>NW_016814460.1:1331619-1343806 GCF_001698545.2 Rhinopithecus bieti
AAAAAAAAAACTACAAAATTAGCCGGGAATGGTGGCATGCGCCTGTAGTCCCAGCTACTCAGGAGGCTGAGACAGGAGAATTGCTTACACCTAGGCGGCAGAGGTTGCAGTGAGCGGAGATTGCGCCACTGCACTCCAGCCTGGGCAACAGAGCAAGACTCCCATCTCAAAATAAATAAATAAATAAAATAAAAAATGTTTGTATAGAAATGGGATTTTGCCAGATTACCCAGTCTGGTGTTGAACTCCTGGGCTCAAGCAATCTGTCCACCTCAGCCTTCCAAAGTGCTGCAATTAAAGGCATGAGCCATCGCGCCCAGCCTAGGATTTTGGATCTTAAATTGGCTTTAGTTGTAAATTCAGGTAAATAAAGTAGTAGAGACAGTTTGGTGTTGCTTTCCTGACAGGTAGAAGCTGGATGGGGCCAACTCCTGTGTATTTTGTTTGCAGTCAAGAAGAGCTGTGGAAAAGGAGGCTAAACGTATAGTATTTGGTGAGGAGTATACACGTGATGAAGAAAGTAAAAAGAGAGGACTAACCAGTCACCATTTTAGAAGCAAAAGGCAAATAGAACCATGTTTCAGAGCCTCACTGTGAAGGAGCTGTGGAAAACTGCAGCATCCAGGCTGTAACTGTGTTGCAGGCATGTTTTAATGAAGGAGTATGGCCAGGAGCCTCTAAGGGACTTTTGAGAATATTATTTTTTTGAATTACGGCTGTTCATCTGTTCCCTTCACTCTCCCCCTTTTAAGAAGGGGTTGGAGCATAAATTATTGTCCAGTAACTCTATTTTACTTAGTCATAAACTGGATAGACTTACCCCACTTTTCTTTATTGTCCTTTCACCCAAATCCCAAACAAATAAAATCTCTATACCATCTCCCTTTCTCTTCCCTCATCCTACCTACAGGCTCCTCCCTACCCCAAAAAAAATATTTTTTGCTGGCATTTTTATTCTACCATTATATAGTCATCAGCATTGTGCTGGCCCTTTTATGGCTGATAGAGCCCAGGCGGGCTGCCCGATGAGGGGAGACAGCATTTGGCCGATGGGGCTGGTATGTGCCATTACTGGCCATTGGGCCTTGGTCCTCTACAGCTCCATCCTGGCTCATTAAAACTCTAAGCCAAATAGCCATGCAGGCGCCTGCTGCAGCACTGTAGGGGCCAAGAAGTTAAATGGTTCTCCTAATCCTGCATAATTTATCTCCCTGTTAGCCCCCTCATAAAAGAATGCAATTCAGCCCTACCATGGAGGGCTTCATTCTCAATTTCCTGTTTTTGTGATGGCCAACTAGTGCCCAGCCCTTCCCTTTTCTCTTTATTATTATTATTAAAAATTGTTTCCCTTTGTTCAATACGAGTTTGCCTTAATGTTTTTTTCATTTGGAGCCTCCTATTTGGACCCCACTTCACCAACAATCTGTCCACTTCTGTTGTTTGGACCTGATATTACAGAGCAGTTGGTGGTGTGGTCTTCCCCTTCTCCTCTTCTCCCTGCCCTCCAGCACCCTTTTTTCTCCAACTTTTCTCCTCTTCCAGTGTTTTCTCCCTCTCCAGTTCTTCTTTCCAGGGACCAATCTCATTGCAAGATGTTTGGTAGGACATTTTAAAAGGGCACTGAAGCAGGTTTTTGTTTTTTCACATCTCCATTTCTGTTTTGTTTCAGAGATTTACAAACGAGGACCACCTGGCAGTTCATAAACACAAGCATGAGATGACATTGAAATTTGGCCCAGCCCGAACTGACTCAGTCATCATTGCAGGTATTTGCTGCCCCAAAAGCCATGTGCCTTGATACCACCAGGCAGTTAAGATTAATACCAGAGACCAGATGTACTGGGAGCTGTACTCCCTTTCTCCCATTAAGAGCCCTTATGTGATCTGCATTTAATCAGGAAAAAGGAACACTTAAAGCTCCCAAGTTTCTATTGTACCCTCCACTCTGTTTTTAATAACAAGATTGTGTTCTGTGGTTTTTGAGGGTAGGTGTGTTGAGGTTTCCTCTCAGTTTTTTTCAGTCTATTACCGTCTTACTTTCTGTTTATTAAGACTTTGAAAGATTTACAGACAAAAGATGCCTTTGACATTTTCCCTACCCACAGCAAAGGGGTGAACAAAAGAATGCAAAAAAAAGCCAACCTAGCCTGGTTGCTTCTCTTCCACTGGGTGTCAGCTTTCCTCCAGCAGGCAGACTGTCAGTTCATAAATTCAACTTCCCTTAACCCAGACACCATTGAGGGCACATTTCCAAAGCTCAAACAAGACATTTAGTCAGTGGGACTTTTCTAAGCCAATTTGGGTGATCTGGAACCTCTCAGCAGTTGTTTTAGATACTGTCTTGCTTGTATATGCCATTCTCAAGGGAGCCCTCTTAGCAACTGCTCTCAAACCAGGCAGCAATTCTGCTGTACCATTTTCAGCCAGACAGACATACAAACCAAAGTGAGCTTTTTCTTTTGATCCATGAGAGGTTCTGATTTACCTCAATCTAAGCAAGCTTAACTCAATATTTAATTCCTAGGGTATTTAGTTGGTGGTTATTACATTAGCTATAATAACTCAGATAAAACAGAGTTTCTCTAAGTATTACTGGCCAAAATGCTACCATAGACATGGAGAAGGAGAGACAGAACCCTCATCATACTTCTATACATGATGAAAGGGACTTGCCACTTGCCTTTACAGGCCTCTTATTCCTCATTAATTCAGCAGATATTTATTTCATGTCTACTATATACACCAGGCACGTTTGCTAGGAGCTTGTAGATTTGTAATCCTTAGGAAAAGGACATAAATGGGAACACTGTCATCAATGATCCATAAGAAAACCTGGGGGGAAGTCAGGTGTGGTGGCTCATGCTTATAATCCCAATGCTTTGGGAGGCCAAGGCAGGAGGATTGCCTGAGACTGGGAGTTCGAGACCAGCCTGAGCAACATAGAGATACCTTGTCTCTACAAAACATGTTTAAAAATTAGCTAAATGTGATGATGCATGGCTATAGTCCTATATACTTGGGAGGCTGAGGTGGGAAGATTGCTTGAGCCCAGGAGTTTGAGGTTATAGTGTGCTATGACCATGCTACTGCACTCTAGCCTAGACCACAAAGCAAGACCCTGTCTCTAAAAGCAAAAGGGAAACCTGGGAGAGATCTTAGGGAATAGTGGATAGGGTATACATATAGGTAAGACATAATTAATTCAGGGAATATATTCATAAAAAAAATTGTATTTACAGACAAGTATAAGTGAATACTATAAACAATATGAATACTAAATGAGCTAATGTTAAGTAGAATTAATTAGAAGAAGTTTATTTGAGAGGTAAATTTGGGGCAAGGTTATAAAGTTGGAGAGGTTATTCCAAATGGGTGGAAGGGTCTACACCAAGTCTCCAGGGGTGGTAAGAGAAGTCGCTCCAGGATGGTCTCAAGGAGAAAACGTGTTCTCCTGTTACTATTTGCTTTCAGTTCTGGAATGCTCATCTTGTTGCACATGACTTCGGCTATCATATATCTATGCTGGTAATTCTCACATCTCCACTTAAGACCTGGTGTGTCATATGTATCCCAACCCCTTATGTGAACATTTTTACTTGGCTGTCTTTCAAGTCTTTATGTCAGTGACTGAACTTAACCTCCTTGTCTCCTAAACCAGCTCCTTCTCCTTTGTTATTCATTAGTATCTCAAAATCTTGAGTTGTTTTATTCTTCAAATTCTTTCTATTCTATTCCTTCCTATTCTCCCTACCATCACCTTCTTTATGCTTGGATTCCTCTAAAGTCTCCTAGCTGGCCTCCTTGATTAGTCTCTCATTCTAATCCATGTTGCATACATACTATTGAAAAGCCAGTCTTCCTTAAATTCTACTCTTCTAGTCAAGTCAAAAATCTATCATTATTTTCCTATTTTCTCTTTATTTATATTTATTTATTTATTTTTTGAGACGGGGTCTCACTCTGTTGCCCAGACTGGGGTACAGTGGCGTGATCCCGGCTCACTGCAACCTCCCCTTCCCAGGCTCAAGCAATTCTCCTGCCTCTGTCTCCTGAGTAGCTGGGATTATAAGCGCATGCCACTACCGCTCGGCTAATTTTTGTATTTTTAGTAGAGACAGGGTTTCACCATGTTGGCCAGGCTGGTCTTGAACTCCTGACCTCAAATGATCCACCTGCCTCGGCCTCCCAAAGTGCTGGGATAACAGGCGTGAGCTACTGCCCTGGGCCCTTTTCTCTTTAAAGCTACTTAAGCCTGGACGTGGTGGTTCACACCTGTAATTTCAGCACTTTAGAAGGCTGACGCAAGTGGATCACCTGAGGTCAGGAGTTCGAGACCAGTCTGACTAACATGGTGAAACCCCATCTCTACTAAAAATATAAAATTAGCTGGGCACGGTGGATCACGCCCATAATTCCAGCACTTTGGGAGGCTGAGGCAGGCAGATCACAAGATCAGGAGTTCGAGACAAGCCTGGCCAACATAGTGAAACCCCGTCTCTACTAAAAATACAAAAATTAGCCAGGCGTGGTGGCAGGCACCTGTAGTCCCAGCTACTCAGCAGGCTGAAGCAGGAGTATCGCTTGAACTCAGGAGGCAAAGGTTGCAGTA
This sequence comes from Rhinopithecus bieti, assembly GCF_001698545.2. NCBI lineage: Eukaryota > Metazoa > Chordata > Mammalia > Primates > Cercopithecidae > Rhinopithecus > Rhinopithecus bieti. The sequence goes on from NW_016814460.1 coordinate 1,336,229, forward strand.
AGCTGAGATCACACCACTGCACTCCAGCCTGGACAACAGAGCAAGACTCCATCTCAAAAAAACAAAAACAAAAAAATACAAAATTAGCCGGGCATGATGGTGCACACCTGTTGTAATCCCAGATACTTGGGAGGCTGAAGAAGGAGAATCGCTTGAACTCAGGAGGCAGAGGTTGCAGTGAGCTAAGATTGTGCCATTGCACTCCAGCCTGGGCAACAAGAGCAAAACTCTGTCTCAAAAAAAAAAAAGAAAAGAAAGAAAGAAAGGGCTATTTATACCTGGATTTTCAGGCTCTTCATAACCTAGCACCATGGCATTCACCCAAGTTTTAATTTTTTTGTGTGTTTTGGGGGGTATTTTTTTTTTTCTTTTTTTTTTTTTGAGACGGAGTCTCGCTCTGTCGCCCAGGCTCAAGTGCAGTGGTGTGGTCTCGGCTCACTGCAAGCTCCACTTCCCAGATTCACGCCATTCTTCTGCCTCAGCCTCCCGAGTAGCTGGGACTACAGGTGCCCACCACCCCTCCCAGCTAATTTTTCTGTATTTTTAGTAGAGACGGGGTTTCACTGTGTTAGCCAGGATGGTCTTGATCTTCTGACCTCATGATCTGCCCGCCTCAGCCTCCCAAAGTGCTGGGATTACAGGCGTGAGCCACCGTGCCCGGCCATTTTGGTGGGTATTTTTTGGAGACAGAGACTCTGTTGCTCAGGCTGGAGTGCAGTGGCACAATCACAGCTTACTGCAGCCTCAAACTCTTGGACTCAAGCCATCTTCCCACCTCACCCTCCCCAGTAGCTGGGACTACAGATGTGCACCACCACACCCAGCTAATTATTTTATTTTTTGTAAAGATGGGTTCTAGCTTTGTTCCCCAAGTTAGTCTTGAACTCCTCGCCTCAGGCAGCCCTCTCGTCTCAGCCTTCCAAAGTGCAGGGAGGCGTGAGCCACCATGCCCAGCCAAGTACTTATTTTTGTACACTATGATGCTTTCCACATATATTAGTTTTATTTCCTCAACTAGAAAGCACTCTCAACTGAGCACTGTGGCTGACACCTATAATCCCAGTACTTTGAGAGGCCCAGGTGGGAGGATCACTTGAGCCCAGGAGTTAGAGGCCAGCCTGGGCAACATAGCAAGATCCCATCTCTAGAAAAAAATTTAAAATTAGCCAGGTGTGGTGGCACATGCATGTAGTCCCAGCTACTTGGGAGTCTAAGGCAGGAGAATCACTTGAACCCAGAAGTTCAAGGTTATAGTGAGCTATGAACATGCCACTGCATTCCAACCTGGGTGACAAATGGAGACCTTGTTTCTAAAAAAGAATAAAGAAAGAAGAAAAAAGAAAACGTTCTCTGGGGCCTAGCGACACAGTGGCTCACACAGTGGCAGGAGGATTGCTTGAGGCCAGGAGTCCGAGAGCATCCTGGGCCACACAATGAGGGCCCCTCTCTACCAAAAAAACTTAGCTAGGCATGGTGGCACTTGCCTGTACTCCCAGCTACTCAGGAGGCTGAGGTAGGAGATCATTGCATTCAGGAGTTCAAGGCTGCAGTGAGCTATGATTGTGCCACTGCCTTCAGCCTGGGTGACGACAGAGTGAGACCCTGTATTTAAAAATACATATATACATACATAGCTATCATCATACCACTGCACTCCAGCCTGGGTAACAGAGTGAGACTTTGTATCTAAAAATAAATACATCATATATACATACATAAAATTAGCCGAGCATGGTGGTGCACACCTGTAGTCCTAGCTACTTGGGAGGCTGAGACAGAAAGATTGCTTGAGCCCAGGACTTCAAGGTTTCAGTGAGCTATGATCATGCCATTGCACTCCTGGATGACAGAGCAAGACTGTCTCTTAAAAGAAAAAAAGAAAATGGGCAAGTGTGGTGGCTCACACCTGTAATCCCAGCACTTTGGGAGGCTGAGGTGGGCGGATCACTTGAGGTCGGGAGTTCAAGACCATCCTGGTCAACATGCTAAAACCCCATCTCTACTAAAAATACAAAAATTAGCTGGGCCTGGTGGTGCACACCTGTAATCCCAGATACTTGGGAGGCTGAGACAGGGGAATCACTTGATCCCGGGAGGCGGAGGTTGCAGTGAGCCAAAATTGTACCACTGCATCCAGACTAGGTGACAGTCTGAGACTCTGTCTCCAAAAAAAAAAGAAGGCTGGGTGCGGTGGCTCACGCCTGTAATCCCAGCACTGTGGGAGGCCGAGGCAGGTGGATCATGAGGTCAGGAGATTGAGACCATCATGGCTAACACAGTGAAATCCTGTCTCTACTAAAAATACAAAAAATCAGCCAGGCATGGGGCAGGTCCCTATAGTCCCAGCTACTCAGGAGGCTGAGGCAGGAGAATGGCGTGAACCTGGGAGGCGGAGCTTGCAGTGAACGGAGATCACACCACTGCACTCCAGCCTGGGCGACAGAGCAAGACTCTGTCTCAAAAAAAAAAAAAGAAAGAAAGAAAAAGCCAGCCTGGGCAACATAGTGAAACCCCATCTCTACAAAAAATACAAACATTAGTTAGGCATGGCGCCTACCTGTAGTCCCAGCTACTCAGGAGGCTGTGGTGGGAGGATCACTTGAGCCTGGGAGGTGGAGGCTGCAGTGAGCCGAGATCGTGCCACTGCTCTCCAACCTGGGTGGCAAAGTGAGATCTTGTCTCAAAAAAAGAAAAAGAGGCCAGGTGCGGTGGCTCATGCCTGTAATCCCAGCACTGTGGGAGGCCAAGGCAGGTGGATCACTTGAGGTCGGGAGTTTGAGACCAGCCTGGCCAACGTGGTGAAACCCTGTCTCTACTAAAAGTACAAAAAATTGGCTGGGCATGGTGGCATGCACCTGTAATCCCAGCTACTTGGGAGGCTGAGGCAGGAGAATCACATGAACCTGGGAGGTAGAGGTTGCAGTGAGCCAAGATCACACCACTGCACTCCAGCCTGGGAAAGAAAAGAAAACATCATCTTAATTTTCTTTTTTTTTTTTCTGAGACAGAGTCTCGCTCTGTCGCCCGGGCTGGAGTGCAGTGGCCGGATCTCAGCTCACTGCAAGCTCCGCCTCCTGGGTTCCCGCCATTCTCCCGCCTCAGCCTCCAAGTAGCTGGGACTACAGGCGCCCGCCAACGCGCCCGGCTAGTTTTTTTTTGTATTTTAGTAGAGACGGGGTTTCACCGTGTTAGCCAGGAGGGTCTCGATCTCCTGACCTCGTGATCCGCCCGCCTCGGCCTCCCAAAGTGCTGGGATTACAGGCTTGAGCCACCGCGCCCAGCCTATCATCTTAATTTTCTACAGCCAAAAGCCATGTTTTCTTTTTTCTCCTGTTTTTGTTTTGTTTTGTTTTGTTTTTTAAGACAGGTTCTGGTTCTCTCACTAGGGTGGACTGCAGTGGCGCAATCTTGGCTTACTGCAACCTCTGCCTCCCAGGCTTAAGCCAGTCTCTGAAAAAACTAGGATCACAGGCATGTACCACCACACTGGTTAATTTTTGTTGTGTTTTTTTTTCTTTTTTCTTTTTTTTTGTTTTGAGACGGAGTTTCACTCGTTGCCCAAGCTGGAGTTCAATGGTGCAATCTCGGCTCACCGCAACATCTGCCTCCCAGGTTTAAGCAATTCTCCTGCCTCACCCTCCCAAGTAGCTGGGATTATAGGCATGCACCACCATGCCTGGCTAATTTTGTATTTTTAGTAGAGACAGGGTTTCTCCATGTCAGTCAGGTTGGTCTCAAACTCCCAACCTCAGGTGATCCACTCGCCTTGGCCTCCCATAGCGTTGGGATTACAGGTGTGAGCCACTGCACCAAGCCAATTTTTGTATTTTTTGTAGAGATGGAGTTTCACCATGTTGCCCAGGCTGGTCTTGAACTCCTGAGCTCAAGAGGGGATCTACCTGCCTTGGCCTTCCAAAGTGCCGGGATTGCAGGCCTTAGCTACTACCCCCAGCCTAAGAGCCATGTCTTAAATCTGGGCAATACTCCTATATTCCTATCCCTCCCCTCCCCCAAACATATACACAAGTGTGTGCATGTAGCACCAAAACATATAGAGAGTATTCAGTAAAAACTTACTGATTTTTTTGGCTAGGCGCGGTGGCTCACGCCTGTAATCCCAGCACTTTGGGAGGCCGAGGCAAGTGGATCACCTGAGGTCGAGAGTTCGAGACCAGCCTGACCAACATGGAGAAACCCCGTCTCTACTAAAAATATAAAATTAGCTGGGCATAGTGGTGCATGCCTGTAATCCCAGCTACTCGGGAGGCTGGGTCAGGAGAATCCCTTGAACCCGGGAGGCAGAGGTTGCGGTGAGGCGGAGGTTGCGGTGAGCTGAGATAGCACCATTGCACTCCAGCCTAGGCAGCAAGAGGGAAACTCTGTGTCAAAACAAAACAAAACAAAAACTTACTGATTTTTTTTTTAGGATTCGTTAGAGCAGGTTCAGGGTTCTCTGATATATTTTCAGTCTGTTTGTTCACAAACCAGAGCCATTTGAAAGTTAGAGGCCACCTGCAAAGTGAGGAATTAGGTTTAACACTGGGGAGCCTTTAAAAAACCAGAAATGAGCTTGAACAGCAGGGCGCAGAAGTTTGTTTGAGCCTCATATCAAAGGTCTGAAAGTCCCTCCTCTGCCATAGCCATGCCCTTAGCTGCCCCCTCCTGTTCCACTTGAGTTGTGATTTTGGGTATGCCCTTATTAAAGTACTCTCTAAGCATAAAGGATGATATTACTTCTACTCACCCAGGGAAGGAGGGAAAGTGGCTTTATCGTTAGCCAACCAAAGCTGCCAGAGAACCTTTTAAAACTATTTTGAGAAGTAGTGGTAACTTTTCCAAACACTCTGATTCAGAAGAGGTTTTGTTTAAATTTTTTATAAAAATCGTGCTGTTTCCATGGAAAGTCCCACTGTACTATTTTCAACTGATCAGGCTAGAAGGGGTATGGGTTTTTTTTTTTTTCTATTTTGTTTGTTTGTTTGTTTTGAGACAGAGTCTCACTCTGTTGCCCAGGCTGGAGTGCAGTGGCAGTAATCTCGGCTCACTGCAGCCTCCACCTCCTGGGTTCAAGGGATTCTCCTGCCTCAGCCTCCTGAGTAGCTGGGACTACAGGCGCCTGCCACCATGCCCACCTAATTTTTGTATTTTTTGTAGAGACGGAGTTTCACCACGTTGGCCAGGGTGGTCTCAAACACCTGACCTCAAGTGATACACCCGTCTCAGCCTCCTAAAGTACTGGGATTATAGGCGTGAGCCACTGCGCCCAGCCAAGAAGGGGTGATTTTAACCCCAGGTCTCACTCCTTAAAATATCATTTAAACATTGTTCTCTATTTTTGTCATTCATTCTAGTGGTTTGGGGTATGAGATGAATCCCTGAAGTAGCATGCCAAGGAAAGCTATCATAATAGAGTTAGGATCTGTGAACAAGATTCAGGTCTAAAGAAGCAGGATTGGGAGGGAGAAGCTCAAATGTAAAATTCAGGTTGCTTAAAAAGTTCCAATGGTGGGCCGGGCGTGGTGGCTCAAGCCTGTAATCCCAGCACTTTGGGAGGCCGAGACGGGCGGATCACGAGGTCAGGAGATCGAGACCATCCTGGCTAACCCGGTGAAACCCCGTCTCTACTAAAATACAAAAAAAAAAAAACTAGCCGGGCGAGGTGGCGGCGCCTGTAGTCCCAGCTACTCGGGAGGCTGAGGCAGGAGAATGGCGTGAACCCAGGAGGCGGAGCTTGCAGTGAGCTGAGATCTGGCCACTGCACTCCAGCCTGGGTGACAGAGCGAGACTCCGTCTCAAAAAAAAAAAGTTCCAATGGTTTACCAAGAGCCTTTCTCTTCCCAAGGGCAGAGGCATAGTGTTGAGGAGATTCGTGCAGCCCCTGTGGGCATATTTGGGCTGGCAAAACTAAATCCAAATATCCTGGTTTCGGGAACTTGCTCTGGGCCTAGGTCTCTGTGAAATTAGGTCTATTGTTTGCAGTTTCCTTTTCCAGCTCATGATCTTGCTGTCTTACTCCTCAGCCCCTAGATTTGCCTGGAATCCTTCAGAAGGTAACAGACCATTATTACCTTAGTGACCACTGAAAGACAAGGCACTATTTCTTACTTGGTAGCTTTAGTCAGCAAACTCAACCATCTGATCCTCAGTTTCTTCTCATCAGATTTTAACATCCATCTGCTTTTTCTGCTCACTTCAGACCTAGCTAGCAGGGAGTAAGTTTACAAAATAAAACATTGCTTAACTATACTTGGTTTTCAAATCTGTGTCACCTGTGTGGGTAGTTTGGTTTGGTTGGAGGTAAACGTGGTAAAACTAGCACTGAGAGAAAAGTGGGTACATGGATAGTCACACAACAAAACGCTGTTCTGTCTTCCCCCTGCTGGCTTTGAGGCAACACAACACAGACACCCTCTGGTGGCCTAGCACCAGCCTTCACCTACTAGAGCTCCATTAAAGCAAATTTGCCCTAACACAAAGACTCTATCTCCCAATCAAAAAGTACAAATGCATTATCTATATACTATTTAATATCAAGTTTTAATTTCAGATCAAAACTAAAACAGTTTCCTTTTCTTTCACATCTACAGATCAAACTCCTACTCCAACTAGATTCCTGAAGAACTGTGAGGAGGTGGGACTCTTCAATGAACTAGCTAGCTCCTTTGAACATGAATTCAAGAAAGCTGCAGATGAGGATGAGAAAAAGGCAAGAAGCAGGACTGTTGCCAAAAAACTGGTGGTATTCAGACCTAGGCTATTTTCATTGTGCTTTGGGATAATGTTCTTAATTGGTTAAAACACAAAATCATGGGCTTAGTAGAGTAAAACCAGATAGTAGTCACTAATCCCAGTCAGCCATTCAGGTCTTTAGGAGTTCCAGATGATGGATCAGCACAAGTCTGTTGTCACTGAAAATTAGTCCTCTTGTTCTTCCAGGGGAGTATTAGTTTAATAATCTGTTTTTTAAAAAATATTTATATTATAAATATGTTGAAGATGTTAAAAGGTGACAAATTACTCAGATTTTGTTAGATAACATATTCGTTGCCAAATCCCACTCTTTCCTGAGCTGATCAGACTTCTCAGCTGCACTGTTTTTTTGAATCAGCAAGTCAATAAACATTTATCAAATTTCCACTCTTCTTTGTTTCAGTATATGTGGTTTTTGCGTTTAAGTAGCTTTCTACTTTTATTCAAAGTATTAAAGATAAGGATGTTCTTACTATCTTTCAAAGGAGATCAACCAGGACGGTGAAAGAACTAGAAACTATGTTACTTCAGGAACTTTTAAAGAAATCGAGTGGCCAATCACATTGGCTCATGCCTGTAATCCCAGCACTTTGGGAGGCCAGCGTTTCAGGAGTTCAAGACCAGCCTTGGCAATAGCAGGACCTCCATGTTTACAAAAACAGTTTTAAAGATTCATCAGGCATGGTGGTGCATGCCTGTAGTCCTAGCTACTCGGGAGACTGAAGCAGGAAGACTGCTTGAACCCAGGAGATCAAGGCTGCAGTGAGCGATGATTGCACTACTGCGCTCCAGCCTGGGTGACAGAGTGAGACCATATATATATATATA
>NW_016814460.1:1345274-1360071 GCF_001698545.2 Rhinopithecus bieti
CCGTCTCGGCCTCCCAAAGTGCTGGGATTACAGGCTTGAGCCACCACGCCCGGCCACTATTTTTAAAATCAAGTCTGTGTTCCTGATTTTCTGGAATCATAAAAGATTCCAATATCTCTATCCCAAAACGTATATATATAAACACATTAACCTCACAATTGCATGGTATAGTGAGTCATGGGATCCTATCAGAATATAGAATAGCTGGAACCACTTCTATTTTTCCCTATATTTAAGAAGAAGTTCCCTGGGGGCTCTTTCCTTCTAAGAGGGCATAACAGGTAAATCCAGATAGTTATATATGACTTTTCCATCCAGTTTAAGTGGTAAGAAAGCAAGATAGTGTCTTTATCACTGGAGTTATTTCCAAGTTCCATAGATTTCTGAGTTTCTTTTTATGCTATCTCCCTCAAACTAACAGAAAGTGGACTGCACAAGGCATGGTGGTTCATACCTGTGATCCCAGTGCTTAGGGAGGCCACAATGGGAGGATTGCTGGAACTCAGGAGTTCAACACCAGCCTTGGGCAGCATGGTGAGACTTATCTCTACAAAAAATTTAAAAACCAGCTGAGTGTGGTAGCACACGCCTATGATCCTGGCTACTTGGGAGGCTGAGCCTAGGAGGTCAAGGCTGCAGTTAGCCATGATTGAACCACTGCACTCCAGCCTGGGCAGTGGAACAACACCCTGTCTTTATTTTATTTTATTTTATTTTATTTTTTTATTTTTTGAAACAGAGTCTCCCTCTGTTACCCCAGCTGGAGTGTGGTGGCGCAATCTCGGCTCTGCAACTTCCACCTCACAGGTTCAAGCAATTCTCCTGCCTCAGCCTCCTGAGTACCTGGGATTACAGATGCATGCCACTACGCCTGGCTAATTTTTTTGTATTTTTAGTAGAGTCAGGGTTTTGCCATGTTGCCCAGGCTGGTCTCCAACTCCTGAGCTCAAGCAATCTGTCCACCTCAGCCTCCTAAAGTGCTGGGATTACAGGCATGAGCCACCGCGCCTGGCCCAGACCGTGTCTTTAAATAAATTAATGCAGCGGGGAAACTCAGTAGCATATATTTGTAGTTCTACTTTTTCTTTCTTTTTTTCTTCTTTTTGAGACGGAGTCTCCCTCTGTCATCCAGGTAGAGTGCAGTGGCGCAATCGTGATGGCTCACTGCAACCTCCGCCTCCTGAGTTCAAGTGATTATCCTGCCTCAGCCTCCCAAGTAGCTGGGACTACAGGTCCGTGCCACCATACCTGGCTAATTTTTGTATTTTTAGTAGAGACAGGGTTTCACCATGTTGGCTTGGCTGGTCTTGAACTCTTGACCTCATGATCCACCCACCTCAGCCTCCCAAAGTGCTGGGATTACAAACATGAGCCACTGCACCCGGCCTCTTTTTTCTTTTTTTTTTTTGAGACGGAGTCTCGCTCTGTCGCCCAGGCTGGACTGCAGTGGCCGGATCTCAGCTCACTGCAAGCTCCGCCTCCCGGGTTCACGCCATTCTCCTGCCTCAGCCTCCCGAGTAGCTGGGACTACAGGTGCCCGCCACCTCGCCCGGCTAGTTTTTTGTATTTTTTTAGTAGAGACGGGGTTTCACCGTGTTAGCCAGGATAGTCTTGATCTCCTGACCTCGTGATCTGCCCGTCTCGGCCTCCCAAAGTGCTGGAATTACAGGCTTGAGCCACCGCGCCCGGCCTTTTTTTTTTTTTGAGACAGAGCCTCACTCTGTTGCCCAGGTCAGAGTGCAGTGGTGCTTGCAACCTCAAACTCCCAGGCTCAAGTGATCCTCCCACTTCAGTCCCTGGAGTAATGGACTATGGGCATCACCACACCCAGCTAATTTTTGTATTTATTTTTAGAGACAAAGTTTTGCGTTGTTGCCCACACTGGTCTTGAACTCCAGGGCTCAAGAGATCCACCAGTCTCAGCTTCCCAAGGTGCTGAGATCACAAGCGTGAGCCACCATACCTGGTCTTGTAGTTCTACTTTCCAATGGCAGAAGTAGCCACAGTCTTCTCATCATTCTTTTTCATTCATTCATTGACAGGATCTTGCTCCGTCTCCTAGACTACAGTGCAGTGGTAGAATCATGGCTCACTGCAGCCTCCACCTCTTGAGCTTAAGCAGTTCTCTCACCTCAGCCTCCCAAGTAGGTGGGACTACAGGCACATACCACCATGCCTGACTAATTTATTTTCATAGAAACAGGGTTTCACTATGTTGCCCAGGCTGATCTCAAACTCCTGGGCTCAAGCTATCCTCCCACCTCGAATTCCCAAAGTGCTGAGATTACAGGCGTGAGCCACCACACCTGGCAAGAGGGTTTTGCTATGTTGCCCAGGCTGGTCTAGAATTTCTGGCCTCAGGTGATCCTCCCACCTTGACCTCCCAAAGTGTTGAGATTACAGGCAAGAGCCACCACGCTTGGCCTATGAGGGATTTTATACCCAATTTACTATAGGCAAATTCAAGAAAATTAGCATCCCATAAAAAGCTTCAAGTCTTTTTCATTGCCATTTTAGCTCAGTTGACACTTCCGGGAGACTAGTTCATAGTTAGTCAGCCCTTTCCTCACTGGGCATTCCTTGGTGTTTCCTCCTGCCTGTACAGGAGTGGTCTTTACTTCCCTTTAATGAGAAGTACAGGCTTAGTGGAAGAGTCTCCAGAAGCGGAACTTGCCTGAACCACAGCTTTGCTAGGAGATGCCCTAGAGGATTTCAAATCTATCGTTGTATTTACTTAGAGCCTTCTCCTTCCCACTAATCTCTGACTTAAGAGATCTCAGAATTAGCTAAATTGGACCTGACAGCAATGTAGAAAAAATGAGGCAGAAATGAAGCCACCTTTGCTGTTACTCACCCTCCTCAGATTGGGGAAAAAGAACCACTACTACCTTCTCTAATGTAGTAGATACCACATTATCTTTAATTTACTCAGCTAGCTATCAAGAAGGTTTCTGAGGATTAAGGTAGCAAGGGAAGATCTTGAAACAAGCAGTTGCTTCACCAAGAAGCCTGGGATATGGGATAGATAGAACAAAGGATCCACTTTGTTATGAAACAACTGCAATGCCAACGCTCCTGTCAAGGAGTGTCAAGGCCATTATCTCAGATGGTTTATTGTTCCCTACAAGGCCATTTACAGCTCCACAGTTCTGTGAGGTGATTGCATCACTGCCAGGAAAGTGCTCTCTTTCCTTTCTGGTTTTCTCCAGTCTTGCTCCCAAGACTCATTTATTTCACCAATCAGAAGATCAGCCTTTCTTTTCTTTGTTACCCCAAAACCCTTATCTACCTGATACATCCAGTAGCAGATTTTGGGATGAGATCACCATCAAGCATGGTGAGTTCCCCAGAAAATACCTTTCCTATCTGGTTTGCAGTACTTGAATAGCCAGTTTGTCTTTGTTTGCCTTTGGTAATTGGGTAATCTAGTCATCCTTGTTGGCAGAGAAAGTGTTCACAGCTCTCCAGTGGCCAGCAGATTCAGGAATCATTTTGATTTCCTGAAAAATATTATAATATTTGCATGGATTTAAATGACATCTTTTTTTTCAGGTCTTTAAATATTTGCTTACCATTGGTGAAGTAGGTATTATCTTCATCTTATGGTTGGGGAAACAGAAGCCCTGAGAATTACTGACAAAATGATTTGGCCAGAATTGTACATAAAATATAAGGGGCCCACGTTTCTTGGCCAGGTGTGGTAGCTCACGCCTGTAATCCCAGCTACTCGGGAGGCTGAGGTGGGAGAATCGCTTGAACTCGGGAGGTGGAGGTTGCAGTGAGCTAAGATCATGCCATTGCACTCTAGCCTGGGCAACAAGATCGAAACTACAGGCCAGGCATGGTGGCTCACGCCTGTAATCCCAGCACTTTGGGAGGCCGAGGCAGGCGGATCACCTGAGGTTGGGAGTTCGAGACCAGCCTGACCATCATGGAAAAACCCCGCCTCTACTAAAAATACAAAATTAGCCGGGCATGGTGGCGTGTGGCTGTAATCCCAGCTGCTGGGGAGGCTGAGGCAGGAGAATCGCTTGAACCCAGGAGGCGGAGGTTGTGGTGAGCTGAGATCGTGCCATTGCACTTCAGCCTGGACAACAAGAGCGAAACTCCATCTCAAAAAAAAAAAGATCGAAACAACGCCTCAAAAAACAAAACAAAACAAACATAAAGGGCCCACATTTCTTTGATATGCAGTTCAGTGCTTTGAACAAGAGCTGAACTTCTTAGAAGCATATTCCCTTGTCTTGGAAATGGGAAGATATAGATTCAACCTGAAAGGAATCATAGGGTTAAACTCTGTTCATTTTTCTTTCACAACAGGTTGCTGCTGGGCCCCTTGACATGTCTCTACCTTCCACACCAGACATCAAAATCAAAGAAGAAGAGCCCGTGGAGGTAGACTCATCCCCACCTGATAGCCCTTCCTCTAGTCCCTGTTCCCCACCACTGAAGGAGAAGGTAAATTCTCTACCAAAGGTCATCTCAAATGTTAATTGATAAAGCTTTGATTCATTAATTATATAAATAGTGTGTCCTAACTATTCAGGAGACCAAGATGGTAGAATCACTTGAGCTCAGAAATTCAAGACCAGCCTGGGCAACATGGATAAAGAAACCCCATCTCCACTTAAAATCCATAAATTACCTGGGCGTGGTGGAGCATTCCTGTAGTTCCAGCTACTCGAGAGGATGAGGTGGGAGGATCACTTAAGCCCTGGAAGTCGAGGCTGCAGTGAGCTGTGATTGCTCCACTGCACCCCAGCCTGGGCAACAGAGTGAGACTGTCTCAAGAAAAAAAAAAAAAGTATGTGTTATAGGAGGACTGACTGTATTTAAAGGAATGTTATTTAGAAGATTTCTATAAATTATACCTATTCTCTTTCCCAGCAATTCCATTTATAAGTCTATATAGAAGAGAAATTAGTGCATATGTCTACCAAAAGAAGTATGTTAGAATGTTCCTAGCAATTGTATTCTTTTTTATTTATTTTATTTATTTTATTTTATTTTTATTTTTTTGAGACAGAGTCTTGCTCTGTTGCCCAGGCTGGAGTGCAATGGCCTGATCTTGGCTCACTGCAACCTCTGCCTCCTGGGTTTGAGCGATTCTCTGCCTTAGCCTCCCAAGTAGCTGGGACTACAGGTGCATGCCACCATGCCCGGCTAATTTTGTACTTTTAGTAGAGATGGGGTTTCACCACGTTTGTCTTGAACTCCTGACCTCAGGTGATCTGCCCGCCTCGGCCTCCCAAAGTGCTGGGGTTATAGGAGTGAGCTACCGCGTCCCGGCCAGCAATTGTATTCTTAATAGCCAAAAATCGGCTGGGCACGGTGGCTCATGCCTGTAATCCCAGCACTTTGGGAGGCCGAGGCGGTGGAATCACTTGAGGCCAGGAGTTCGAGACCAGCCTGGCTAACATGGTGAAACCCCGTCTTTACCAAAAATACAAAAATTAGCTAGGTGTGGTGGCGTGTGCCTGTAATCTGAGCTACTCGGGAGGCTGAGATAGGAGAATTGCTTGAACCCAGGAGGCTGAGGTTTCAGTGAGCCAAGATTGCACCATCGCACTCCAGCCTGAGTGACAGAGCAAGAGTCTGTCTCAAAAAAAAAAAAAAAGTAAACTAATAATTACATAGCAATGTGAGGGAATCCCACAAACATATCCAACAACAACAAAAAAGTCATACACAAAAGTACATACTGTATAATTCAAGAAGAGGCAAAACTGTTTGACGATGATAGAACTCAGGATAGAGTTTACCTCCTGTGAAGGAATGGTGTGGATTGGAAAGGGACATAGAACTTTATGGGGTGCTGGAAATGGTCTGTATCCTGATTTTACATCTGTAATAAGTCATCTTGTTTTTTTTTTCTTTTGAGACATAGTCTCGCTCTGATGCCCAGGCTGGAATGCAGTGGTGCAATCTCAGCTCACTGCAATGTCTGCCTCCCAGGCTCAAGCAATTCTCTTGCTTCAGCCTCCCAAAGTGCTGGGATTACAGATGTGAGCACCGCACCCAGCCTAAAAGTCATTTTGTTGTTATGACTTTAATGCACATCACTGTATGTTATACTTCAATTAATAAGTGAGAAAGAAAAATTCACATAGGCCGGGCGCGGTGGCTCAAGCCTGTAATCCCAGCACTTTGGGAGGCCGAGACCAGCGGATCACGAGGTCAGGAGATCAAGACCATCCTGGCTAACACAGTGAAACCCTGTCTCTACTAAAAAATACAAAAAACTAGCCGGGCGAGGTGGCGGGCGCCTGTAGTCCCAGCTACTCGGGAGGCTGAGGCAGGAGAATGGCGTGAACCCGGGAGGCGGAGCTTGCAGTGAGCTGAGATCCGGCCACTGCACTCCAGCCCGGGCGACAGAGCGAGACTCCGTCTCAAAAAAAAAAAGAAAAATTCACATAATTCATAAATTGGACATCAAACAGTTTAGAAAAAAATGTAATCCTACAGGGAAGTGATTTAAAGAAAGTATCTACTAGGCGTCCTACTATTCTTTTTAAAGGAAGTACTTTCATGTACTATTTCTAATACATTTATTGAAATATAGTACATGTACAGAAAAGTATATAAATTGTAATTATATAACTTACTGAATTTTCACGAAGTCAGTAGCCTGTATAACCAGCACCTAGATCAAAAATATTTTATTAGAACTTCAGAAACCCCCTCATACTTCCTCCTCCTTTCAATCTCTACTACTCTGCCAGTGGTTATTAATTTTAACATCCACTATGGATAGAGCGTTTGTACCTCATGTTACTTCCCTCCAAATTTGGCTTGATAACTTCACAAATCTGTCCTCTCATAAACATTACAACCATCCCATCTCCTCCCCTTTTCTTTTTATCTTTTTTTTGTTTTTGAGACGGAGTCTTTCTCTGTCACCAGGCTGGAGTGCAATGGCACCATCTCAGCTCACTGCAACCTCCTCCGCCTCTCTCCTCCCTTTTTCATCAGCAACAAAGTCCTAGAGACTGTCTGGAGATGCTCTCAAGGCCATTATGACCACTGGCAGTCTGACATCTTAAGAAGTTAACAGTGAGGCTGGGTGCGGTGGCTCACGCCTGTAATCCCAGCACTTTGGTAGGCCAAGGCAGGTGGATCACGAGGCCAGGAGTTCAAGACCAGCCTGGCCAAGATGGTGAAACCCCATCTCTACTGAAACTACAAAAATTAACTGGGCGTAGTGGTAGGTGCTTATAATTCCAGCTACTCGGGAGGCTGAGGCAGGAGAATCACCTGAACCCGGGAGGCAGAGGTTGCAGTGAGCCAAGATTGTGCCACTGCACTCCAGCCTGGGCGACAGAGCGAGACTCTTATCTCAAAAAAAAAAAAAGTTAAAGAAGTTAACAATGAGAGCAGTTTGTTTTATTACAGTATGATCATTATCCAAACTTCTATAGCCCTTTTTTAAGAGGTATATTAGGCCGGGCGCGGTGGCTCAAGCCTGTAATCCCAGCACTTTGGGAGGCCAAGACGGGCGGATCACGAGGTCAGGAGATCGAGACCATCCTGGCTAACACGGTGAAACCCCATCTCTACTAAAATACAAAAAACTAGCCGGGCGTGGTGGCGGCACCTGTAGTCCCAGCTACTCGGGAGGCTGAGGCAGGAGAATGGCGTAAACCCGGGAGGCGGAGCTTGCAGTGAGCTGAGATCCGGCCACTGCACTCCAGTCTGGGCGACAGAGCGAGACTCCATCTCAAAAAAAAAAAAAAAAAGAGGTATATTGGCGATATTGGGTTGCCTTGTCACCAGTATACCTGCCTTTTCCCATTGAAGTTCAGAGGACACTTGGCATCGAGTTTGGAATGAGAGTATCTAGATTGTGAAAAATTGTAACAGTCTCTAGAATTTATATGGTACTACAGTGCTGCTTCAAAGATTTCAAGTGATATTCCAGCTGTCATCTTATTTATGTAGCCATTGTCTCTGAAGGGGGAGATGGCCAAGAGATCTTAATACACCATTTCTCCTGAATGGATGAGTGAGTTATGGGTCCCTGATCCTGATGGAATCAGATCATGATTTAATGAGTGGCTCTAATGCTCTTTCCAATAAATTTGTACTAGATGTTACCATCTATATATTTCCCTATAAGCACACCTTAAAGCATTTTGTGATCTGTTGGTTTCTTCTCCCCAGGAGGTTGCCCCAAAGCCTGTTCTGATCTCTACCCCCACACCCACCATTGTACGTCCTGGCTCTCTGCCTCTCCACTTGGGCTATGATCCACTTCATCCAACCCTTCCCTCCCCAACCTCTGTCATCACACAGGCTCCACCATCCAACAGGCAAATGGGGTAAGTACAGAGAGCAGGGAGAAATAGTGAAGGCTGCATTTCTTTCCATTACATGAAACTAGTTGATAAAACTGAGACAGTTTTTCAGTACTCAAGGAAAATAAGTCACTGAGATTATCTCTCAAAATTTTCCCCCATAAACAGAATCTTCTTTACCTTTTAATAGACAAGCAAAATATTTATTTGGGGGTAATACTTCTTTAATCTAAAAAGAGGAGCTCTTAAAACATTAGAAGTTCATTATGGTGTGGAAACCACACCCTATAGAAGTCTGTTGGGGTACTGCTGAATGAAACACTGAAACCCATTAAGTCTCCTCAGTTCCAGTTAGGGTTCTTGGTCTTTGCCATCTCTAATTTTATTTGTCTTGTTTGTTTTCACTCCTGGCATGGTACCCATGGGTTAAGAGGCTGTTGTCAGGATTCAGATTCTTAGAGCTTATTGTTCTCTGGACCCACTAGGAAAAAAAAGAGACAGCTTCTTTTGAGGCAGGGTAGAGCAAGTCATGGAAAGGAACAAGAGAAACATTCAGATTTGGCCATCATGTGACCTAATTCAGTTTTGCAAAATGACGACTTTGATCCAACTCCCCCTTTCCCAAGGCTAGCCAGTGGTAGGGATATTTAATTGTTCTAAACCCTTTAATAGGATTAGCTTTCTACGATTTGAGTTTGCTTAATTTGCAAAGTATAAAGATGTTGCCATTTTTCTCCATCTGTAAGGTAAGTTGAATAGGATTCCCTGCCTTCCCACATGAGGGTGTCAAGATTTTTACCATGCTGCCTTATACCTTCGCTAACTAGAGAAGACTGGAAAATCTTCTGTAATTATAGGAGGTAGGATCCATGGACAAAAGGTCCGTGTTTGAGCATTTCACTTCATGTCTCCTCTAGGTCTCCCACTGGCTCCCTCCCTCTTGTCATGCATCTTGCTAATGGACAGACCATGCCTGTGCTGCCAGGGCCTCCAGTACAGATGCCGTCTGTTATATCGGTGAGCTCTGTAGTTGGGGCAGCCAACCCTACCAACATGGTAATCCTTCCCTTCCACCTGAATGGTCATAAAACACACACGAGCCCCAGGGAAATGTGGGCTCTGATCTATATTAGTTGAGCATGGCAGCCTGCCTAAACTCTTCACTAACCTCTGCCAATCCAGCACTATGGAACACTAGATAAAGACTCATCTGGACAATTGGCTCCTAGTCTAGGAATTGATCTTGCCAGCCCACTGATTAGTTGCTTTCACTTGGCACGTAGCACCTCCCAAATTGCCCAACATTTTCCTCAAGATAACAGCCCCAACCCTTCCCACAGAAATTGTCCCAACACTGAAGGATTAAATTCCCTACTCTGTGGTGCTCCATGAAGAAAGTATTTCCCAGGCTGTCCCTGCATGCCCTATGGGCACATTGCACACAACAGGCCCTGATGTGCCAATCTCAAAAGCACTTCATTTTAGGGAAACTGTTGCCCCACCGATACTATTATGTTCCCTTCTGTTTTTTTTTTTTTTTCCCCTTCTCTCAATCCAGCTGGCCAGACCTGTGTCCATGGTGCCCAACATTCCTGGTATCCCTGGCCCACCAGTTAACAGCAGTGGCTCCATTTCTCCGTCTGGCCACCCTATACCATCAGAAGCCAAGATGGTGAGTACATCTCAGCCTGGGGCAATGTTGGCCTTTCTGAAAGAAGTGGGTGATCTCAGCCTAGGTCTTTCAAGTGAGCCAAGCAAAGGAACCTTCTGGGACTTGCAAAGCTAAGGACTCCCTGCTGTGGAGTCTGGAAAAGAAAAGACTCTGATTCATAGCTCCCATCTCCTCTCCTCACCTTTAGAGCCTGGTACGTAGACCATGGCAGTGAAAAGAGGCAGCACAGATTGTTTGGAATGGAACACTTGCCGTTTTAGTTTTAGGGGTGACAGATGGAGGGTGGGTGAGTGGGCAGGGGAGCTGGCCAAGAGGTGAATAGCTGCGTAACCAGCATTTGGCCAGGCTCCAGAGGAGAGCTTTCATCTGGACACTATTGTTTTAACAACCCCTAGCCCCCAACTGTGCCCAGGATGATAGCCAGGGAACAGAGTAGGCATTTTAGGGATCCAGGTGCACATTTTCTCTGCCTGTCATTTTCTCTTAATTCCTCTGTTAAGAGAGAACTAGAGTGGAAATTTTAGCTATCTATAAGGTCAGTAATAAAATCTAAGGCCACTCTTCTCATCCTTGATAGAATCTCATCCTTAACAAGCGTTTTTTCTTATCTTTGCCCACAGAGACTGAAAGCCACCCTAACTCACCAAGTCTCCTCAATCAATGGTGGTTGTGGAATGGTGGTGGGTACTGCCAGCACCATGGTGACAGCCCGCCCAGAGCAGAGCCAGATCCTCATCCAGCACCCTGATGCCCCATCCCCTGCCCAACCACAGGTCAGTGGCTCTTACTCTTTATATCATATCTTTATGACGCATCTTTATGTCATACCTATTTTTCAGGGAGCAGAAGATTAGAGAAGAATGGACTTCAGCTTTCTGGGTTTCTTCCTGCTTACTTTGGTTCTTGATGGCAGTTTGACTACAGCAAAACGTACCATCCTTTTTATTATTTATTTATTTTTATTTTAACTGAGACCATCATTTAATAGCAAAAACACACCGTTCTTTATTCACCCTTGTGTTAGACTATCATACAAACAGACTGAGTAATGCAGGACTGTTGCAGCAGCAGCCTCACCTTTTTTTTTTTTTGAGACGGAGACTGGCTCTGTCTCCCAGGCTGGAGTGCAGTGGCACGATCTCAGCTCACTGCAAGCTCCACCTCCCAGGTTCACGCCATTCCCCTGCCTCAGCCTCCCGAGTAGCTGGGACTACAGGTGCCCGCCATGACGTCTGGCTAATTCTTTTTTGTATTTTTAGTAGAGACGGAGTTTCACCGTGTTAGCCAGGATGGTCTCGATCTCCTGACCTCGTGATCCGCTCGCCTTTGCCTCCCAAAGTGCTGAGATTTCAGGCGTGAGCCACTGCGCCCAGCCGCTTTTTGTTTTTTGTTTTTTTTTTTTTTGAGACAGGGTTTTGCTCTTGTTGCCTAGGCTGGAGTGCAGTGGCACAATCTCAGTTCACTGCAACCTCTGGCTCCCAGGTTCAAGCGATTCTCCTGCCTCAGCCTCCTGAGTAGCCGGGATTACAAGCACCCACCACCATGCCCGGCTAATTTTTTGTATTTTTAGTAGAGTCGGGGTGTCACCATGTTGGCCATGCCGATCTCGAACTCCTGACCTGAAGTGATCCACCTGCCTCAGCCTCCCAGAGTGCTGGGATTCCAGGCGTGAGCCACTATGCCCAGCCCCGTTTTTTCCATATGTGAGTCATGGTTTAGTGTATCTGCAGAATCCTCTAAAATATGACAAAGCCTTACTTCAAGCCACACACTAAACAAAAGAGGCTCCCCTAGTCTCTTTCCCGTCTATTAAGTCTTAAAAAGTAGTAACTTACCTGATAAGATTTTACAACAAAAACCATAACAATTTATTAATGAAATGTGATGTTATAGTACTAAGATACCTCAATAAAAAATAGGCCGGGTGAAATGGCTCACACCTGTAATCCCAGCACTTTGGGAGGCTGAGGCAGGTGGATCTCCTGAGGTCAGGAGATCGAGACCAGCCTGGCCAACATGGCAAAACCTCGTCTCTACTAGATATACAAAAAATTAGCTGGGCATGGCGACGCACGCCTGTAGTCCCAGCTACTCAGGAGGCTGAGGCAGGAGAATCGCTTGAACCTGGGAGCCAGAGGTTGCAGCGAGCGGAGATCGTGCGCTCCAGCCTGGGCGATAGAGTGAGGCTTTGTCTGGAAAGAAACAAACTAACGACAACAACAGCAACAAAAAAAAACGAGACACCAAAAAACACCTCATTACCAATTAAATCCCTTTTTATCACGAGAAACTAAAATGCTAAAAAAGGCAGAGGGGGTCCCATTTAGTTACCCATTTCTCTTCTCAAGGAGGTCTCAGTTTTAACAAGATTCTTTGGAAACTGAATAGTCCTCAGTTTTCATATCGTCTGCACTGGACAGGTGACAGCACCTGAGATTGGTTTCTAGAATTATACCCTTTGCCTGGCCCCTCTTTTCCTGATGTCACCACCTGCTTCATCAGTTACTGCCACATGTCCAAACATTTCATGGCCATATGCTACGGTAAAGCTTGGCCAACAACAAAAGCTTTCATTTGAGTTTTTCTGTTGGAAGCTAAGCCTGCCTACCCTCCTGTAACCCCACTGAAGCCAATCCTGAAGATGGCAAAGCAATAGCCCCCTTGCCTGAGTTATGCTGCCTTCTTTCTTGGGGAAATGACATAGCTTCCTTTTAGTGTTATTTGTTTGTTTTAAAATTTTATTATAAATAGGCCAGGCACGGTGGCTCACGCCTGTAATACCAGCACTTTGGGAGGCCGAGGTGGGCGGATCACAAGGTCAGGATTCGAGACCAGCCTGACCAACAAGGTGAAACCCATCTCTACTAAAAAAAAATACAAAAATTAGCCAGGCCTGGTGGCGCACACCTGTAATCCCAGCTACTCAGGAGGCTGAGGCAGAAGAATCGCTTGAGCCTGGGAGGTGGAGGCTGCAGTGAGCCAAGATCATGCCACTGCACTCCAGCCTGGGCTACAGAGCAAGACTCCGTCTCAAAAATATATATATATATTTTTTATAAATAATAGTAGCAGGCTAGGCACTGTGGCTCACACCTGTAATCCCAGCACTTTGGGAGGCCAAGGTGGGTGGATCACCTGAAGTCAGGAGTTCTAAACCAGCCTGACCAACATGGGGAAACCTGCCTCTACTAAAAATACAAAAAAAAAATTAGCCAGGCATGGTGGCACATGCCTGTAATCCCAGCTACTCAGGAGGCCGAGGCATGAGAATCACTTGAACCCAGGAGGTGGAGGTTGCGGTGAGCCCAGATCACACCGCTGCACTCCAGCCTGGGCAACAAGAGCGAAACTACATCTCAATAAATAAATAAATAAGTAAATAATAGTAGAAACAGTGTCTTATTATGTTGCCCAGGCTGGTCATGAGCTACTGTACCTGAAGCCAGTCCTGAACATGGTAAAGCATTTCCAGCTTCCTCTTTTTTTTTTTTTTTAATAATTTTAAAAGAGATGGAGTCTCGCCATGTTGCCCAGGCTGGTCTCATACTCCTCAAGCAGTCCTCCTGCCTCAGCCTCCCAAAGTGCCAGGATTATAGGCCCTAGCCACCACGCTCAGCCCTAGTTTCCTTTTTAATCAACACTGATTCCTTTCCTTGTCATTCTTCCCCTCTTTCTCTTGGCCTAGTCTTTCACCTCCATTCCCTGCATGACTTACTGAATTGTCTATGACAGAATAGGAACCTTTCCTTTCCCCTGTCCTAAAGAACTAATTTTTTCTTTTTTTTTCTTCAAGATGGAGTCTCGCTCTGTCGCCCAGGCTGGAGTGCAGTGGCATGATCTCGGCTCACCACAACCTCCGCCTCCCTGGTTCAAGTGATTTTCCTGCCTCAGCCTCCTGAGTAGCTGGGATTACAGGCACCTGCCATCATGCCCTGCTAATTTTTATATTTTCAGTAGAGATGGGGTTTCACCATGTTGGCCAGGCTGGTCTCAAATTCCTGACATCAGGTGATCCACCCGCCTTGGCCTCCCAAAGTGCTGAGATTACAGGCATGAGCCACCGCACCTGGCCAATTTTTTGTATTTTAGTAGAGATGGGGTTTCACCGTGTCGCCCAGGCTGGTCTCAAACTCTTGAACTCAGGCTATCTGCCCGCCTTGGCCTCCCAAAGTGCTGGGATTACAGGCATGAGCTACTGTACCCGGCCATAAAGGGCTAATCTTTACATATGCTCCAGTCAGCTAAAGATAAAGAGGAAGCCGAAATTCTCAGGAGAACTATTACAAATTTCTTATACCAAGAGAAGCAGTGACCCAAGGCCTCTAGTTCATTAAATTGAGTTGGAAATTTCCTCTCCATTTTTTTATTTTGGGAGAGATAATATTAGTCTGAATTTTAAAAAATTATTTCTTGGCCAGGCAGGTGGCTCACGCCTGTAATCCCAGCACTTTGGGAGGCTGAGGTGGGTGGATCACGAGGTCAGGAGATCGAGACCATCCTGGCTGACACAGTGAAACCCTGTCTCTACTAAAAATACAAGAAATGAGGCCGGGCGCGGTGGCTCAAGCCTGTAATCCCAGCACTTTGGGAGGCCGAGACGGGTGGATTGCGAGGTCAGGAGATCGAGACCAACCTAGCTAACACGGCGAAACCCCGTCTCTACTAAAAAATACAAAAAACTAGCCGGGCGAGTTGGCGGGCGCCTGTAGTCCCAGCTACTTGGGAGGCTGAGGCAGGAGAATGGCGTAAACCCGGGAGGCGGAGCTTGCAGTGAGCTGAGATCCGGCCACTGCACTCCAGCCTGGGCGACAGAGCGAGACTCCGTCTCAAA
>NW_016814460.1:1360139-1375199 GCF_001698545.2 Rhinopithecus bieti
AAAAAAAAAATACAAGAAATGAGCCGGGCATGGTGGCAGGCGCCTGTAGTCCCAGTTACTCAGGAGACTGAGGCAGGAGAATTGCTTGAACCTGGGAGGTGGAGGTTACAGTGAGCCGAGATCACACCACTGCACTCCAGCCTGAGCGACACTGCAAGTCTCCATCTCAAAAAAAAAAAAAAATCATTTCTTAATTATCTATATTAATGGAGAACATAATTCAGTAGGGCCTAGAGTAGAGTACGAGATTCTTTTTTTTTTTTGACAGAGTCTCACCTTGTCACTGTGGCTGGAGTGCAGTGGTGTGATCTTGGCTCACTGCAACCTCCATCCTAGTCTAAGCCATGCCTCAGCCTCCCAAGTAGCTGGGATTACAGGTGCGCACAACCACTCTCAGCTGATTTTTATATTTTTAATAGAGGTGGGATTTCACCATGTTGGCCAGGCTAGTCTTGAACTCATGGCCTCAAGTGACCACCTGCCTTGGCCTCCCAAAGTGCTGGGATTACAGGTGTGAACCACCATGCCCAGCATCTTTTTTTTGTTTTTGAGTCAGGTTCTTGCTCTGTTGCACAGGCTGGAGTGCAATGAGACAATCATGGCTCACTTGCAGCCTCAGTCTTCTGTGCTCAAATGATCTTCCCACTTCAGCCTCGTAAGAAGCTGGAATGACAGGAATGCGTCACCATGCCCAGCTGAATTTATTTATTTGTAGAAATGGATCTCACTGTGTTGCCCAGGCTGGTCTCAAACTGCTGGGCTCCAGTGATCCTCCCAACCTCGGCCTCCCAAAGTTCTGGGATTACAGGCATAAGCCACTGCACCTGGCCTCACATATAACTTTTTTATTTTTTACATTTTTGAAACGGAGTCTTGCTCTGTTGCCCAGGCTGGAGTGCAGTGGCACAATCTCAGCTCACTGCAACCTCCGCATCCCGGGTTCAAGCGATTCTTCTGTCTCAGCCTCCCGAGTAGCTGGGATTACAGGCGCCTGCCACCACACCTGGCTAATTTTTGTATTTTTAGTAGAGACGGAGTTTTGCCATGTTGGCCAGGCTGGTCTCGAACTCCTGACCTCAGGTGATCCACCTGCCTCAGCCTCCCAAAGTATTGGGATTACAGTCATGAGCCACTGCATCTGGCCACGTATAACTTTTGACTCCCCAAAAACTATACTAATAGTCTACTGTTGACCAGAAGCCATCCCAATAACATAGAGTTGTTTTAACACACATTTTGTATGTTATATGTATTATCTACTGTATTCCTACAATAAAGGATGCTAGAGAAAAGAAAATATTAAGAAAATCATAAGGAAGAGACAATATATTTACTATTCATTAAAGCAGAAATGGAGTACCATATAAGTCGTCATCCTCATCATCTTCGCTTTGAGGAGGAGGAGGAGGAAGGCTTGGTCTTGCTGTCTCAGTGAAAGCAGAGGCAGAAGAGGTGAAGAAGTTGGAAGGGGGGTCGGAGAAACAGGCACACTTGGTATAACTTTTTTTTTTTTTGAAATGGAGTTTCACTCTTGTTACCCAGGCTGGAGTGCAATGGCTCGATCTTGGCTCACTGCAGCCTCCGCCACCCAGGTTCAGGCAATTCTCCTGCCTCAGCCTCCCGAGTAGCTGGGATTACAGGCATGTGCCACCACGCCTGGCTAATTTTGTATTTTTAGTAGAGATGGGGTTTCTCCATGTTGGTCAGGCTGGTCTCGAACTCCCGACCTCAAGTGATCCGCCTGCCTCGGCCTCCCAAAGTGCTGGGATTACAGGCATGAGCCACCGTGCCCAGCTGGTCGGTATAACTTATTTTTTTAAATCTGCATTTAAGTGGGCCTTTGCAGCTCAAGCCTGTGTTCAAGGGTGAACTTTTTTCTACAGATGGTTGACCTTTCTACATTTTAAAAAATTTTTGGCTTCTGTTATAAAATTGGCCTTTCTTCTCCAAGTGCATCCCAACTAACAGAAAGGGATGATCCAAAAGTGCTTTAGTGACAAGGGACTTCAGCCCGAACTTTAAAAACAAAAGACAGTCCTGTATCACCAATTTGCAAAGTGATTAAACATTTTTTGTTTGTAAACAAAAGTGGGGGGTTGTTCTTGAGGATGATTAATAACTGATTATAAATAAAAATAATATGCTTATCTATATCTCCCCATAATAACTCACATGTCACTAGTAATGAAATGGATGAGAACATTTGTCTCCATTTCTGAAACCTGTAATAGTATGCAATTGTTTTTACATGTCACTTGTCCAAATCAGTGATTCTCAAACTTTTTTATTTCACAGTCTTCTAAAAGTTCCCCTAATACCTTCCCCCAATTCTGATTTCCCTGCCTATAAGATTCCCTTTTGTTTTGTTTTGTTTTGTTTTTTGAGATGGAGTTTCACTCTTGTTGCCCAGGCTGGAGTGCAATGGCATGATCTCAGCTCACTGCAACCTCCGCCTCCTGGGCTCAAGCAATTCTCCTGCCTCAGCCTCCCAAGTAGCTGGGATTACAGGCATATGCCACCATGCCCGGCTAATTTTGTATTTTTAGTAGAGATGAGGTTTCACCATGTTAGCCAGGCTGATCTTGAATTCCTGACCTCAGGTGATCTGCCTCCCTTGGCCTCCCAAAGTGCTGGGATTACAGGTGTGAGCCAACCGTGCCAGTCAAGATTCCCTATTGTTAAGAAACATAAAGTAACCGTAGTTTCATTTGTCTGTCTGTCTGAGAAATAATCAGTTTCCAAATGAACTGTAGTTTGTCTAAGTATGAGACTGAGAAGACTGGAAGGAAATAGGAGGCAAAATTGAGGACTCCTACATAAGAGAAGCTCGGGGACATAGTAATGAGACTTGCTGTGGTTACCAGAGGCTGGTACATCCTTTTACCAGATCTTACTAATCTACCTAACATCAGGTGTGATTTGGAAAGGATTAATGTTCTCATCAGGTAACCTCTCTTCCTTCCTGGGCACCAGGTCTCACCAGCCCAGCCCACCCCTAGTACTGGGGGGCGACGGCGGCGCACAGTAGATGAAGATCCAGATGAGCGACGGCAGCGCTTTCTGGAGCGCAACCGGGCTGCGGCCTCCCGTTGCCGCCAAAAGCGAAAGCTGTGGGTGTCCTCCCTAGAGAAGAAGGCCGAAGAACTCACTTCTCAGAACATTCAGCTGAGTGTGAGTGGATGCTTACTAGAATTGTTGAAAATCCAGAAAGTGGAATGGAATCAGAAAAAGTGGTACAATTTGATAAAAGATGGTAATTCTCTAATTAGGACAGATCTAGAAGTTGTTCCAGGAAGAATCTCTTAACAGTCAGAGTTGAAATCTCTTTCATAGGGATTGGTGAAGACACTCATCATCTACCCCCAAATCTCCTGCTAGAGTCATCCATAAACGCGTTTGGATGAAGGAATTAGATTAAGCACCCCAGGGTGCTCTTTTAAATCATCTGTAGAATCTGACTGGGGTCATGAAAACCCAACGGGAAATGTGTTTGCCGTAGATGATGCAGCTTAGTAAAAGAGAAAAAAAGTGCTACAAGAACAAATATAATAACTATAATCTATAAACCATACATTCTCTTGAATGTTATTTTTCCTTCTGATTATTAAAATATTTAATTTAAAAAGCAATATATAAATACATTTGTATTATAAAATATACACACAAATGTATAGAATAGAAGCAAAGTCCCTCTTTAATCTGCCTTTTCTAGTCCCGTTCTCTTTCCTATAGATACATTTAGTATGTACCTTCCAGACAGATTCATATTCCTAAATATTTTTTATTTATAGTTTTTATGTAGGGCTGGAAGGGTTGTGTGCTTGTTTTTAAGATAAACAGGTTAACAGTATTTCCCAGAGATCTAGCCATGGGTATGGGAGATCTACCTCATTCTTTTTAATAGCTGTATAGTAGTATATTCTGTTGTGTAGTGATGTTATAAGGTATGGATATTGATACTGCTCTAATTTTTTGCTAGAACAACGTTGCAGTGAACATTGCATGCACCTGAGTAAACAGTTCTGTTACGTAGATTCCTAGAAGTAGGCCTTCTTAGTCAAAGAGCATGTGTATTATTAATTTCAGTATAATCATATTTATCTTAAATAGGAGTAATTTTTCCATTATAAATCCTGACTTTTCACTGTCAGCAACTCCTGTCATTGAATTCATGACTATACTGGCCCTGGGCCCTGTGAAAACTTGCTGGATGAGGAGTCTTGTCCCAATTCAGGGGAGAAAATCGAGGCAATATTCCCTCCTTCCTTTGGGAACAGCCACTAAGGGTGCAAGAATAGAGGATGAATTTTCTTGATACTCTTTTCTTCCCTCCCTCCTCAGAATGAAGTCACATTACTACGCAATGAGGTGGCCCAGTTGAAACAGCTACTATTAGCTCATAAAGACTGCCCAGTCACTGCACTACAGAAAAAGACTCAAGGCTATTTAGGTGAGTGGCACACAACCTAAGTTCAGTCAGTCAGTAAACTGCATGTCCTGAGTGTCTCAACTGCTTATAATTTTGTAACTCCATTCTGAATGTTCTAGGGACCCCACACTGATGAGTGAGTAGCCCCTGTGGAGCAACCAGACCTAGAAAAAACTGTTTTTGACAACAATATAGAGTTATCCTAATTATCTGTTATAGTTGGGGGTTGAAGGATAGCAGTATTTACTGGGTGCATATTTTGTGTTAGGCATGCTACAGTGTTCCCAAATCTCTCATGAATTGGATATTACCTACATTTATATGTGAGAAAACTGCACTTAGATTAGGTCATTTAGCTGAAGTTACCAAGCTGGGAAAGTGGTGAAGCCAAGATTTACATCTATGTTTTTTTGCTTTGTTTTGTTTCGTTTTGTTTGAGGCCGAGTCTCGCTCTGTCCCCCAGGCTGGAGTGCAGTGGCGCGATCTCAGCTCACTGCAAGCTCCGCCTCTCAGGTTCACGCCATTCTCCTGCCTCAGCCTCCCAAGTAGCTGGGACTACAGGCGCCCACCACCAAGCCCAGCTAATTTTTTATATTTTTAGTAGAGACAGGGTTTCACCATGTTAGCCAGGAGGGTCTCGATCTCCTGATCTCATGATCCGCCCGCCTCAGCCTCTCAAAGTGCTGGGATTAAGGCGTGAGCCACCTCGCCCGGCACATCTATTTTTTTTTTTTTTGAGATGGAGCCTTGTTGTGTCGCCCACGCTGGAGTGCAGTGGCATGATCTCGGCTCACTGCCACCTCTGCCTCCCAGGTTCAAGCAATTCTGGAGTAGCTGGGACCACAAGCTCCAGCCACCATGCCTGGCTAATTTTTGTATTTTGAGTGGAGACAGGGTTTCACCATATTGGTCAGGCTGGTCTCGAACTCTTGACCTCAGGTGATCCATCTGCCTCAGCCTCCCAAAGTGCTGGGATTACAGGTGTGAGCCACCATGCCTGGCACATCTAGGTATTTCTTACTCCAAAAATAATGTCTTGGCCTAGAAAAGACATAAACCACAGATGATACATTGGGATATAGGGTATATTTTATCTAATGATAGGCTGATATTGGTTTCAGTTTGTAATCTATGAGCACACATAAAATACTGCTAGAAGGCAATGGCCACAGAGTTGTGCTCAGGACATACAATTCTGAAGTTAAAATTACTGTGAATAATTTGCTTATGGGCAATAAAAGCTAATAAATGCTAGTTTTCTTTTTGCAAATTAAATTCATAGAACTATTGCTATCAAATTTTGATATATTGAATTATTTTTTCTGCTGTCTTTATTATTTCAGAGATGTGTTCCCATAGAAAAGGAGTAACCATATCACCAATTTTAAACATCTCTATTTAAATTTTAATTTTAATATATACTTCAAGGTGCATTCATTCATTAAGCAGATATTGATGGAATGTCTATTCTGTGCCAGGCACTGTTTTTCATGCTGGGGATATAATAAGGAACCAAATAAATTAGATTAAATCCCTGCCCTTGAGGAGCTTGTATTTTAGTGGGTGAGACAGACAATAAACAAGATAAATAGGTAAAATATATGACATGTTAGATAACAGTAAATGTTAGAAGAAAAACAAAACAGGGAAGGGTAATATGAAATGTTAGCAGCAGGACAGAAATTTTAGATTAGGTGGCTTTTGAATAAAGACCTGAAGGAAGTGAAGGAGCTATATGCATTTATATGGAAGAAAAGTACTATAGGGAGGAGGTTCAGCAACTGCAAAGATGCAAAGTCACAAAGTACCTGGTACATCTAGGAACATCAAGGAGGCTCAGCTGGAGTTGGGTGTGGAGAGTAGGTGGAGACCAAGTAGGAGAGGTAATAGCAGCATTTCATGTAGGGTCTCATCAGTCATGGTGAGGATTTCAGCTTTTACTCTACACTGGGAGCCATTAGAGGGTTTTCAGCAGAAAAGTGATATAATTGATCTGACTAGGCTGGGCGCCGTGGCTCACGCCTTTAATCCCAGCACTTTGGGAGGCCGAGGCAGGCAGATCGCCTGAGGTCGGGAGTTTGAGACCAGCCTGGCTAACATGGTGAAACCGTTTCTACTAAAAATACAAAAAATTAGCCGGGCGTGGTGGCACATGCCTGTAATCCCAGCTACTTGGGAGGCTGAAGCAAGAGAATCACTTGATCCTGTGAAGCGGAGGTTGCAGTGAGCTGAGATCGTGCCATTGCACTCCAGCCTGGGTAACAAGAGTGAAATTCTGTCTCAAAAAAACAAACAAAAAAAACTGATCTGACTTACATTTGTACAGGATTCCTCTGTTAGAGACATCAGGGGTACAAGGGCAGAAGCAGACAGTCCACTTAGGAGGCTATTACAGTAATACAAGCAAGGGATGATGGTAGTGAAAGCGATGAGAACAGGTTGAATCCAGGATATATTTTGAAGTTAAGAGTGATGAGAGCAGATGGGGTGGTATATACGACAAAAAGAATAAAAAATTGCACTAAAGTTTTTGGCTTAAGCAACTGCAAGAATGAAGTTGTCATTAATTGAGATAGGGTAAAGTGTAGGGGAAATGGTTTGGGAGATCTGTCAGGAACTCAGTTTTGGACAAACTGAGTTTAAGGAGCCTATTAGGCTTATAGGTGGAGATGTCAAGCAGTCGGTTGGTTATATGGATTTGTAATTCAGAGGAAAGGCTGAAGATAAAACTTCGGGAGTCGGCAGCATATAGCTAGTTTTGGTTTTATTTGGTTTGGGGTTTTTTGGAGGCAGGGTCCACCTCTGTCTCCTAGGCTCTCAAGTGATCCTGCCCCCTCAGCCTAAGTAACTGGGACCACAGGGATGCACCACCATGACCAGTTAATTTTTTTGTTATTTTAGAGATGAGGTTTTGCCATGTTGGCCAGGCTGGTCTCAAACTCCAGGACTCAAGGGATCTGCCCGCCTTGGCCTCCCAAAGTGCTGAGATTACATGTGTGAGCCACCACACCTGGCTATAGTTTTTAAAGCATTGAAACTAGATGAAGTTCCCAAGGGAGATAGCAGAGATGGAAAAAGAGAAGTCCCAGGAATGAACAATGGGGTACTCCAGCATTTACAGTTCATAGAAATGAGAAAGAAGCCACAAGAGACTGAGAAGAAACAACCAGGAAGTGAGGAGGAAAACCAGCTACAGAGCTGAATGTGGTATTCTGTAAATCAAAATAAAAAAGTGTTTCAAGAAGTTCAGTGATTTTAAATCCTGTTGCTGGGCACGGTGGCTCACGCCTGTAATCCCAACACTTTGGGAGGCCGAGGCGGGTGGATCACAAGGTCAGGAGATCGAGACCATCCTGGCTAACACGGTGAAACCCCGTCTCTATTAAAATTTAAAAAATCAGCCGGGCGTGATGATGTGCATCTGTAGTCCCACCTACTTGGGAAGCTGAGGCAGGAGAATAGCTTGAACCCGGGAGGCAGAGGTTGCAGTGAGCCAAGATAGTGCGACTGCACTCCAGCCTGGGTGACAGAGTGAGACTCTGTCTAAAAAAACAAACAAACAAAAAAACCAAATCCTGTTGATGGGCTTAAGAGGATAAGGACTGTTTATCAGTATATAATCTATATAGGGTCAGTTTTCCACTTAGTCCTTGCAAGAACTCTGATACGTAGTTAGTCCATTAAACTACTTATTCTTTTTTTTTTATCCTGCCCCAGCCTCCCGAGTAGCTGGGACTACAGGCGGGCGCCACCAGGCCCAGCTCGTTTTTGTATTTTTAGTAGAGACAGGGTTTTGCCATGTTCCCCAGGCTAGTCTCAAACTCCTGGCTTCATGTGATCTGCCCACCTCCGCCTCCCAAAGTGCTGGGATTACAGGTGTGAGCCACCACACCCGGCCTTACTTATTCATTATAGCAAAGATGTATTTAGTTCCTGCTGTGTGGTATAGACATTATATAAGTACTTGACACATGATGAATAAGACATTGTCGCTACCTCTGAAAGAATCATAGGGTCATATAAACCTGTGGATGAGGTAAGGATGGATATTCTAGTCAAGGAGCCCCTGAACTGGGAGCTTCCTAAGGGCAGTGTTCCCGTTTTCTTCTCTGTGTACCCATGCCTGGTACATGGATGATGCTCAGTAAATGTTTGATGAATATACGCTGTGAAAACACAAAGAATAAAGCAGTTAATGTACTGAGGGTAACAAAGATGGCTTCACAGAGGAGGCAGCAATATGTTGATTTTTTTTTTTTTTTTTTTTTTTTTTTGAGACAGAGTTTTCGCTGTGTCGCCCAGGCTGGAGTGTAGTGGTGTGATCTCGGCTCACTGAAAGCTCCACCTCCCAGGTTCACACCATTCTCCTGCCTCGGCCTCCCAAAGTGCTGGGATTACAGGCGTGAACCACCGTGCCCGGCCATATTTGAATCTTAAAAGAAAACTCAGGCATTCATCAGGGTGTCAGAAATACAACTGACTATGGAAAGTTTGCCTTTTTTCCACATACCTCTGTTTAAGCAGCTATAGAGGCTATCTGATGTTTAATAAAACTCCTTGACTTGCTGAGTGTGATGACTCATACCTGTAATCCCAGCAATTTGGGAGTCTGAAGCAGGAGGATGGCTTGAGGCCAGGAGTAGAAGGCTGCTGTGAGCTGTAATTGTGCCATGGCACCTCCAGCCTGGATGACAGAATGAGACCCTCTAAAAAAATTTTAAAAATATTTGACTGATGAGCAACATGGAGTTACCATTGTATGTAGCTCAGGTAGTTGTGTTTGGTAGTCAAATGTTAATGTCACTTTAGGTGGAGTGGCATAGGTCATAATGTTTTATAATCATTAATGCCTAGCTAATTTTTAGTCAGGAGGGTCTTAAGATTTCTTTGTAGTTTTACATGTTGACTGAACCTGGGCCAGGGACTGGCCATTCATAATATCATTTGATTATAACTCGATATTTATCAGACTTACCTATGGTACAACTACATGGCAAAGGAACATTAAAAATAATGGAATAGGCCTGGCACAGTGACTCACGCCTATAATCCCAGCACTTTGGGAGGCCGAGGCAGGCCGATCACTTGAGGTCAGGAGTTTGAGACCAGCTTAGCCAACATGGTGAAACCCTGTCTCTAATAAAAATACGAAAATGAGCTGGGTGTGGCAGTGTGCACCTGTAGTCCCAGCTACTGGGGAGGCTGAGGCGCGAGAATCGCTTGAACCTGGATGGCGGACGTTGCAGTGAGCTGAGATCGTACCACTGCACTCCAGCCTGAGCAACAGAGCAAGACTCAGTCTCAGGAAAAAAAAATAATTAAATAAAATAATGGAATAATTCAGTTCCTCTGATAATTAATCAAAGAGGATGGCTAAAAAGAGATCTGTTTTAAATCACCTTTGAAGAAATGAAGGCCAGGCACAGTGGCTTATGCCTATAATCCCAGCACTTTGAGAGGCCAAGGCAGGAGGATCACTTGAGACCCTATCTCTTAAAAACAAGAAAGAATGGAAGTAATGAATAATAAGAAGAGTTGGGTAATGAACTATGCAAAGACCTAGAAACCAGACAGTGTAATTAACATGTTGGAGATTCATTTTATTGGGATAGATAGGTTAATTTTGGCCTAGTTCTTCCCTTCTTACAACTTCCCATTTCCTAGCCCATTTATGACTTAGAAGCCAGGATTCTGGGAAGTGTTTCCCAAAAAAAGATGGGTTTCATTTCCCTTTTGGTCTCCTTTAGAATTATGGCAAAAGGTAGTCCTGCCTCTTTCCCCATTCTGTTTTCTAACCAATTGCTCTCTGCTCTTTGCCCTCCTTCCTGGCAGAAAGCCCCAAGGAAAGCTCAGAGCCAACGGGTTCTCCAGCCCCTGTGATTCAGCACAGCTCAGCAACAGCCCCTACCAATGGCCTCAGTGTTCGCTCTGCAGCTGAAGCTGTGGCCACCTCAGTCCTCACTCAGATGGCCAGCCAAAGGACAGAACTGAACATGCCAATACAATCGCATGTAATCATGACCCCACAGTCCCAGTCTGCAGGTAGATGATGCCTCCTCTGGTGGAGAGGTCCTCAGCCAGAGCTCGCCCGCCCAAGAGCCAAGAGAGATGTCATCTTATCTCCTCCCATCTGCCTTGGACATGGCAATATGGGTCGGTGGGAACTGTGTGTTGTGAGTAATGGACAGATATGGGGCGTTTTAGCCACATGGTCATGTACGTTTGACACCTGTGCTGGGGGCCTCCCAGCCCCAGAGCCTCACAGATCATCCCCCAAGGGTGGGGTTTCTGATGCACCCACAGCCAAAGGCCTATCCAGATGGTCCGAACAATCACCCCTGCCCCATGCACGTGTATCTGTCTCTTTTAACACTAACCCTTGGCACTTCTAGGTTTGGGGTTTCTCAGTTCCCTCTCTTCCCACTAAGCTGTGGCTGTTACCTTTTTGTTCCTTACCAGCATGCCACTTCCTGCCAGATAGAGGGAGGCTAGATTTGATTTCATATCACCCACTGACCCAGCCCCAGCCACCCCATGGACTCAGGACTCTGTCTCCCATAGCTGCTTATTTACCCCTGGTTCCTTTTTCCCCTTCCTTAATTCTAGTTAAAACATTCACTTACAGAGAATATAAGGTTACCTTTGATGTATGAAGTAGCAGTATTTTCCAGTTCTTCCATAAGCTTTATTCCTTCTCCCTACCTGCCACCAAAAAAAAAAAAAAGCAAAAGAAAGAGACCCTCAAGAGTTCTAATTCTTTCTCATCTATTTCCAGAGCTATTTGGGTACCTCATTTTGTTGCTTGACTTTATCTAGTGTAGTGGTGGGGTCTTTCCCACCACCCCACTAGGCCTTGGCAACCTCGTTTTGTGGCCTTATTATTAAAGATTGCTTGGTAGTGGAAAGGGAAGGGCCCAGAATCTGACTGGCTGATTCTGTCTCCTCCCCTCCCTCCTTCTTCAGTTTTAATCATCAGGGCAGACAGGAACAAAATATTTCAAAGCTTGGTCCATCAGGTTAGGAATCAGTTGATTCCTTTATGTTTTATAAGAGTTTACTGGCCAAAGCGTACATATTGTCATCTTTGGTCATCTTTCTGCTCCTGCCTCTCCCTCTTCATTTCCCTGTCAACATTACCCCCCCGTCTCTCTTCTGTAACTACTTCAGACACAGCCCTCCTGGAGGCTGTCACGTAGGGGACTCTCGAGTTCCCTTGCTGTACCCCATCTCTCCCCCCTTGCTCTACCCCATCTCTCCCCCTCACACATCTGTCTGCTTTTCTGAGCTAGAGTCTTCTGTTCACAAGTGCCCATCACCATCTGGACTATCCTCTTTCTCTTTCACCAGGTTCCTAGCTTAGCCACTAGGTCTTCCAGGTCCTCCAGAGTTTCTTCAACCCATTTCTGCTCTCTTCCCCTTACATGCAGTGCTCCAGGATCTTGAAGCATCATAGCCAAGGTCCTGAGTGGGTTTATTGAGTATAAGATTGAAAGGAGGGAAGAAGGGAAGAGGGAAAGTACAGAACTGGCCCCCAGCAAAGGACCCCAGGGTCTGGCCTGGGAAATTGGTGACTATTGCTCTCAACCATTCTTTGAAGAGTTGGGTTGCAGAGGGAGCAGTTCATCTCTCTTGTCCCTGTTTCTTCCACATTAAGGCTTCTCATCTCCCCTGGGCTCTGAACTATGCAGTTTCTACCAGGACCATAGGAAGCAATTCAGAGCCAGAGGCCTGTGGATAGATAGGTCAGCTTTAATTGCCTTTCCGTATGAAACCCTTCCAGTTGTCCCAGAGCCACTTTCTGCCATCTGTGCAAGCCAAGAATGTCCTCTCCATCTTTCCTACCTCCATCTTAAACATACAAAATAACTGCCAGCTTCCTTTCTTATTTTGTCTCCAAAATTCACTGTCACAGGGGAATGAGAAAATATTTTAAGCTACAAGATTCCCATTTCCTTAAAGTGATATCCTATCCTAGTGAACCAGTCAGGTAGCAGGTTCTGCTGCATTTGTTTAAAATTTCCCCTCCTGCTTTTCAGAGCTGGTGCTAAACAGGCCACACCCCTAAAGACAAAGGAGAGAAAACATGGTTTTCTCATCCTCTACCACCAGGTACCCAACAGGAATAGGCCCTGAAGTGATTCAGACTAGCAAATGTTATGGCAGATGGTCAGGATGCAGGTTACCACATCCAGGGACTTCACTTTTGCCTTTAAAAATTGACAGCCATAACTTGTGCTCAGGACTTCCCCTTTAGCCGGCTGCTCCTTGGGATTTTCTCCTGCTTTTGTTTCGTTTTTTATTATCTTGATTTCCCAGTAGCAGCCTTGCCCTAAAGCTTGACTGAGTTTATGGCTCCTAAGGAGCTTTCCTAAGACTCTTGACTATTTTTCTTCCGTCCTCAGTCAAGTGTTTTTATAGTTAAGAATTAATTTGTCACTGCATACACGTCCTGCCAGTCTGTCCCTGTGTTGGGTGACTATGTAGAGGGTCTTTTTTATTTCTTAGCCCCCATGACTAATTATCTAGTCCTAACTTCATTTTTATCAGTGGGAAGATGTATACGGGACCTCAATGAGGAGCACTGCCAGAACCACAGTAACAAAATGGCACTGAATTAAGGAAGTAGCAGGTCAGAACCCCCTAGATAGTTCTTGAGTTGGTTCTCAGTCTCACTAAGGAGGCAGAACAATTGCCTACCCTGAAACTTCTCTAATAGTCAAAGGTAACATCACTTACCTTATTACTGCTACCAGCCAGACCCATCTGGACCAGAACCAAACATCATGGAAGGTGTCACTTGGTCCTTCCTAAAGTCCATGACCTTTCTAGAGGCCTAAGGGAGGACACTTTCAGAAAGGAGCTGAGTGTATGGTGGGTGTCCTGAATTCATTCACGTGAATACAGGACTCAGACTTCCCACCCCACTCCAATGTGAGTGCTCAATACACAGGCACTCTAGCTAGCTGCCACGTACCCAAGGCCACAGAGGAAGGGGACAGAACCAGGTCTTCTGGTCTGCTCACTTTCTGCCCCATTCCCCTAACAGAAAGCTTGCTTAGAGTTGAAAAGTCTGAGAAAGGCTCCCACACTGCTAGAGAGGCCACCAAAAAAAAGTCATGCCCCCTTTACTTACTCTTTTGCTGCTGTTTATGCACCCCAAATCTGACTTCCTTAGCCTTCACCTGCCTCCTTGGCCCCAAGCATTAGACCATGTACTCTAAGTAGTGGTTAAAGAGGGACTGGGCAAACTGAACCTCCTCTCGCTCACTTCTCTATCCCTGTTCCATTGGTTTTGGCTCCTTTCTTGATTCACTGCCCTCTAGCACCACCCATCCTGGTAGATGGAGAGTGCTTAACCCCAACCATGCTCTATGTACAGCCTGAAGCACCAAGCAGACACCAAAAAAATTCTTCCTGTGGTTTCTGGGGCTCCCCTGCTCCACACTGAGAGGCTCCTTAAAGGTGCTAGCCCCTGAGACAGCTATCCCCACCAGTTTTCTCCTTTTTTCATAACTTTCTTCTCATCCCCAAATCATTAATTTTTCATTAATATTGTACATTGTATACACAGGAAGGAAATATGTTATTTTTTTTAATTTCATAACCAGTCTGTTTAGATTCCAGTCTTCCTAGCTGTATCACATATGCCTTGTTGATATGCTCTTTCTGCTTTCTTTAGACTTAATGTTTGACGGGGGTGGGGGTGTTTGGAAGAACAGGAAAGGTGGGGATCCTAAGGCAGATTGAAGGACTCCCTCCACCCCACTACAGCCTCCCACAACTCTAGTCATCCCTCTCATAGTACAGAACTGATTTCTCTGTGTCTGTTTGTACACACAAATGTGCATACAGACATAAATTCCCCCACCCCATACCAAGGTGGTTACCCAGCAGGAATGAGCATAGGTGGCCAGCAGCCACCATTACCACCCTCTGCACCAGTTGAGTTGTCTCTCTTTGGGGTAAAGTCCTACCCCAGAATGAGAAAAGGCTGGGGAGAGTAGGGCAGGTTAAAGGAGCTTATGTCCTTTGTAGATGTAGGTTTGTATCATAGCTACTAAGGTTTATTTTTTTAATGGGGGGGCCAATAGCACAGAGATATCTCACTAGCAGTAGCTACTGGTGAGT
Source organism: Rhinopithecus bieti (assembly GCF_001698545.2). Taxonomy (NCBI): domain Eukaryota; kingdom Metazoa; phylum Chordata; class Mammalia; order Primates; family Cercopithecidae; genus Rhinopithecus; species Rhinopithecus bieti. The sequence goes on from NW_016814460.1 coordinate 1,374,697, forward strand.
GATGTTTTAGCTGTAAGAAGTGGCTATGAGCAATAGTTTCACTGACTTTACCTTAGGGCAGTGGTTCCCAGAATATGGTCCAGGACCAGCAACATCACTGCCACAATCGTCTGGGAACTTGTTAGAAATACACATTCTTGGCCGGGCGCGGTGGCTCAAGCCTGTAATCCCAGCACTTTGGGAAGCCAAGGTGGGTGGATCACAAGGTCAGGAGATCGAGACCATCCTGGCTAACACGGTGAAACCCCGTCTCTACTAAAAAAGTACAAAAAACTAGCCGGGCAAGGTGGCGGGCGCCTGTAGTGCCAGCTACTCGGGAGGCTGAGGCAGGAGAATGGCGTGAACCCGGGAAGCGGAGCTTGCAGTGAGCTGAGATCCGGCCACTGTACTCCAGCTTGGGCGACAGAGTGAGACTCCGTCTCAAAAAAAAAAAAAAAAAAGAAATACACATACATACAATTTTCTTTTTTTGAGACTGAGTTTCACTCTATTGCCCAGGCTGG
>NW_016814460.1:1377279-1381146 GCF_001698545.2 Rhinopithecus bieti
TGCCACAATCGTCTGGGAACTTGTTAGAAATACACATTCTTGGCCGGGCGCGGTGGCTCAAGCCTGTAATCCCAGCACTTTGGGAAGCCAAGGTGGGTGGATCACAAGGTCAGGAGATCGAGACCATCCTGGCTAACACGGTGAAACCCCGTCTCTACTAAAAAGTACAAAAAACTAGCCGGGCAAGGTGGCGGGCGCCTGTAGTGCCAGCTACTCGGGAGGCTGAGGCAGGAGAATGGCGTGAACCCGGGAAGCGGAGCTTGCAGTGAGCTGAGATCCGGCCACTGTACTCCAGCTTGGGCGACAGAGTGAGACTCCGTCTCAAAAAAAAAAAAAAAAAAAGAAATACACATTCTCAGGCCCCATCCCAGACCTATTGAATCACAGACTCTGGGGGCAGGATTTAAAAGCACTCCAAGTGATTCTAATGCACACTAAAGGTTGAGAACCATTTCTTAGGGATAAGCTGGGAAAGTATTACAGGTGTGGAGGATATTTCAAATACATATTTTGCCTTTGCACTAACATTCTTCCATTTCTTTCAGTCTCTTCCTCCATTCCCATTAAAGTAATCCCCATCATATCACTGATCTCAAAATCTAGATTTGTCTTCTTTCTAGTCGTATCCCTAAAACCATGCATTGGTCTGGACAGGAGTTGTTCCATATTCCCTTGCAGACTGGTCACTCCATGTTCTCTGTTACAGTAAGGACCAGCCAGAGCTTCAGCTGTCCCGTTCCTCCCCGCACAACACACACACCTTTCAGGCAGGGAGGAGATGAGCCTCCAGCCCCAAGAGTGGAGGCTGCCACATCCTAACATAGTATCTATTGAAAAGGAAGCAGTGTGTATCTATGATTATATCTCTGATCATCTATATATTTTTGACATGTAGCGACACCTCTCCATCTTATCAAGGAACTCGGTCTGGGTCTCCCCAGTGCCCAGTGGTGGCCTTTGACAGGTAGGAGGATGCAGTGCTACAGGCTATTTTGTTTTTTGTTACAAAACTGTCTTTTCCCTTTTCCCCTCCACCTGATTCAGCATGATCCCTGTGAGCTGGTTCTCACAATCTCCTGGGACGGGGCTGAGGCAGGGGCTTCGCTCTATTCTCCCTAACCATACTGTCTTCCTTTCCCCCTTGCCACTTAGCAGTTATCCCCCAGCCATGCCCTCTCCCTCCCTTCCTTGCCCTGGCATATATTGTGCCTTATTTATGCTGCAAATATAACATTAAACTATCAAGTGAACCACTGTTATGTCTGATGCTTCACTCCTCTATCCACAGGCCCCTTGTCCACTCTTCTGGGAGGTCACTGGCCTTTCGCATCTGTCATCTTCCTCACTCCCCCATTTCTTAGGACAGAAAGAACAGGGATTCTTGTCTTTTTATGCAGGGGAGACACAGCCTATAGAAGGTGGATGATTTCTATAAATTACAAAGTATGACAGAAGGCCCGGGGCAAAGCTCCTGTGGACTGCCTTGGAGACAAAGGCCCTTGGCATCCTGGCAGCAAGCACTCACCAGGAAACTTAGTATGTGCTTTATGTGGATGGTGGGTGGGAGAGTTGCTGATGGCAAATGGCCTTTTACTTTTCAGTGTTTTGTTGCCAACCCCCACCCAACCATTAAAAAAAAGTTGCCATTGTGACCAGGGAGCACACACACAGACAAAGACAGAAAGTATAGCTTTCTATGGTAAGGAGGAGGCTGGTCTGGAAATGAGGGGCAAAGTTTATTTAGAAGCAGGTAAGAAAACCAGGCATGGTGGCTCATGCCTGTAATCCCAGCACTTTGGGAGGCTGAGGCGGGTTGATCACCTGAGATCAGGAATTCAAGACCAGCCTGGCCAACATGGAGAAACCCCGTCTCTACTAAAAATACAAAAATTAGCCAGGCGTGGTGGCACATGCCTGTAGTCCCAGTTACTCAGGAGGCTGAGGCAGGAGAATCACTTGAACCTGGGAGGCAGAGGTTGCAGTAAGCTGAGATCACGCCATTGCACTCCAGCCTGGGCAACAAGAGTGAAACTCCATCTCAAAAAAACAAACAAACAAAAAAAAAGAAGCAGGTAAGAGTTCACAAGAAAAACAGGTAATGCTCAGAGACTATGGGAATCAGGAAGACGTTTAGGGAAATCACAGATAATTTATTGCATCTGTATATTCCTTTATAATTAACATCACAAATGAGAACAATGAGCCAGGCGGAAGAATTTGACAAAAGAGATAGCAGGTGTCTCTGGAGTTTCCCAGTAGGAGAGAAGTGATTTAAGAAGCTATCTGTGGCTGGTGTTTGGTAGACAATTGACACAAATAGCCTGTGCCTCCTGAGGAGAGCAGGAAAGGCAGTGGTGGTCTTCACTGTGTTGTGGCCAAGAGCACATGGGGGTCCAGATAAGGGTAAGAAAGGAAATTGCTAAAAGCCAAATACCAAAGCCCAGATTATGAGGTTTTGGAGGTGGGAATGCACTCTGAAAACTGGGCAGTTCACCAAATTAGAGGAATCAACCCATTCCAACTTCAAAGGAGACCAGTGACCTCCATCCTGGACACAGGAAGCCCCCTAGACCAGCCTCTTTCTGAATGCAGCTCAGCCCAGAGCCACTTGTAATTGATGTTTAAGGAAATACTAGAAGCAGCAGGATGGTAAACATGGAAACATGGAATGTCTGCCCTATGCTACATGGAATGGTAGATTGCTTTACTGTTCACCTCGTGATAACAGGAATAGTCGCTTCATTTTATTGATGATGAATTGAGGTTTAGCCAAGTCACACAGTGACGTTCAAGAGCTAGGATTACAACTGAGTTCTGTCTGACCCAGAGCCACCTCTGCAGTGTCCCATCCACCCTCACACTGCTGCTTCTCTGGACCTCTGTCAGATAGGAGCAGACAAGGATTATGCTGAGATGCAGCAGCTACTGCCCACAGAAGAGCCATGTTCCCATGTCCTTGATACTCCCTTTTAAGAAGTGATAAACTGGCCGGGCGCAGTGGCTCATGCCTGTAATCTCAACACTTTGAGAGTCCCAAGCGGCGGATCACCTGAGGTCAGGAGTTCAAGACCAGCTTGACGAACATGGAGAAACCCCATCTCTACTAAAAATACAAAACTAGCTAGGCACGGTGGCACATGCCTGTAATCCCAGCTACTTGGGAGGTTAAGGCAGGAGAGTCACTTGAACCTGGGAGGCAGAGGTTGCAGTGAGGTGAGATCAAGCCATTGCACTCCAGCCTGGGCAACAAGAGCAAAACTCCGTCTCAAAAAACAAAACTACAAGATGCCATGATGATGAATGTCAGGTTCTATGCTTGGGACCAACCATGAGACAAAGCTTACAAAAAGGTTTACCCTGGCTTAGTCTGCATTAATAGAAATACAGTATCTGGAGCATCCAGATCCAAACCTGCTGTGATCTGCATATCTAAAGGATAAATTGGTTCCTAGATGCCTTGCCTTAAAGAGTGGGGTGCTTCCCCTTGAGCAAAAAAGACTATGGAGTGGGCTGGTTGCGGTGGCTCACGCCTGTAATCCCAACACTTTGGGAGGCCAAGGCAGGTGTATTGCTTGAGGTCAGGAGTTCAAGACCAGCCTGGCCAACATGGTGAAACCCCAGCTCTACTAAAAACACAAAAATTAGCCAGGCATAGTGGTGTGTACCTATAATCCCAGCTACTTGGGAGGCTGAGGCAGGAGAATCACCTGAACCCAGGAGGCAGAGGTTGCAGTGAGCCGAGATCGCACCACTGCACTCCAGCCTGGGTGACCGAGCCAGACTCCATCTTTAAAAAAGGCTGGAGTAGAAGAATGAACTCTCTTCAAAAAATATGAAGAGCTTTTCTTTTTTTTTTTTTTTTTTTTT
>NW_016814460.1:1381416-1421471 GCF_001698545.2 Rhinopithecus bieti
TTTTTTTGAGACGGAGTCTTGCTCTGTTGCCCAGGCTGGAGTGCAGTGGCCGGATCTCAGCTCACTGCAAGCTCCTCCTCCCGGGTTTACGCCTTTCTCCTGCCTCAGCCTCCCGAGTAGCTGGGACCACAGGCGCCCGCCACCTTGCACGGCTAGTTTTTTGTATTTTTAAGTAGAGACGGGGTTTCACCGGGTTAGCCAGGATGGTCTTGATCTCCTGACCTTGTGATCCGCCTGCCTCGGCCTCCCAAAGTGCTGGGATTACAGGCTTGAGCCACCGCGCCCAGCCCATGAAGAGCTTTTACACATGAAAGAGATGAGAGACGTTCTGTTGAGACTTAATGGAGCAAACTAAGACCCCCAGTAGAAGTCACAGGAAGGCCAAAGCCCCCTGAGCACAAGGATACATATGTCTGAAGACTGTCTGAGGAGACGGTAAGTTCCCCGACTAGGGCACGTGAGGTAATCACAGCTAACAATTTGAGGATACCTGTTCTATGCCAGCTGTTTTACTGAATGGATTACAAAAAGTATGTTAATGCACACCCTAGGAAGGAGTTCCTTGTAAAATGGGCCCATGTTTTAGGTGAGGAAACTGAAGCTCAGAGCAGGAGACAACTTGCTCAAGCAGAGGCCAAGGCCTTTATGTCTTGGCTCTTCCTCAGCACAGGCTAGAGACCCACACTGGTGGGGATTCTCAGAAATGGACTCGAGGATTAGAAGGAACCTGCACTATATGGCTTTGAAGGCCTCTCCCTGAGGATTAGTGATTCTGTTTTTTTTTTTTTTTTTTTTTTTTTTTTTTTTTTTTTTTTTTTTTGAGACGGAGTCTCGCTCTGCCGCCCAGGCTGGAGTGCAGTGGCCGGCTCTCAGCTCACTGCAAGCTCCGCCTCCCGGGTTTACGCCATTCTCCTGCCTCAGCCTCCCGAGTAGCTGGGACTACAGGCGCCCGTCTCGTCGCCCGGCTAGTTTTGTATTTTAGTAGAGACGGGGTTTCACCGTATTAGCCAGGATGGTCTCGATCTCCTGACCTCATGATCCGCCCGTCTCGGCCTCCCAAAGTGCTGGGATTACAGGCTTGAGCCACCGCGCCCGGCCTCTGATTTTTCTTAAGACAGGATTCGAGGCTACCCTAGCATGTGAGAGCGAGAGCCAGAGCCAGGCAGCGGCTGTGGTGACCAGAGTTGGGGGCAGAATGATAGTCCAGCCCCATAGTAGCCTGCTCCTGTCTTTCTGGGACTCCCTAGAGTCTGGACCCTAGCACCTCCACTCAGCCTCACCCTCCTCACTTCCTCTGCAGAGGTCTGTTCTAGGAAAAGGAAATGGCCGGAGCTGGCAGTGAGGAGCTGTGACCACAGGGTGGCAGCAGTGCTTCAGCTGTGGAGGGCGACTCTAGCAAGGGCAATGAGCCCAGTCCGAAAGCAGTGCTCTCTAGTGAAGATGGGGGATCTGTCTGCAAAGATTTGAAGCCACACCCATTCAGTGGGCTCCAAAACCCTGTAGCCTCCTTCTATATCTTAATGGTTTTTCTTTTTTTTTTGAGACAGAGTGTCTCTCTCTTTGCCCAGGCTGGAGTGTAGTGGTGCCATCTCAGCTCACTGCAACCGCTGACTCCCGGGTTCAAGCGATTCTTCTGCCTCAGCCTCCTGAGTAGCTGGGATTACAGGCACCTGCCACCACCCCCAGCTAATTTTGTATTTTATAGAGACAGGGTTTCATCGTGTTGGCCAGGCTGGTCTCGAACTCCTGACCTCAAGTGATCCACCCACCTCGGTCTCCCAAAGTGCTGGGGTTACAGGTGCAAGCCACTGCACCGGCCAAAAAAAAATTTTTTTAATTAAAAAAAAAAAAAGATATAGGTTGGGCATGGTGGTTCACACCTGTAGTCCCAGCTATTTGGGAGGCTGAGGCAGGAGAATCGCTTGAACCCAGGAGCCAGAGGTTGCAGTGAGCCAAGACCGCACCACTGCACTCCAGCCTGGGCAAAAAGAGCGAAACTCTGTCTCAAAAAGAAAAAAAAAAAGTTAAATTCTCTGCACCATCATGAAGTTGAATATATTTTTTCTATCCACAGGCAAATCTGAGTAGCCTCCAAGAGGCACACAAGCAGAGGATAGGCTGTGTGGCCCTGTCTAGTCATCCTGACACTCTGACCCTGGCTCTTCCCACTCCTCTTCCACTCCAGGACATCCTACTTAACTACTCCTGACATGAGTTTCTTGTGCTTTAGTCTACAAGTTAGGAAAGAGGGGAAGTGATAAACTGAAGCTCTCCAACCTGTTGAGGGATTAGGGGTTCTTGTAAGGCTCCCCAGGGCCTAGCTCTGACAAAGCATCTGCAACTAATGACGCTTCTTGAGCTCTGGAGACAGGATTTATGCATCTAATAAAGTCTGTAACTCCAGGCTTAGGGGCCTGGGGCAGGAGGCTGAGAGCATGAAGTCCTGGGGGCGCCATGGGAGGAGATCCCAGGCGGCTCCTAATGAGCCCTGCATTTCCATTTGCCTGCTCTAGATTCCCCTAAGGCTACTGTGAGGCTGGGGGTGGGGGGGACAGCAGGTATAAGAGGCTGGGGTGGCTGTAGGAGGGTGGATGGCAGCATGGATTCTAGGCAGGCTGCTGCACTGCTGGTGCTGCTGCTGTTAATAGACCAGGGCTGTGCTGAAGGGCCAGGAGGCCAGCGAGAAGACCAGCTCCCCACGGTGAGTGTGTGTCCCGTCCCCATAGCACCATTGCTTCTACCTCGGTTGAGACTTGTGCTCTAGGTTCTGATACTTTCTCTGGCTGTCAAGGTTGCCATTAGGTCCTCACATCTGAGGAAATGGTTCTGCAGCCTCCTACCCCTTGCCCCTGGAAGCCAGTCCCTTCCCCTTGTGACTTACATGTCCAGGGTATTTGCCCATCTTCCTTCCCTGATACCCCCTTGGCACAGGAGGAAGACAGTGAACGCCTCCCGCCACAGGATGCCCAGACCTCTGGGTCACTGTTGCACTACCTGCTCCAGGCAATGGAGAGACCTGGCCGGAGCCAAGCCTTCCTGTTTCAGCCCCAGAGGTGAGTCTGAAAGGGATACAAGCATGGCAGGGGTTGGGGGTAGAAAGGGCAGGAGACAGAGGACGAGGAGAAGGAAGGGGGCTAGAGAAGGGAGACTGCAGGGACCTGAGGACAAATCTTTCCTAAGGTTTGGCAGAAATACCCGGGGATCCTGGAGCAATGAACGGCTGAGTCCCCGGGCTGGAGAGGGGCTGAATTCCCAGTTCTGGAGCCTGGCTGCCCCTCAACGCTTTGGGAAGAAGTGACATGTCATCCCTTGATATGTTTGCATGCAAGGCCCACACCGAAAAGTGTCAATATTTGCCCCCCAAATAAAGTTGTCTGGCTTCTGAATCCATGTGTGTCTGTGTGAGACTTTACAGGGCTGGGTGGAAGCCCAAGAGCAAGAACCACTGCCCTTCCCTCTCCACCAAACCCAGCCCTCCAACAAGGCAGCCGACAACATTCCAGGAGGCCACTGCACCCAGCCTCCTCCCACCAGAAAGGAACACATGAGAATGGCTGGAACAGGAGCTCAAGGAAGGCACACAAAAGTAATGTGGTAACCTCCTCTGCTATCCACACTGCTCAGGAAATAAGAGAAGGGCTTAAAAATCTACAAAGCAGCATATTTATTCCAGGCTCTAGTAGACAGCCCCGATTTCATTCCCATTCATCATCACCAATAAAATGAGGACGAATCCTGGGCTGGCTGAGGCCCTGTGGTCCTTGGCTCCTTGCCCTGTGCCTTCTCAGCCTCAAGGCAGGCAGTCTGTGTCAGAGGTAGAGATGGTACCCACAGAGGGTACCACAGCTGCGCAGATACATGAGCCCAGAAGCAGAAAGAGCCCGGAGCAAAGGGTGCACATCCATGAGTCTAGCTGGGGCTTCACTTGCTGCCTGCCATGATCTTGAGGTACTGCAGGGCACGGCGGGCAGCCTCACCACGGGCTGCCTCCCTGGTGGTTGCAGAGCCATGACACACAGTGGCCGGCTGGGTGGACAGTTCCACCAGGCACTGGCAGAGTCCACTCAGGCTCAGTTCCTCTGGAGAGCAAGAGAGAGGAGGGAGGCAATGTTGGGTGGGGAGGTAGCCCTGGGGAGGGCTGTGTTCACGTCATCATCACCCCCTTCTACTTGCTCCAGTCCAGCCCCCACCATCCCCTGGCTCACTCCCCAGCTAGCCATACCAATATCCAGGTAGCTGACATGGAAGGCCTGCTCCTCAGAGAGCTCACTGAGGACACGGCAGCAGGCAGGACCCAGGGCACCCAGGGAGCCCAGGGAGCAACTGCGGAGGGACAGGATCTTCTCTCCCACTGAATTTCGTAGAGAATCCCAGGTGCAACCTGGGCCCCGGTTTCGAAGACCATCCAGGCGGGAGCCCACACCCTGTCAAGATGGAACAGTGAGAAAGATGAAGCGAGAGACTGTGGGACCCAGGCACTGAAACATTCAACGTCAAAGGAGAACAAGGAACAAACAATGCTTCCTCCAGTTTGCCTCCCCCCACTCAATCTCTGGGTGGCCCCTTCTAACTACCAGGTCCTGGGCCAGGTGGCCAAGCATCCCTCCTCATCCCAGTAACAGAGCTACAGAGCGGGCCTACAGTCAAGGCTGTGTCGGCCCCAGGAACCCTGGGTCTGGTAGGAAAAGTGTGGCAGAAGCAGGCCTAGGACCCAGCGAGACTCACTGCTGAGTCACAGACCCAAGTCCCTGGAGCCCTGCCCTGGCATGGAGGATGGGCCACGGTGCCCAGCCCACATGAGCCACTCACAATGGAGAAGTGGTCATCATCAGGCTCCACCTCATTGCCATCCCGGGCATCCAGAGGCACCGTGTGCACTCGAAGCAGCATTTTGGCCGCCGCATTCCGCTTTGCCAATTTTTTGGAAGTGCCACTCCCTGCATGTGGAGAGAGGGCTGCTGGGTTATGATTCCCCACAGACCCAGTGCTTTCACCCAGGTCATACTTGGATTAAGGGTCCCCCCAGAATGTCAACTGGAAAAGGGAACTCAAGACCTGCCCGTGCACCTGAGAACCTGGTCGGCCAGGGAGAAGGGGACAGATAGGGTGTCAAGAAGCTAAAAGGAAGGGGCTGAGCCAGGGACTGTAAAGCTAAGAGAGCAGGGGGTGTAGCAGAGTGAGGCTAGAGCTGCTCTGGGGCTGGGGCCAGAGTGCTGCGGGAGAGGAGCTGTGAGAACCCCCTCCTGCCCGGTTACCAATCTCAATGAAACGCTCCACTCGGCAGGTCATGGTGAATTCTTTGCGGTGGGCTGGCCCAGACTCCTGGGTCACTGTGTACTCTGGCAACCGCCAGCCTTTCTGCACCACCAGCTCCTTGGAAGGGAGACACAGGGTGCATGAGGCTAAGTGAAAAAAGGCTTCTCACACCCACGCTGGTCCCCACGCAGGAGCCTCAGACTCTAGGTGAGAGGAAGGAGAGAGGGGGGTGGAAAGGGCCTCAGCACAGGGAACTGCCCCCACCCCCAAACACACATAACCTTCCCTCATGGCCCCTGGCTCAAGGGAAGACAGGCATGCATGCGAAATGAGGATGGGGCACACCTGCAGAGCACCAACGGGATTGCACTCAGACTGCTGAGGGGAGACGGGGGGCTGCAGTTCCATGGGGGGACTCCTGAAGGAAAAAGGGCGCAGGGCCAAAGTTGAGGTGAAGGGTTCCATCTGAGCCTGCCCATGAGCTCCAAGCCTAACCACTACTTTAGATTCCCGACTACTATCTCCTGATTCCCACCGGGCAGGCAGCTGTCTGTCCACACATCGAGCCTGCTCCCTCCTGCTCTAGCTGGCTTCTTTCCCCCTCCCACTCAAGGGAGGCCTTCTCCAGGCCCCAGCCCATTTCCAATCTGGAACACCTGTGTATCATCCAAGCCAGGACAGTGGGAGAAGAGCTGTATTTCCAGTCCCAGAAGTGCCTGATGGGCCTCAAACACAGAACTGACATGTGGTCAACCCAGAAGAAAATGGGGCCTGCGAGACCCTTAAATATGGTCGAACATCATCCATAAGGCTATCTGAAAATCACAAATGACCTTCTGACCCAAGAGCTTACCCCAGCTGCTGTGATTTCTTCAAGTTCTGGTTCCCAACTATTCCATTCTGTTTATTCTCAGACTTCCTCATGCCTGACCAGCCTGGGTCCAAAGACTGAGGAGCCAAAAACCAGAACCCCTTCCTCCACCCACCTCAGGCAGTCAGGGGACACAGATACCTGGTTAGGACAACAGCTGGAACTGGGGTAGCAGCTGCTGCAGCAGTAAAAACCGGAATGTCCTCAGGCAGTGAAGAGTCTAGGGGAGAAAAAGAACTTCCCGAGGGGAAGGGGCCTTTGATTCACACCCATGTATAGGGGGAAGAGAGGGGTGGGGGACCCACATCCTCCTGACCTCCCGATCCCCTAAGAGAACTTCCAAATTGAGCCAAAGAATCAGGGAGGCTCAACCAACAGCTTCCTCCTGGGATCCTTTGCCGCCAAACACCGGCAAAAAGACTGAGAAAAAAGGGTCTCAAAGAGGGTCTCTTTGTACCAAAGAACCAGAGGAGCAACAAACTCCAACTTGCGTGTGAAGGAAGGACATCTTGCTAGAACAAGGAGGTATGTTGGGGAGCAACTCCCTTTAGCCTCAGCCTCCACCCCTCTCCCTCCCTAACCCAGGTCCCAATCTACTGCCACAACCCCTCTATGGGGCTAACCAACCCCTCCACCCCAAGAATTCTTCATAGCAGCAGAAGCCCTGGAAGACCCTGTTCAGGTCCAGAGGGACTCTCAGGAAGAGGCCAGGTCAGGGTGGTTAAGTGTCACCTGGCCAGGCCTGGTGGCAGAGGGGGTGGTGCAGGGCCTGGGTTCCTTGAAGGGCTTCTGGGATGCCTCGGTTCCTCCCTCACCTGCTGTCCTCCAGGGCCGGCTCCAGCATGCTCCCCCCTTTGAGGTGTTTGAGGGCCACCTCAGCTGCCTTGTGCTTGGCTGCCTTCTTGCTGGGGCCCTGACCTGAGAGAGGGGGCATGGGCAATACCGGAGGTCACTGGAAGGATGGGAGAGAAACCAGCATCCTACAGCCTCTCTCCTCACAGCCAGAGGGAATCAATCAAGCCCCTTCTGACCAACCACCTCCTGCTGAAGACTGGAAGTGTTTCACTAATTGCTAGAAGGAAGAGCCCTTATCTTTCCATTAGCTTCCAGAATTAAGCCATGCCAAGCAGGACTTCTGAGCTCAAACGCCTTGGGTGGACTTCTGAGCTCAAATGCTTTAATTTCCCTTGCAAAGCACTTTCTTTTCCCTCAATAAAAACAGAGAGCTGGAATAAGAGAGGGTAGGCTCTGGAGTAAAAGCCCCACTCCGCCACATACTAGGCATGTGACCATGCACCAGCCATTTACTATCTCAAATACTCAGTTTCCTCATATTCAACATGGGCGGGCGGGGAGGAGTGGGGGGGGATACTGCCACATACATCACTGGTTAGACTGAGGTTTAAAATTAAATGGGAATTTGGTTAAGCACCGGGAACAGAGCCCAGCACGCCAGGCACTCACTCCCCCAAATACTCCACTGGGATTTCAGTTATCTTCTCTTCCTTTTCCTCTAGGGTGATGTGGCAGTCCTGATCGATCCTCTAACTCTCCCACGTCCTACCCACCTTCTCACAGCCCTGTTCTCCCAATCCAGTCAGTAGCTTTTCCCCTGAAATCTCTCCTTCCCTCACTGGCCTTGGAGAAAAGGACTGTGAAGAGAGAGACTCCAAGAAACAAAGCCATGGGGACCTGCAAATGCACACCCCAGCCAGGCTGCCCAAGCCTTCCTCACCAGTGCAGCTGGTGTCGCCAACGGTGACCCGGAAGGTGAAATTAGGCTGGTGGGCTTGGCCCTCGGCTTTGAGAAGGTCGTACACAGGCGTCTTCCCTATTCTGGTCCCATACTCCTGCAGAAGGCTGATCGGGGTCTTGCCTGGGTTGGCGGCCAGCATTTGCTCTATACTGGGGGAAGGGGCACAGATCCATATCACACCTCCCCTCTCTGTACCCACCTGGCCAAGCACTTCCATACCAGACCTAGGCACATTATGGGGGACATAGGGTCCAAGGAACCCCAGGCAGTCTAGCATCCATTGGCTGGGTTCCAAGTGTAGGTGCAGGCTGGAAGAGTAGGGCCCACTACCTCAAAGCAAGGGGGGAAGAATGCACTGCTCCTGCCTCAGTTAAGGTGGGCACGATCCTGTGCCCCATGCAGGTTGAAAGTGCATACCCCCTGACACAGTGCAAGCCAGGAACTCAGTACCCACCAAATGCACTGAATGTGGGGGCATAAAGCCCAGTGTTCCAGTGCAGTCTGGGAACCGGGCCAACCCCAAACTATTTAGAGCTGGAGGCAGCAGCCACTGCCCCGGTGCACGCCGGGAACCACTGCCCACTGCCCCAGTGCTTGCCGGGAACAACCCTCAGGCCAGGTGCATGCTGGGGCCGCGCCGCTACTCCCTCCGCACGGCCCCACGCTTTTTGCCCAGAAGGAATCGGTACGAGGCGGCTCACCTAGGCAGCCCGCAGCCCGTGGTAATGCCGGAGCCTTGCTCCTCTTCACTCATTCCCTCCTCCGTCCCCGCGGGCGCCACCGTGACTGCAGCCTCCACGCGCCCCAGTACACCGCCGACGAGCTAGGGCCGGGGCCAAGCCCGGAGTCGCGGCCGGTAGGGCCCGCCGAGGGGCACGCTGGGATATGGAGTCCCCCGCCCACCCTACTTCATGAGCCTCCATCTGGAGGGGAGCTATCCGCCCCACAACCCTCCGCGTGGGTCGCCCGGGCAGGCTGCACCGCCTTCTGGGAGGAGCGGGCTCTCCGCAGTCACTTCTCGAGAAGGCCGTATTTTTTTGTTTGTAATACCGTCCCGCCTCCTTCCTTGCGCGCCCCCTCTCTCCCGGGCCCTGAGGCTGTGGACATGCGTACTAGCGGAGGGGAAGCCACTGGGTAGCGGGGCGGTAAGGACTCACTTGGGCACGGAGCCTTTTGGATCCCGAGAAACTACAGAACCCAGGAGCCCGCGCGCCATCTTTGCCGCAGCCGGAGGGGCAGGGTCAAGCACGTACGAGAAGCTTCATGTTGTCATTGGTTACTCCCATTGCGTTTACTTCCTCTAGGCACATTGGAATTGGTTACTTCGACTAAAGGGGCGGGGACAAGGAAAAGTCAGCCCCCTGACCCCGCCTCCTTGGTGAAGAAAGGTTGTGATTGGTCCGGAGAGGTTGCTGTCGGATCCGGGCTCTTTGCGGTCTGAGAGGGTGGGCTTTACCTAGACGTCGGAGGGGACCGATGTCTGTCTGCGCAGGGCTCTGGAGCTGGTGCAGGTCCAAGTCAGTCTCAGACAGTCCCCTCAACCCACAGCCTAAGCCCCTGGCCCTTAGGCCTCCGTGACACAGAACTTGCTTCCTCTTCCTAAGTCGTCCTTCACCTCCCTTCAGGTTTTGCTTCTTTCGTAAAACCTTTTTAGAACGGCTCTAGTGAACCTCTCTAACTGGCAAGGAAACCTCTGGGGCCTGATGATCAGGCTGTAGTGTGGGGCGACAGGATTAGAAGGACTAGGCACCTGGGGGTTTCGTTCCCTCTGCCATGAGTCTTGGGTCGCTCAGCTGAAGAAAGCAAGAGTGAATTTTGGCCGCCTAAGACTAATCAACTGATCTGGGTGTTGAGCAGACGCAAATTTTTTAGTCCGAGAGCCCCATTGCCTCCTCCCCCAAAGTCGCACAACCACTGGGCTAAGAGAAATCTTGTGACCTTGGAGAAAGGGAGATATCACATTAAAATAAATAAATAAATAAAAAGGTTCTAATGAGTGTTCTGAGAAGGGGTCAAGAAAGAGATGTCTTACTCTGAGCCGGGGTTGGAGGTCCAGAGGAATCTTTAAATGATAATGAGGGGTCATCCAGGAACACTGGAGGAGGATGGGGCCTAGAGTCGAGTGAATTCCAAGTGGGTGAAATTAGAGTGAGCGGTGGCAATCAAGGGAAGGAGAGCTGGCAAGATCAGTATGATAGGGGGAGCAATGCCAGAGCGCTAGGGATCCCAACTGAGGGGCTGCTCTCTCCGATGTAGAAAGGAGTCTATAAGACGAGTTATAGGGGGTTCCTGTGGAATCAGCCTAAGGCCTGAGGTGGGACCTCCATAGGACACTGCCAGCAGGGAAGCGCGGGGCCCAGGCGGACCAGGGACGAGCGTGGAGCGCGCCGGATGGCAGCAGCGGGCTCCTTTAAGAGGCCGGCGGCTCCATCGCAGCATCCCCCGCTCAGGGCGTGTCCGTCCCGGGGGGCCAGGGGCGGGGGCCCTGGAAGGAGCGGGAGTTCAAGCCGAGCAGGGACGGGGCTAGGGGTCGGGGGGTGGGGCAGAAAGCTGAAGCTGACACCCGTGCATCCGGACACCGCACGAGCATCGCCTGTGACAGCGCCCTGGGTCCGGTGGAGGGCAGCGGGGGGAGGAGGGAAGGAGGAGGAGAAGGAGGAGGAGGCGGGAGCAGCATCCGGAACGGAGCTGCAGCAGCGCCGCCTTTTGTGCTGCGGCCGCGGAGCCCCCGAGGTGAGAGCCTGGCCGAGTTGTGGGGGGGTGGGGGGTGGGGGGTAGGGATGGGTCCGGGTCCTGGGATCCGGGCGTGGAGGGAGGGTCGGGATGCAGATGTGGCCTGGTGCGGGGTGGTGGTGTGGGGATGCTGAAGCTGTGGGGATGGAGGAACTGGGGACCTGGACCCGACGCGTGTGGGGCTGGGAAGGAAGGGAATGGAGCGGAGAGATGCCGCGGCCCAGCTTGGAGATGAAGGGCCTCCAGAGCTGGAAAGGACCGTATTGGGGTGGGGTGGAGGGTGATTGGGGGACAGACTTAAAGGACAGAGGGCAAGAGAACATCTCCTCCCACTCATCCTCAGGAAGGGAGAGAGGGAAGGAGGAGGGAGAGTTTTGGCCCCCTCCAGGGAAGGAAAGGAAGGGCAAGGACTGATGTACCCACCATCTCCCTCCACACACACACAGACACACACAGACACACACACACTTAGCAGGCTGGACCTGAAGATTAGTCAGAGAGCACCTGTTCCTAGATGCCCAGGCGTTGTTCCCCTCCCCTTCCAGCTGTGATCCTCCTAATCCCCTCTAGCTGTGGCATTCACCTCCATCCAGCTGTTGCATCCTCCCCTCCCCCATTCACGTGTGGGTTTCTGCCTCTTCTTTCTCTCCATCTCCTCTGGCTCCCCTAACCCGTTTCCCCAGTCAAACCCTCCAAAACCTCCTCCCTTTCCCACAAACACTCCTCAAACTCATTGGCTTAAAAATAAGCAAGAGTTGAGACTTGCTGGTAACCAAGGCCTTGACTGAGAGGAGGGAAGAGTCAAGGCTGTGTAGACAGTGGGAGGAAACAGTGAGGTGTCCCTTAGAATTAAGGGAGGAGTCCTACCTTGTAGATGCTCATCTGCTGCCTTTTTCAGAGGAGCGTAGGTGAGTGGCCTCCAATCAGGAGGGAGTGCACATGAGGTCTCCTTACCCCACCCAGAGTCATCTCAAGCCACAGTCAGTGCGTCCTTCTAAACACATTTCCCTTGCAGTTCTCAAGGTGGACTCCATCGCTCTAGGAGCTCAGAGTTTCAGCCAGAGGGTCATACCAAGCCAAGGCCAACAGAAAGGATTTAGGAAGGAAAGGACTCAAGTGCCCCCTGAGCCTTCCTGTCCAGACACTGAAGTTTCTCTGAGCTTTAGGGCCCCACTCCCTCCTATCTCACACTTACAGGTGAAAAAAATGTGTGTGTCCCCTCAAGCATACTATTCATCCACTCACTCCCATTGTCAACTGGGGTAATGTTGGGAAAACCCCAGCTCTCAACATGGAGACCACCAGCTAAATACCCATCCCTGTTACGGACAGAGGAGGCAAGAAGTTAGATGTGGCTCAGGATTTCCTAGGCTTCCTTATAGCTGAAGAGGGCAGAACCCTTCTAAAAACCAATTGGGCCGGGCGCGGTGGCTCAAGCCTGTAATCCCAGCACTTTGGGAGGCCGAGACGGGCGGATCACGAGGTCAGGAGATCGAGACCATCCTGGCTAACACTGTGAAACCCCGTCTCTACTAAAAAATACAAAAAAACTAGCCGGGCGAGGTGGCGGGCGCCTGTAGTCCCAGCTACTCGGGAGGCTGAGGCAGGAGAATGGCGTGAACCTGAGAGGCGGAGCTTGCAGTGAGCTGAGATCCGGCCACTGCACTCCAGCCCCGGCGACAGAGTGAGACTCCGTCTCAAAAAAAAAATAAAAAATAAAAAATAAAAAAATAAAAACCAATTGCTCTTCCCCTGGTGGTGACAATATGGTAGGATCAGGCTTTTCTAGGAAGAGGACCCTTGGTTCTACCACTCACTGCCCAGACTGTTGTAATCCACAGTCCTCCCTCTCCCCTGCCTAGATCTGGAGAGAAAGAAGGAATGAGAGAATCAGCCCCGTAAGAAGTCCTTGCTAGGGTGGACTGGAGATCACCCCTACATTCAGGTCCTCAGCCCTATACCAGTCAAGCCCTGGGACCCCCAGCTGCCACGCTTCTTCCAGTGAAGTGGAAATGTCTGCCCCCTCATGCCCGCCACTCATCCATTCACTCACACTGTTGACCGAGGTGATGCTGGGAAGAAGGAGGATACTGTTGAGATGATGCCAGCAGGGGACATAGGGGCTTCATGAGGGCCTGGCCACAGAGACTGGTCTGTCCGGTTCATTGGCTCCCAGAAGCACTGGGGTCATATGTGTGTGTGGGGAAGGTGAGGAGACTGCGACAGTGGACAGATTCCAGAGGAGGCTAAAGATCATTCAGGATAGAGCCCTTGTCCTTTGGTCTCTTCATTCTTTGGTCTTTTTTCCCCTCTTGTTTCTCCACCTCCCTTTCCACCTGTACCTTCCCTACTGGCACTTGCTTTGAGAAAGAACAAGGGAAAGAAGGGAAGGGAATCACATTCATAAAAAACTTACAGCTGTGTGTTAGGCACTTTCCATATGGCTAATGCTTAGAGAGAGCTTCCTGTGTGCCAGGTCCTGGGCCAAGAACTTTATTTTGATTGTCTTAATCATGCCCTTAACAAGACCAAGTGAGCTAGTGTTATCATCATCTCTGATGGAGGAGAAAACTGAAACTTAAGTAATTTGTTTAAAGTAAAAAAGTTAGTATGTGGCAAGAGGTAGGATTTGAACCCAGGTCTGTGTGACCCAGAACCTGTGTTCTTACCCACCACATTATGTGCTGCATTGCCACTGTGGGACATAGGTACCACCGTCCCCAGTTAGCAATGAAGAAACTGAGGTTTGTTGAGAAGTCTCAAGCCAGGTCACCCAACTGGCCAGAAGCAGAGACAAGACCTCAGGAAGCCACTCCGAGTGTGAGGCCTGTGTTCTCTCCTCTACCACCTACCCTCTCCCTATTGCACAACTGTCCTAATAAGCTAAATGAAGGAATGCATGAGCAGTCCATCAATCTTATTTTCTGTTTTACAATTTAAAATAAATGTTATATCTTACTTTAAAAGCAATTCAAAGTTGTTACTGAAATACTAGGAATAGACGTAAACCCAAAGGAGAAAATTAAAACACTCATAATTCCAACTACCTAGAAACTGTTGTTATACTTTGGTATTTATTCTTCCAGATTTTCTAAAATGTCCATCCAGCTGAGGAACTATTTGTTAACATCCACTGAACTTCTTGGCCTATCTGAGGTCCTAGGTAGGAGGGACTCCTGAGGCCCATCCTATCCTGCTCCTGCCCTCCCCTTCCCCGAGGCCTCTATGGGTAAGGCTGAGGGGTGATCCAGGGCCACATGATCAAAGGGAGGATCTTAGCAGTATAGCTGCTTAAGAGAGCAGATTCCAGAGATAACTGGTCAGGGAGTGAGGATGGGGTACAGAAAATTAGGCCTTCCCCCTTAGTCCAGAGGAGACAGAATGGCAGGATTTACAGAGGAAGGCCTGGTGATCTGGTAAAGGAATGACTGGAGACTCCAGCACAATCACTAGCACTGTGACCCGGTTCTCCTGGAACCTGAAATCACGGTTTGTCCTGGGAAAGCAGAAGGTCAGAGACCAAGTCTTCAGCCTCTCCAGGATCCACAAAGAAAGACCTGGTGTCCAGCCAACCAGGAAGACAAAGCAAGGAGGAAGCATGCTGCTCCCTGCACCCCCGCCATCACCTTACTTAACCTTCACCACCCCAGCAGGGAGGGTTGGGCACCATGGAGAGATTACATTCCTTAAACTAATTGGTGGCAAAACTGGGATTCTAGCTCTGATCTCTCCAAATCTGAAGCTGATTCTTTTTTCCTAAATAGTACTGTCCCTCCCTTCCCTGAACCCTTTCACTGTCCACCCCATTGGAAGAAGGGTGGCAGCTAGGGGTCTCAGGGCTTGATTTTCCAATCAAGGACCCGAATTTAGGGGTGATCTCTAGTTTTCCCCCAAGTTCTCAGGGGAAGTCATTTCCTCCTCATGAGGGCACTAAGAAAAGCGATAGCACTTTCCATCTTGGGACCCTGGGGCCAGGACCATGAATCCTGTAAAAAGGAAAATCAAAACAAGCTGCAGGGCAGGGCACAGTGGTTCATGCCTGTAACACCAGCATTCTGGGAGACCTAGACTGGTGGATCATTTGAGCCCAGGAGTTTGGAACCAGCCTGAGCAACAGAGTGAGATATGGTCTCTACAATTTTTTTTTTTTTTTTTTGAGACGGAGTCTCGCTCTGTCGCCCAGGCTGGAGTGCAGTGGTGCCATCTCAGTTCACTGCAAGCTCCGCCTCCCGGGTTCACGCCATTCTCCTGCCTCAGCCTCCCGAGTAGCTGGGACCACAGGCGCCCGCCACCACGCCTGGCTAATTTTTTGTATTTTTAGTAGAGACGGGGTTTCACCGTGTTAGCCAGGATGGTCTCGATCTCCTGACCTTGTGATCTGCCTGCCTTGGCCTCCCAAAATGCTGGGATTACAGGTGTGAGCCACCGCACCTGGCCTCTTTTTTTTTTTTTAATTTAGTCTGGTGTGGTGGTGAGTGCCTGTAGTCCCAGCTACTCAGAAGGCTGAAGGGGAGGATCACTTGAGCCCAGGAGGTTGAGGCTGCAGGCAGTGAACCATGATCATGCCCCTGCACTCCAGCCTGGGCAACAAAGCGAAACCCTGTTTCAAAACAATACAAGCTGCAGCCAAGCGGACAGGAGGCATGGCTGCGATTCATCAGAGACCTTTATCCTCTCAGGGCCTCAAAGCTTGCAGAGGTGGAATTAGGACTCCAAAGTCTTGGGTCTCCTTTCCCTTTGAAAACTCCCCTCCCTACCCCTACTCATGAGAGAAAGGGAATCATCCTTTTCCTGAGTGAAAAATGAGGTCTCAGACAGTGGAGAGCACTTAGTATGACAGCCCAAGATTTAGGCAGATGACCTGGCCTCTGAACTGAGCCCCTAAGACCACCAAACGAACAGCTTGACATTGACATTCTGCTGTTACACAAGAAGGAGCTAGAGAGAATTCAGAGTTTACGTGCCACAGGCTTCCAAAATCTCAGGCCAGAGAACCTGAAAGGTGGGATAGATGGGGGGTGACTTCCTACCCCACTCTACCCTGTAGCCTCCTTATGGAGTCACTTTGGGGCCACCAGCAAAGCACTGAATTAGGGCCTCTTGGGTATCCAAAGAGCCTCCTCCCCTGGCAGTTGTATGGCTTAGAGATCATTCTGTCCCCTCACCCAATGTGAGGCAGAACCACCATCAACACATGGTAGATATGGTTGACAGAATGACAGAGACCCACCCTCCTGTCACATTGCTGCCCTTCCCCCATGCTCTGCATAATTGATAACGGAGAGACAGCTCCCATCCCCCAGGGTGACTGACTGGGCCAGGGGCTCCTAGTCATCCTAGACGCCCCTCCAAAACTCTGGCGCCAAGGCCCTGCCAGGGGGCAGTGGGACACAGCTGGCAGGTCAGAAATAAAGGAAACAGGGGTGTGTGTGTGTGTTGGGAGAGAGGAATCGCCAGTTTACTATAGCTCCCAGGGGCAGCAGCTTTCCCTCCATTCCAGGTCAATCTGGAAGAGCTGTCATTAGCCTGAGATCTTTCCCTTGGTCCCATCTCCTACTTCTTCAGCTATCCCCACTACCCTAAAAGATAAACAGGTGAAATGGCTTCTCTCCTTCTCTCCCCAGCTGCTGGCCCTGGATACCAGAAGGGCCTCTGGGGAAGCCTGGTAAACTGGAGGGAGGCTCTGCTGGCTGCAAGTGTCTCTGAGCATGTCACCCTTTCTATGCCTAAACCACCTAGTCGTCAAACAACCAGATGACGGCTGAAAAATTCCTTTAAAAAGTCAGGTGTTGTGCCTACTCAAAGCTCGGCTTCTAGACAGAAAAGGAGATGGATGCAGTCCGTGTTTCTCACTCCCCTTTCATCTCCATTTTCTCAGGGTCCTCTGCTTTTCCAAACAGCTTTTCAAGCCATCATTCTCGGGCTTGACACCGCTTCACGCTGCTCCGGTGTCTGTATATGTCTTGGCTCCTTCCTTCTTCTCTAGCTGTGCCTCGCCTTTTCTGTGCCGTCTCCCTTTCTCTCATTTCCTGCTTTCCTTCCCCGTGGTACTGCACCCCCAATGCCAACCCCACAAGTCCCCTCCTGCCAATACCCGACGCCTCAGCGGAGGAGCTCTCTGCATGCGGGGGCAGGGGAAGGAAGGGAACACAGATGGGGCAGACCGCTGGGTGGGGGTCCGCACCTACGATCCTCGCAGCCATCCCGGCAACCAGCCACCTGGGCCGGCCCAGGTCAGGGGCGGGGCCCAGGCACAGCCCCGCCCCCACGTCGCGCTCACGTGATCTGGGGCTAATCTTGTCCTGGTGACTTCACGCGCCGCCTAGGGCCCAGTCGTCATGGTTACGCCGCAGCGCCCAGCGCTTCCCCCAGCCGGCCGTGTCCCCTCCCCTTCCCCACCCGGACCACCCCCTTCCGCCGCGGCGGCCCCCGCCCCAACCACGCGCCACGTGATGGCCGGGAAGGAAGTCGGGAAGTGGGAGAGGGCGCTGTGGCTGTAACCCCTTCCTCTCCACTTTGAGCTGCCCAGACTTGGGCTTCGGCCTTTCATTGCCGGTGACCAAGCTGTCAGCTCCTCCCCGAGCGCTCCAATCCTGCCATTCCTCCCTCCTGGCCTGCCAGGCGAGAGCGTCCCAGAGTCCTGGGCCTTGTT
Organism: Rhinopithecus bieti; assembly: GCF_001698545.2. Classification (NCBI taxonomy): domain Eukaryota; kingdom Metazoa; phylum Chordata; class Mammalia; order Primates; family Cercopithecidae; genus Rhinopithecus; species Rhinopithecus bieti. The sequence goes on from NW_016814460.1 coordinate 1,398,685, forward strand.
TCTGGGTGGTCCAGAAGCGAATCCCCTGCTTGCGGCGGAGTGGGAGGTGGTGGGGCGCGGGGTGCGGGGTGGCAGGCAAAATCCCTTGGGTCCTCCAGACGAAATTCTCCCATATGTTGGCATTTTACTTGGTCTGTGTTTATCTGTGATTTGCATTGCAACCTACACCTTACCTCTTGAAGCCACAAATACCGCGTGGGATATGTTGGGGATTTGGAAGCTGAACTTTACTGTGATTTGTGCTTTCTGGGCCTCAGTTCTCTCAAGAATATAATGGGACCAGTAGTACTTCCTTCACCTGGCTCTTCTGAGGATTCAGGGAGCTAATTGGTGTGTGTGTGTGTGTGTGTGTGTGTGTGTGTGCGCGCGCGCGCGCGCGCGCGCATAGAGTGTGTGGTGCTTAAGGCGATCCTCCGGGGTGGGTAGAGCAGTGGTTGCACCTTACCAAGCACCTTCTGCGCGCCAGGTGATGCTGCAAACCATGGTTCCCTTGTGATGCGAAGTCGTCTCTCTAAAGGCTGTCCAGGCTCTCAAAGGAGCCAGGGGCCGGCCATATTGTACCTCCAGTATAATGGGAACCATAATAGAGGAAGCATACCGGGGCTGTGCCCGCCCAGAAGGCGCATTAACCTGGAGCGGATCAGGAAAGAAGGACGTCCAGGATAAAGTGACACCTGGAGAGAGATGAGAAGCGCCTTCCAGGCTGGGGGTGAAGCTTGAGCTTCTTTTTCTTTATTTCTTTTCTTTTTTTTTGAAACAGAGTCTTGCTCTGTCACCTAGGCTAGAGTGCCGTGGCACACTGCAACCTCCACCTCCTGGGCTCAAGCGATTCTCCCACCTTAGCCTCCCAAGTAGCTGGGACCATAGGCATGTGCCACCACGCCGGTTAATTTTTTGTATTTTTAGCAGAGACAGGCTCTCCCCATGTTGCCCAGGCCCATGTTGCGCAGGCTGGTCTCAAACTCCGGAGCTCAAGCGATCCGCCCACCTCGGCCTCCTAGAGTGCTGGGATTACAGGCGTCAGCCACCGCGCCCAGCCGGGCTTGAGCTTCTTAATAGCTATGGCATTGTGGGCAGGTTAATACCTCTATGCCTTAGTCTGTAAAACGGGGCTAATAATGCCCAGCTTACCGTTTTGAGGATTAAGTACGCAAAGTGCTAATGCACCTTTACCAGAAGCTAAAATAGTAAGCCTTTTTTGTTTTGTTTTTCTTTTCTTTCTTTTTTTTTTGAGATGGAGCCTCGCTGTGTCGCCCAGGCTGGAGTGCAGTGGTGCTGGAGTGCAGTGACGCGATCTCAGCTCACTGCAACTTCCGCCTCCCGGGTTCAAGTGATTCTCCTGCTTCAGCCTCCCGAGTAGCTGGGACTACAGGCGACCGCCGCCCTGCCCGGCTAATTTTTTGTATTTTAGTAGAGACGGGGGTTTCACTGTGTTGCCCAGGCTGGTCTCGAACTCCTGAGCTTAAGCAATCCTCCTGTCTCAGCCTCCCAAAGTGCTAAATTACAGGCGTGAGCCACTGCGCCCAGCCGTAAGCCTTCCTTAAGTTAGCCATTATCATTGGGTGTCCTGGTTCAAAAACCTGACATGGCTAAGTTCCGGTGTTGGTGCAGGCAGTTGTTTTTTCTTTTGTGACAGGGTCTCACCTATGTAGCCCAGGCTGCAGTGCAGTGGTACAATCAGTGCTCACTGCAGCTTCACCCTCCCAGGCTCAAGATATCCTCCCACCTCAGCCTCCCGAGTAGCTGGAACTAAAGGTGCACATCACCACACTCGACTAATTTTTTTTTTTTTTTTTTGAGATGGAGTCTTGTTCTGTCGCCCAGGCTGGAGTGCAGTGGCGCAGTCTTGGCTCACTGCAACTTCCACCTCCCAGGTTCATGCCATTCTCCGGCCTTAGCCTCCTGAGTAGCTGGGACTACAGGCGCCCGCCACCACGCCCGACTAATTTTTTGTATTTTGTACTAGAGACAGGGTTTCACTGTGTTAGCCAGCATGGTCTCGATCTCCTGACTTCATGATCCGCCTGCCTCCGCCTCACAGAGTTTTGGGATTACAGGCATGAGCCACTGCACCTGGCTGGCTAATTTTTATATTTTTTGTAGAGATGGGGTTTCACTGTGTTGCCCAGGCTGGTCTTGAACTTACAGGCTTCAGTGATCCACTTGCCTTGGCCCCTCAAAGTGCTGGGATTAAAGGTGTGAGCCACTATGCCTGGCCCAATCTGTTTTTTTTATTGTTGTTGAGACAGAGTCTTGCTTTGTTGCCCAGGCTGGAGTACAGTGGCGTGATCTCAGCTCACTGCAACCTCCTCCTCCCAGATTCAAGCAATTCTCGTGCCTCAGCCTCCCAAGTAGCTGGGACTGCAGGTGCACACCACCATGCCTGGCTAATTTTTTTGTATTTTTAATAGAGATGGGATTTCACCATGTTGGCCAGTCTGGTCCCAAACTCCTGACCTCAGGTGGTCCGCCCGCCTCGGCCTCACAAAGTGTTGGGATTACAGGTGTGAGCCACCACACCTGGCCCCCAGTCTGTTTTAGAAAGATCCTTCTGAAGGAGCTGAGTGAAGAATTGGGGGTAGGGAGGGCACTTGGAGACCAGCTGTCCTGGGCCAGCTGAGGACAGCTAATGAGACTTGAACTAAGGCAGTAACAGTAGGACTAGAAAATAGCGTGCACTGGGTTAGAGCTTAACAAATCTAGGGTGCTTGTTAAATATGCTGATTCCAGGCCTACCACCCTCACCCCCCAGGAAAAAGTCTTCAAGGGAAAGTCCTGGTAATTAAGTATTACAAGAACTATCGAAGTTTCCCAAGCCTTCTTGTATGCCTGTGTAATCATCTACTGAACCCTTCTGCATGTGGAGATTGCTCCCACCCCTCCCCCTGTAATTCTCCACTGTAATTCAGAATGTATGGCAATAATTTCCAGACTAACCCAGGGGCTCATGGAAGGACCCTGCTAGCTATGAGGAACAATTAGAGGGATGCTTGTTCTAGGGAATCTTCAAATCTCAGGATTTGGTAACTGACAAGTGTGGAGTGAGTTGGGAGACCAGGATGGCTCCTGGTGTCAAGTTCTGGACAAATCTCGTGTAGCATTAAGGGTTTGCTGTGCCTTAGTGACAGCCAGTTTATTCCTTTCTATAGCTGGAAAAACTGAGGCTCAACTATAGCTCGCCTGAGGTCATATAGCCATTATGTGGCAGAAGCAAGTCAGGATTCAGGGTATTTTTTGTTTTTTGTTTTGAGGCGGGGTTTGGCTATGTCGCCTAGGCTGGAGTGCAGTGGCTTACTGCAACCTCCACCACCTGGGCTCAGGCAATCCTCTCACTGCAGCCTCCAGAGGATCTGGGACCACAGTCACAGGATCACCATGCCTGGCTTTTTTTTTTTTTTTTTTTTTTTTTTTTTTTTGTATTTTTGGTAGAGACAGGGTTTTGCCATGTTGCCCAGGCTGGTCTGAAACTCCTGAGCTCAAGTGATCCACCTGTCTCAGCCTCCCAAAGTGTTGCGATTACAGGCATGAGCCAACACGCCGTGCCGGATTCAGGTTTTTTAATGGTTGCGTTTTATTTATTCATTTATTTATTGAGACAGAGTTTTGCTCTTGTTGCCCAGGCTGGAGTGCAGTGGCGTGATCTCGGCTCACCACAACCTCCGCCTCCCGGGTTCAAGCAATTCTCCTGCCTCAGCCTCCCAAGTAGCTGGGATTACAGGCGTGTGCCACCACACCCTGCTAATTTTGTATTTTTAGTAGAGACGGGGTTTCTCCATGTTGGTCAGGCCGGTCTCAAACTCCTGACCTCAGGTGATCCGCCTGCCTCGGCCTCTCAAAGCGCTGAGATTACAGGCATGAGCCACCACGCCCGGCCTAATGGTTGTTTTTTAAATAGCACCCAGCTATGAACTGGGACACATCCCCATTGCCTGGAAAGTTTGAGGAGCAGGGGATAGGGCAATGAAGAGGAAAGAGACAAGACCTTGTTTGACCCCTGGGAGAGCCGCTGGACTGAAGGGAGGGCTAAGGGGGACGAAGCAGTGGCCTTCTGTGACAGCGTTTGCATTCCCATTGGTTGCTTCTGCCAATGTTGGGGGGACACAGAACTCTGTGGTTACAACCTTCAGTTACCTTGGAGAGGCCCAGGAGTGTGTCTTGTCATGAGGCTCTCACCTGAGTTGTGTTCCTGAGAGGGCCTCAGTAGTACCGTGTGTAAGCACCTGGGTGGGAGGCCTAAGGGTATCACCTGTATGTAGGCAGCTCAGGAATGCTGTCCAAGGGTGCCTGAAAGGTTTACTAGCATCCTGTGTGTGCTTCAGTGTGAGGGAGGTCTAGGTGTTACTATTGTGTGCCTGAGGTTGACCCCGAGGTAAAGGTGTAAATGTGAGACCCTCCTGATACCTGTGTGTGCCTGTGAGTCTCAGGTGAAAAACATGTGCCGCAGCAATGAATGAGTCATCTTACAGGGAGAAGGGAACTCATCTGTTACCATTATACTTGAATTTGAGACATATTTTACCAGTGTGTACCCACGTGGGGCTGTTACCTGAGAATGATACCCAGGTATGATACCTATCTACCTATTACTTGTCTTACTAATATGCCTGAGAGGAAGCCCAAGTGTATCAGATTTCCTAAGATGGGTCAAGGTGCAACTTGGAGGGGCATGAGAAACAGAGCCACAAGTGTTACCTCCAGCAGGGCTTCTGTGAACCCAGAACCCCAATCTGTGCCTCTGGGGTAAGTATCCTGAGCGGGCACGCCTGGGGCTTTAACAGCCCCTCCTTCCTTCATTCCCACAGGGCCCAGCGTTCACCATCACACCAGGGGCCAGAGGCCATGGCTTGCCTCCATGAGACCCGAACACCCTCTCCTTCCTTTGGGGGCTTCGTGTCTACCCTAAGTGAGGCATCCATGCGCAAGCTGGACCCAGACACTTCTGACTGCACTCCCGAGAAGGACTTGACGCCTACCCAGTGTGTACTTCGAGATGTGGTACCCCTTGGTGGGCAGGGTGGGGGAGGGCCCAGCCCCTCCCCAGGTGGAGAGCCGCCCCCTGAGCCTTTTGCCAACAGTGTCCTGCAGCTACATGAGCAGGATGCAGGGGGCCCAGGGGGCGCAGCTGGGTCACCTGAGAGTCGGGCATCCAGAGTTCGAGCTGACGAGGTGCGACTGCAGTGCCAGAGTGGCAGTGGCTTCCTTGAGGGCCTCTTTGGCTGCCTGCGCCCTGTCTGGACCATGATTGGCAAAGCCTACTCCACTGAGCACAAGCAGCAGCAGGAAGGTAGGCCACGTCCTTGTGGGAGCCTCCTCCCTGTTTCCCTGAGCCCGAGATCTGTTGGTCAGCTCCACTAAAGTCATGCAATGGTCCCTCCCCTCCCCATGACACAGCCCTAGTCCCTTAGCCATCCATCAGCCTCTAACTTCCCAACTTCTTTTAAGGTCACCCATTCATTCCTTCCCTGTCCCCTCGAACCTTCTTCTCGGCCTGTTTTTGGCTACCTTTCTGCTTCACCCTCCTTAAGTCAATTCAGCCAACCCAATGCTATCCCGTCCCTGGCCTTGAGTGTGGCTCTTTCTGAGGCTTGTGGCACTGTGCCTCCTGCCCACAGACCTTTGGGAGGTCCCCTTTGAGGAAATCCTGGACCTGCAGTGGGTGGGCTCAGGGGCCCAGGGTGCTGTCTTCCTGGGGCGCTTCCACGGGGAGGAGGTGGCTGTGAAGAAGGTGCGAGACCTCAAAGAAACCGACATCAAGCACTTGCGAAAGCTGAAGCACCCCAACATCATCACCTTCAAGTGAGGTCCAGGGCAGGGGCTGGGTGTTGGGGATACTATGCTAAGGCCTGGTACCCTCCTGGGCAGTGGGACCTACCCCATCCTTCCCAGAGGAGACCCTTAGGTGGAATGGGTGGGAATGGGGGTTCCAGGTATTAATCAGGTGAAGGCTCAGCCAGCTGAGGCCTTCATACCATTGTTTGTCTCGCAGGGGTGTGTGTACCCAGGCTCCCTGCTACTGCATCCTCATGGAGTTCTGCGCCCAGGGCCAGCTGTATGAGGTACTGCGGGCTGGCCGCCCTGTCACCCCCTCCTTACTGGTTGACTGGTCCATGGGCATCGCTGGTGGCATGAACTACCTGCACCTACACAAGATTATCCACAGGGATCTCAAGTCACCCAAGTGAGTAAGCAAGCAGGGAGCAATAAATGTGCATGCAGGTGACCCACTCAAGTCAGTGTGGCCTTCTCCGCACTTCCAAACCATGCCCTACGTCCATGTGGCCATCTCAGAAACCTCTTCCAAGTGATAATCCCATCTCAGGAGGGCAGTAGTGAGCCCCTCACCTTTGGGTGTCCCAAATGATTTAAAACTGAAAGGCAGGCCGGATGCAGTGGCTCACCCTGGTAATCCCAGCACTTTGAGAGGCCGAGGCGGGTGGATCATGAGGTCAAGAAATCGAGACCATCCTGGCCAACATGGTGAAACCTTGTCTCTACTAAAAATACAAAAAAATTAGTGGGGCATGGTGGCACATGCCTGTAGTCCCAACTACTCAGGAGGCTGAAGCAGGAGAATCACTTGAACCCAGGAGGCGGAGGTTGCAGTGAGCTGAGATTGAACCACTGCACTCCAGCCTGAGTGACAGAGCGAGACTCCGTCTCAAAAACAAACAAACAAACAAACAAAAACCTGAAAGGCAGAGTTGCTGCAGTTAGATGAGGTGTGTGGAGGGGTGTGGACCCCAGCTGACTACACTCTTTACCAGCATGCTAATCACCTACGACGATGTGGTGAAGATCTCAGATTTTGGCACTTCCAAGGAGCTGAGTGACAAGAGCACCAAGATGTCCTTTGCAGGGACAGTAGCCTGGATGGCCCCTGAGGTGATCCGCAATGAGCCTGTGTCTGAGAAGGTCGACATCTGGTGAGGACTAGGCTGAAAGCTGAGAAGAGTGGGTGCCCAGCCCTGGGGGGTATGGTGGGCAACTTCTAGGGCTTGAGCACAAGTGATGGGCCGGTAGCAACCAGGACCTCTGGAGGAACCCCCTCCCAAGTGATGTCCCCTCATCCCTAGGTCCTTTGGTGTGGTGCTGTGGGAACTGCTGACTGGTGAGATCCCCTACAAAGACGTAGATTCCTCAGCCATCATCTGGGGTGTGGGAAGCAACAGTCTCCATCTGCCCGTGCCCTCCAGTTGCCCAGATGGTTTCAAGATCCTACTTCGCCAGTGCTGGTAAGGATGGGCTGAGCTGGGATACTGGGCCTGGAGAAGTTGAGAAGAACAGCAGTACTGATGGACAGCCAGTACCTAGAACCCTAGGTGGCCAAGTTCAGAATCCTTAACAGGGGGTGTCAGGGCTCCCAGATGTAGCTCCCCAGGTACTGAGGACTCAGGATATGGATCCAGGGAACTACAATCTAGAACTGAGAGGGGCTGGACTGACTAATAAATAGCAGGGGCATTTAATACAAAGGACTGACTTGCATCTGAATCAGGCTCATGTACCTTCTGAGCTGAGTCACCAGGGGCAAGTGGTATCACTCTGAAACTGTTTCCTCATCTATAAAATACAGTTAACAGTATCTGCATTCCTGGTTTGTCATGAAGTGTCAGTGAGTGCATACAAGTACAGGGAAGGAGCAGCATAACCACCAAGCATGGTTCGTTGGGCCTCAAGTAAACAACCTTAGAACACAGAAGGAAAGGGTCCCAGACCCTCATTTGGAACCTAGACCCAGGGAAGTTTGAAGATGGCTAATCTGATGATCATCTCCCAAAGTGTGGTTCCTTCAATGATGTTATTCAGAAAAGGCCTTTATTTGGGGAGACAAGTTGGAAAATATGGGGTTCAACAGGTTTCCTTACTGCAGGATTTTGACACACTAATGAATAGTGTGTAATATTCTCTAGAGACCATTGACCATAAGTTCTTTTGTCACAGAGTACATTCTAGGATTGGATTCTCCAGGACACACTTTGGGAAAGGATGCTCTAGTTCCTATCTGGTCCTCCCTCAAAATTCTCCCCTCTCCTCCTAACTCCATTCCTTTCAGGAATAGCAAACCGCGAAATCGCCCATCATTCCGACAGATCCTGCTGCATCTGGACATTGCCTCAGCTGATGTACTCTCCACACCCCAGGAGACTTACTTTAAGTCCCAGGTGTGCTGTGGGTAGGAAAATGAATACCTAATTCCCCTTCTTTGCAGAGATGATGCCATTTGAGGGGGAGGCTGGGAAATGGGTTAAGTGGGACTGAAGAGATTGGCTCTTAGAGAGTGTAGTCAATCCACTCCTTTTTGCTCCAGCACACACATTGGCAGTGACGTGTGGGCAACCTGCAGAGCCTTTCACTGGGTGAAAGGATGGCTCACTCCTCGTCTGCTCTCCACCCACAGGCAGAGTGGCGGGAAGAAGTAAAACTGCACTTTGAAAAGATTAAGTCAGAAGGGACCTGTCTGCACCGCCTAGAAGAGGAACTGGTGATGAGAAGGAGGGAGGAGCTCAGGTGAGTTCCTGTGCTTGGGGAGGTGATTTTACCAACAGCAAGGACTATGCACCCAGTCAGCTCCTACCCAGCCCCAGGGAGGGTGGAAGGACTATGAAAGGACTGTGGACAGGAATTCTGAGACTGCCACTCTATTATGGCCCTAGGTGAACCCAGTTCACCTTGGGGAACCCTTCTGCCCATTGCAGACATGCCTTGGACATCAGGGAACACTATGAAAGGAAGCTGGAGAGAGCCAACAACCTGTATATGGAACTTAATGCCCTCATGTTGCAGCTGGAACTCAAGGAGAGGGAGCTGCTCAGGTAACCCTACCTGTCCTTATGCACCAAGCCCTGGAGCTGTGCCTGCCTGAGATCCTACTGAGACTGGGGTGCCCCTTCCTGGTCATTTGCCCAGCTGAGAAGGTGCCTGGATCTTTAGGCGAGAGCAAGCTTTAGAGCGGAGGTGCCCAGGCCTGCTGAAGACACACCCTTCCCGGGGCCTCCTGCATGGAAACACAATGGAGAAGCTTATCAAGAAGAGGAATGTGCCACAGAAGCTGTCACCCCATAGCAAAAGGTGGGCCATGAATGGTGGTTCCAATACGGCAAGAGGGATACTTAAGTGGCAGCAAATGTTTAGCAGGGAGATGCGTACTTTAGTGTCCAAGGTTAGGGAGTGCTTTTGAGTACACAGATTTGGCAGTCTCAACCTTTGACTTTTTCTCTCCTTCCAGACCAGATATCCTCAAGACGGAGTCTTTGCTCCCTAAACTAGATGCAGCCCTAAGTGGGGTTGGGCTTCCTGGGTGTCCTAAGGGTCCCCCCTCACCAGGACGGAGTCGCCGTGGCAAGACCCGTCACCGCAAGGCCAGCGCCAAGGGGAGCTGTGGGGACCTGCCTGGGCTTCGTACACCTGTGCCACCCCATGAACCCGGAGGACCAGGAAGCCTAGGAGGGGGACCCTCAGCCTGGGAGGCCTGCCCTCCCGCCCTCCGTGGGCTTCATCATGACCTCCTGCTCCGCAAAATGTCTTCATCGTCCCCAGACCTGCTGTCAGCAGCACTAGGGTCCCGGGGCCAGGGGGCCACAAGCGGAGCTGGGGATCCTGGCTCACCACCTCCGGCCCGGGGTGACACCCCACCAAGTGAGGGATCAGCCCCTGGCTCTACCAGCCCAGATTCACCTGGGGGAGCCAAAGGGGAGCCACCTCCTCCAGTAGGGCCTGGTGAAGGTGTGGGGCTTCTGGGAACTGGAAGGGAAGGGACCTCGGGCCGGGGAGGAAGCCGGGCTGGGTCCCAGCACTTGACCCCAGCTGCACTGCTGTACAGGGCTGCCGTCACCCGAAGTCAGGTAAAGTATGGGAAGGCTCCTGAGCTCTTTCCCTTTTTCCTTATTCTCCCTGGGGTCCAAGTCTAATCCCTCACATTATGCTCAATTTTAAGCCATTCCCTACTTTACCCTTTTTAACTGTGCTCCCTTCTCCTGAATTCTTAGTGACCTCTTTCCACTTCTGACCACAGTCCCATCTCTCCTCCAGAAACGTGGCATCTCATCAGAAGAGGAGGAAGGAGAGGTGGACAGTGAAGTAGAGCTGACATCAAGCCAGAGGTAAGTGATGGAGTACAGGAGTTAATGGCATTTTTGTTTTCTGCAAGGGGCAGAACCAAGCTGTAATCCCCCTCTTCAACATGTAGGTGGCCTCAGAGCCTGAACATGCGCCAGTCACTATCTACCTTCAGCTCAGAGAATCCATCAGATGGGGAGGAAGGCACAGCTAGTGAACCTTCCCCCAGTGGCACACCTGAAGTTGGCAGCACCAACACTGATGAGCGGCCAGATGAGCGGTCTGATGACATGTGCTCCCAGGGCTCAGAAATCCCACTGGACCCACCTCCTTCAGAGGCCATCCCCAGCCCAGAACCCAGCTCCCTGCCCATTCCACACCAGGAACTTCTCAGAGGAAAGCAGGTGAGTGGCACAACAGCAACAAGCAGATAGATGCCTTATCTTTTGACAGCTTTTGGGGAGACAGCTGCACAGGCCAGAAAGTACCATAAAGAGCAAATATCCACGTGGTGGAATTTCAGAAGCCTCTTGCAGAGCATCTATTATGGTGCCTGACCAGTAGCTTGTGTGTAGCTATAAGCTGCAGCCAGGGAAGGATTCTGAAAGGAGTCTGACACCTTGGAGAATGGCCTGAGCAACTGAAATCTGGAATAAATAAATCAGTAAGCCGGTCGGGCACGGTGGCTCACACCTGGAATCCCAGCACTTTGGGAGTCCGAGGCAGGTGGATCAAGAACAGCCTGACCAATATGGTAAAATTCCATCTCTATTAATAGTACAAAAATTAGCTGGGTGTGGTGGTGCGCGCCTGTAGTCCCAGCTACTCAGGAGGCTGAGGCAGAATTGCTTGAACCTGGGAGGCGGAGGGTTGCAGTGAGCTGAGATTGCACTATTGCACTCCAGCCTGGGCAAAAGAGCGAGACTGCCATCTCAAAAAACAAATCAGTAAGCCACTGGCTATTAAAATGTCCCCAGCAAAGAACCCTAAGGAATCTCACTCCATTTCTACTCTTTCTCACAGGGCCCTCCCAATTCTGAGGACTCAGACTGTGACAGCACTGAACTGGACAACTCCAGCAGCATTGATGCCTTGCGGCCCCCAGCTTCCCTCCCTCCATGAAAGCCACTCATATTCCTTGTACATAGAGAAATATTTATATAAATTATATATATATACATATATATATATGCGCCACATAATCAACAGAAAGATGGGGCTGTCCCAGCCGTAAGTCAGGCCGAGGGAGACTGATCCCCTGACCAATTCACCTGATATTCTAGGGACACTGGCAGCTGTGGAAATGAATGAGGCACAGCCGCAGAGCTGTGCCTAAGGGCAAACTGGCCCCTTCCTGCCCCACCCCATTCCTTATATTCAGCAAGCAACAAGGCAATAGAAAAGCCAGGGTTGTCTTTATATTCTTTATCCCCAAAGAATGGGGGCGGAGGGAGGGAAGGGTGGGAGGGGCANTATATACATATATATATATGCGCCACATAATCAACAGAAAGATGGGGCTGTCCCAGCCGTAAGTCAGGCCGAGGGAGACTGATCCCCTGACCAATTCACCTGATATTCTAGGGACACTGGCAGCTGTGGAAATGAATGAGGCACAGCCGCAGAGCTGTGCCTAAGGGCAAACTGGCCCCTTCCTGCCCCACCCCATTCCTTATATTCAGCAAGCAACAAGGCAATAGAAAAGCCAGGGTTGTCTTTATATTCTTTATCCCCAAAGAATGGGGGCGGAGGGAGGGAAGGGTGGGAGGGGCAGGAGAGAAAACCACTTAGACTGCACTTTTCTGTTCCGTTTTACTCTGTTTACACATTTTGCACTTGGGAGAAGGGAGACTAAGGCTGGGTCCTCCCCTCTGAGGTTTCTCAGGTGGCAATGTAACTCATCTTTTTGTTCCTCCATTGATCTTCTCTGCCCAAGCCCTGTCTTAGGGTCCAGGGGGAGGTTAGGAGACTGATAGCATGTGATGGCTCAGGCTGAAGAACTGGGGTGCTGTTTAAGTCCCTACTTTCTTCCTGGTGCCTGATTGGGGTGGGGACTGTCCTACTGTAACCCCTGTGAAAAACCTTGAAATATAACCACTCCATGCAGGCCCAGCTGTTGAGGGTTTTCTTGATGAATGAATGGGGTACCATACATGGTTAAGATAAAGCCTTGGGCTCCGGACTTCATCTAAGGTGCCTGGACAAGTTCTCCTGCCCCTCCACTTTTTTGCATCTATTCTCACTAAATTGAGTATAATGTCAAGCCCCAACTTTCTAAAATTACAGGAATAAATGGTAGCAGGTACATCCTTCTAACTCGTTATGGAGAACTATAAATGAAGTTACTAAAAATACACTGAAATTTTTAGTTTAAAATATGCAAGCCTGAACAAGGGGACCAACATTCCCAAAAAACTGGAACCCAGTCAGACATATGACCAACTGCTTAATGTGTATGCCATGTATGTCATGTGTCATTCCTTTCCCCCACCCCCAAGTGGAAGTGCTTGCCTGCTTGTAGGACAGGTAAGTCCTAGGAAAGTCTAATCCTCCATCTTTTGGACACAAGTTTTATAAGGGCCAACCAAGCATGAAGTCAGGGAAAAACAGGATCAAGGGCCACAAAAAAAAGATGGAAGTGGTAAAATAGAAGAAAACATCTTAACCGGAATAAAGGCTTCTATTAAAAACCCAAGAAGGGTCCTTTGAGGGATAAAAGGTACAAAAATAACAGCAAGACAAGAGGAATAAAACCCACATGAATCACTGTGGCATCATCCGTTTCTATTCCACAATGAAAGCTCCAGTCCATCTTTTATTTTTTTGAAACAATCGACTACAGAACTAAATAAATGTATTAATATTCCATCTCTTACTTCCATGACAAACAGGAAAAATCATGAGCCAAAAAACAAAACAAAACCAAAAAAACAAAAAAAAAAAAAAAAAAAAAAAAAAAAAAAAAAAAACAGGAGCTTATAAAACTAAATATGGATCTCAGCATCAACAGCTGAACAGAGAAAGGAATTAAAACGCTTTAATTAAAAAATCACGAGTGGATGATAAAGTGTGTAGAAACTGAAAATTTACAAACTATTTAAAACCTGGAATCGCTGACTGTTCAGAAACTACACAGATGGATCATGGGTGGTGGTGAACAGCAGAAAGGGATTATGGATGAATCTGCATTGTTCTAGCTGCTCCCCATGCCACCCGTCTCCGAGGAAAGCCTGTAACACAGAAACAAGAACTCAGTTAGTTTCCCCAGTGCCCAGCTGCACTTCATCTCTACCTGGTCCATGAAATGTGAAGAGTAAATAATCAGTGCTGGAGTACCAAGGGAGACATTTTTAAGGTTTCTTAAATTTACCAGTACCATAATCCTTTAATCCTTGCAATCCAAGCATGTGGAGGTCTATTACCTCAGAACCAAGGGAAACAGCCCTTGGTTATCAAATGTCCCTCAAACTATATTCTTAGTTCCACCTCCATGGTGGGCTAACCAAGGAGCATACTTTCTGGAAACAGGCCCCTCTAAAGAGTGCTCACAATACACAGAAGCAATGTTTCTTTATTGCTGAGCTCACTGTGGCTCCTCCCAAACAGCTGACAGAATACCAGTTTAGGAAAGAAACAGTCATCTGAGAGTAGTCTCAAGGGTTTAATGCTGAGACAACTCAAGGCCTTTACTTTAAAACCCTGAAGTTCTATCAATGTGTAGGGTATGAGGTAACACAGTTTTAAAGGTAAAGAGATGTTAAAAAGAGATGTAAAAAGAATAACTATGGGTCAAGAATTATACTCAAATTTATTTATTTAAATTAATTAATTGATTTTTTTTTTGAGACAGAGTCTAGCTCTGTCACTCAGGCTAGAATGCAGTGGCGTGATCTTGGCTCACTGCAACTTCCGCCCTCAAGCAATTCTCCTGCCTTAGCCTCCACCCGATAGCTGGGATTATAGACAGCCACCACCGCTCCCAGCTAGTCGAGACCAGGCTTCAACGTGTTGCCCAGGCTGGTCTCAAACTCCTGACCTTAGGTGATCCACCTGCCTCGGCCTCCCAAAGTGTTGGGATTATTACAGGCATGAGCCACTGCGCCCGGCCTTATTGGTTTTTTTTTTTTTTTTTTTTAGACCAAGTTTCACTCGTCACTCAGGCTGGAGTGCAATGGCACAATCTCAACTCACTGCAACCTCCACCTCGCGTGTTCTAGCGATTCTCCTGCCTCAGTCTCCTGAGTAGCTGCGATTCCACGCAGCTGTCACCATGCCCAGCTAACTTTTGTATTTTCAGTAGAGACGGAGTTTCACCATGTTGGCCAGGCTGGTCTCAAACTTCTGATCTCAGGTGATCCACTTGTCTTGGCCTCCCAAAGTGCTAGGATTATAGGCATGAGCGACTGCGCCCGGCGGACTTAAAAGTAGCGTACAAAATAATTTGTTTTAACTCTGTAGCTCACTCTACAAGCTCCTAGATCTTGTCAAGCCATATCCTCCATCTAAACATACCTGGCTACAATGCCTTTCTGTTTCAAAGAGATGGTCATTTAAGGTCCTGGAATCCAATTTAGGGCTTTCAGGGAAAGGTATTCAAGTACTCGGTATGCTTCATTGGTAGGTAGATAGGCAGGCAGCAAGACAGGCAGGCAGCTCTCATTTTGAATAGAACCAAATGTATAAGACTTCATTTCAGTTCATGAAGTTATTTCATAAGATTTTAAATTGGCACAAAATATTTGTGATATGTCATGAAAACATGACTGGTAATTCACCATCTGTATCCCTTCCACAACAATGCAAAGCCAAAAGCTGGGTAGAAAAGCAAGGGCCAAAAAATGTTAAGTCCTTCGACTACAAACTATTTATTTTTAGTCAGAAATGGTTTCTCCACCTCAGCATTAAGGGAATATTTAGTTCTTAAAAGGGGGGTAAGACTCGTGCTATTTCAAAACACAATGATCTACGGAAAGGTAAACAATAGCCGTGAATTAAAGGGTTCAGTAAGAACTGAAGGTCTAAGAAAGCAACTGCTAGATACCATTAGACCTAGGACCTAAAAATTTAATTTTATAAAAATTGGTGGTAGCACTCTGGCCCCACCAGAGCTCTAAAAGAAATGTCCTGAATGTGTATCAAGCCCAAATAGGGATTTGCTGGAGTAGGGGAGGTGAGGCAAGGAGAAATGCTATGAAATACTGAGTCAAGTATTCTAGGATAGAAGACCACATGGGGGAGCTCTGAGCTTGAAAAAAAATTAAAACTAAGGTCTTTTGGAGGTACTGATGGTAGCTAGTCCCTTAAACATGTGGAATCCTTCCTTGGGGAATAGCCATTAGATTAAGAGGCTTTCCAATCAAGAACTACATAAACAAAACCAGGTCCCTGGGGGGAGATGGTATCAGCACAATTAAGGCCTAACTACAGGAGAGAGCTTAGCAAGGGAGAGAGCTGGACCACATGATAAAGGAGCAACTAAATAAAACTCTTAACTGGACAGGTTTGGCCATCTAATCCTTTATGCATACTTGGGACGTGTAACACTTCTTCATAGGCCCAATCTGGGATGGAGGGGCCACAATAACATCAGAGAATGAGACAATATATTGGAATACTAACAGCTTTTTTTTTTTTTTGGTCAGCCAATGGGGATGCTGGGAAAAAGTCATCAGGGGAAGTATCTCTACACTGAGTTCTCTAATGCCCTGGGAAGAGCATTATACTTTCAGCACTGTGGCAATGTGTACTCTGGTTGAATGGAAGGCTATCAGAGGCCTTATGCCACTATGTAAGTACATTTGTGTTTTATGAGAGGCCTGTACCCATCTTAGCATAAGAAAATGAACAAGGTTTCAGGGAAGTTAGTATGATATGAGTAAAAGTAAAGCTTAAGTTGTTAGTCCTGGCTAGTCACTCATAACCTATGAATTTAAATTACCTTAGGGCCTCTATTTTTTAATCTGTAAAATGAAGGGATCAATGTGTTACAGATTAGTTGATCCTTAAGGTTCCTTCCAAATCTAAGCATGTCACTTCCTACTTGTGATAGTGTTGGTGGGGAGGAGAAAGGATACAGCAAGGAATAGAAAAAAGGGTAAAGAAACTTGGTTAACAAAGTTGGTTTAGGATGAGTGGATGGCATCATGTCAAGTTGTGGATAATGTCACGGGTTGGCTGAGATATACCCTAATGTCACAGAAAGAGGCATAATGGTAATTTAGAGGAATGCAGACAGAAGCTGCCTAATTTTATTAGACTTATCCCACTTTGCTCCTCCCCTTCATTCTGGGTAAAGAAGTACGTTCTTTTAATGTATGACTTGGAAGAGATCCCTCACGGTAACCATTCACCAGAGGAATCCTGGGATGAACACCTTGTTAGCCGCTGTGCTGGCAAGGTAAGGCCATCTGAGAAGTCAGACAAACTTCCTCATTAGTGAAGCTTGTTGCCAATTACAGAGGACCCTCAGGATCTAAACTGCCGCAGGCTTTTATCTCTTTGTGGGAATATTGACAAAGGACTATAAAATTCACTTGGGATTCAAAAAGCCCATGTCAGTCATACAGGCTTCCTAGTTGAACAGCCACAGGTCACAAGCCCCCAACCCTTTAACCCTTCACAGCACACAGTGTACTAAGGTTCTTACTGCGCCAACTTTATTACAGCTAGAAACACAAATATGGCCAAGAAGGCGTGCTGATAGCTTAACCATTAAATAATTATTAAAAAAAAAAAAAAAAGGTTAACGAAGCAGCTTTTATTCATTAACACAGAGCCTAACACATTGTTATATTGCAAGGCAGAATAAAGCTACAAAGAAGAGTAACAAACAAGAAAGAAGAGAAAACTGTGGCTCTAGATAAAGAATTCAAGTCAGACCCTGAAACAGGCACTCAGCTGAAATGGCCTAAACCTAAACAAGGGTTACCACTCCCCCCACCCCCACCCAGTTATACCCCAAAGTAGTAAAAAGAAAGGGTAACAAGCTCACAATAGTTTCATTCTCACCAATGTTAACAAATGAAAACAAAATGAACCAAATAATACTGGAGGAGGTGCCTCAAGATATGCAATCAGTAGGGAGAGAATCTCTGTTTCTCGCCTTTCAGTTTGTTAGTTACACATGGCACGGCAGAGGTGGTGGTGGTGGTAGCTGAAGCCCCGGTACCCTTAGCAGCAGACACAACATTTAGAGCCAGGAGAGGGATGGGTTTCATGCCAAGCAGACTGGAGACACAAGGGGCGGTCGGAAGAGGGTTGGGGAGGCTGGAGGGTGCGTCGGAGGTCCCCGCTGTGGCGAGCGAGGGGGTGGTGGTGGAGGAGGAAGAAGAAGAAGGGGTGGAGGGTTGAGAGAGGTTGATGCTGAGGTGATCAGGGATCGTGACGGAGGCTGCCTGGGAGGAGGGTTTAGCGTTTTCTAAACTGTAACAGAGGAAAAAAGGAACAAAAAAAAAAGGGTGGGTGGAAGGGAAGACCACAAAAGGGAATAAGTACAGGACAAAAACTGCTTCAGTTATATCAGTAAGTGCCTCTGGTTGACAATTAGGAAGACCTAGTGTCAACTTGTGACAAGCTTTCTTTTAGCCTGTGTCCCACCCTCTAAATATGTATACTTCCATTCCACAGAGCTACTTAAAAACTGCTATGGGGAAGAAAAAGCTGACAGAGAAAAGAAAACATAGGGCACATACTTCCATGTATCTGACACACTGACCCAACCCAGATGTTGAAGGAATGATTTCAGGTAGAAAAAAGATACTCATCAATCACCCAACAAGGAAGAAATGTTTCCTCTAATCAAATGTCAATTTCCTATTCTAACAGAAAATCAATTATCCCGTAATTACTTGTGAAGCTTTGAATATTCATAAAGCAGAATTTTTTAAAAATCCTTCCAGCTGTAGTATTAAAGTCTGCTTATATTTCCACAGCAAATAAACCAATATTAGGGTAGAAAGAGACAAGAGTCCAAAGTAGGTCACTGACTAATTTCAAATTTCAAAGAATGTAGCATTTTCAAAGAAAAATGCTGAGAACAGAAGTGTAGATAAGAACTAGGGAAGCTTTTCTGGTGGGAGGTGATATAAAAAGTTGTTTTTGACCGATCATACTTTTAATGTGGACCTTTCAGAAGTGGAAAAGAGAAACTCAAGTATCACCTAAAAATTCATACTTAAAAGCAAAATGCTGCTGCTTCTACTCCCAAAATAAGCTCCACAGAACAGTAAGGATATGTGTCTCCCAAATGCCTGTATGTGTCTAAGCCAGAACCACATATATTTGGGAAGTTTGCCTGGACAATTAAGCCCACAAGGCTAAGTCTTCAAGAGCAAAAAGGTTCCTCTTAAAACCTAATTTTGTTACCTATGTCCAAAGACAGCCGCAATCCATAAAGGAGAGGGAGGGATACAGAAGTCCACTAACTATATAAAAGGACCCAGACTGCCACCATGAAAAATCAAGAGACAGGAGAAAAGGCCCAAACTCCAGTGAAATCCTTCTCACCTTAAAAAAATGAAACAAAACAAAACAAAAAAACCTTTTGACTTCTACATTTAAACTGCACCAAAGAATGGAAAGAATAAGCTTTGTGCATGCAGTCTTTGCTTTGGTGTTAGATGAAACTTTGACCCTAATCCAAGGCTTCAATGATACTCGATTGCTATTCAGTAACAATGATCCTGAAAAGAGCGACTCTACCAAGAGAATTCTGCTTCCTGAAATGTAGCCACTGACCTATTGCAGGGGCTAGACAAGCAGGTCACATTTAAACAGTCACAATTTAAATTACATGAAGGGCAAGCCTACCGAAAGAACAAAACAAACTCCACCTTTCAAAAACATGATTCTTGCCACTAAAAACCAAAAAATTCTTGCCCTCCAAAATCCTAATTACAAACAAGAAAAGCCGGGCGCAGTGGCTCACAACTGTAATCCCAGCACTTAGGGAGGCCAAGGCGGGCAGATGATGAGGTCAAGAGATTGAGACCATCCTGGTCAACATGGTGAAACTCCGTCTCTACTAAAAATACAAAAACGGCCGGGCGCGGTGGCTCAAGCCTGTAATCCCAGCACTTTGGGAGGCCGAGACGGGTGGATCACGAGGTCAGGAGATCGAGACCATCCTGGCTAACACAGTGAAACCCCGTCTCTACTAAAAAATACTAAAAAACTAGCCGGGCGAGGTGGCAGGCGCCTGTAGTCCCAGCTACTCGGGAGGCTGAGGCAGGAGAATGGCGTGAACCCGGGAGGCGGAGCTTGCAGTGAGCTGAGATCCGGCCACTGCACTCCAGCCTGGGCGACAGAGCGAGACTCCGTCTCAGGAAAAAAATAAATAAATAAAATAAATAAATAAAAATACAAAAACTAGCTGGACGTGAGGGCGCGTGCCTGTAGTCCCAGTTACCTGGGAGGCTGAGGCAGGGGAATCACTTGAACCCAGGAGGTAGAGGTTGCAGTGAGCCAAGATTGAGTCATTGCAGCCTGGTGACAAGGGCAAGACTCTGTCTCAAAAAAAAAGAAAAACAATTCTTGTAATCCCAGAACTTGGGGAGGCAAATCACTTGAGGTCAGGAGTCAGAGACAAGCCTGACCAACAAGGTGAAACCCTCTCTCTAAAAAAGAAAAAGACCTCTTTGCAAACAACCTTGGTGTAAAAGTCTACTACTACCATTTCATTCTCAACATTAAGAACCTAGTGTGCTTGGTGGGTGGACAAGAAAACAAATCGAGGAATGGGAAAGCTTTTCTACACAGAGAGTAGCAGCACCTAAAGAAATGAAGAGACTTAAAGCAAAAGACTGCTACTGGGGAAATGGTATGTTCTTAGCTAGCACTAAATAACCATGGCATACAAACATGGTCAGTACAAGCACAACAATACAGACCTCATAGGAATTCCTTTCCCCTGTACTAGATTCAGGAACTCATATAAAACTTTTATGACAAAGAGACCAAACACTTGTAAGAAAAGTAAATGATAACTAGACAACACTCCCCATTAAAAGAGACCTAAGGGCTTCAGGGCTAACAATGCTTTAAAAATATTAATAAGCAATTAAGGGTGTGACTTCAGCATATGAGTTGAGAAAGCAAGTAATATAAATGACTGTAGGATCCCATTTGACTGTGAACAGTGTCCTCAAATTCTCAGAGTAGTAACATTACCTAGCCATGGATAAGGGAAATAAAACCCTCAGGAAGTCATTAAGGGATGAGATTGGGGGTGGGGTGAGATAGAAAACACACTTCACACTTCCAAAACATTCCAATACCTGTGCTTCCCACATTCCCACAAGCTCTGAATAAAACACGTGCAATTTGAGAAAAATGGGTGTTTCCGGAACAAATGGTAATTGCTGCCTCCAAGAAACTGCCTTGTTGTCCTATTACTCCATTGTCCTTATTACAATTAAGGGTGCTTTGGACTCCAAATCAAATCAGTGGAAGAAACAGTAGTCTATATGCTATGTAGAACAAGAGACCCACAATTGATTTTGTGAGTGCTCTAGCCAGAGAACTCTTATTATTGAAGACATGGGCCACTCTTGCCTCTTCCCATATCATCAAGTTAAATGCGGGCAATCTGTGCTCCCTATTCTCCAACCCCTTGCAAACTTATTGCAATTTGTTTACTTTTTCTGCTACACTCAAAGTAGGGCTACCAAAAAAACAAAATTTTTGGCCATCTTTACGGATTGCCCATGTAATCCCACATTTAATAACATACTGCAGCTCTCCCTAACACACACATTACTGTGTTGGCGTAAGAAAGACAAAAGGTAGGGCAATCTTACCTGACATTGATTAGATATTGAGCCAGGCTAATACTGGCAGCAGATCCAGTGATGGTAACCTGCCTATCAGTAGATCCTTCCACTGGGTTCGCAATTTTGATCTGCGCCCCAGACATCTGACGGATCTCATTGATTTTGGCGCCTTGACGCCCGATTATGCAGCCAATCAACTTAAGGGAGAAAAACAAGGCACAACAAATTAGAGTTGCATGGCTAGGTCCAAGAATCCCACCCCCACCCTCTAGCTCCTACAACTGTGGCCAGGCTGGAGTGCAGTGGTCTGACTTCACCTCACTGCAACTTCAGTCTCCTGGAGTTGAGCAATTCTCCTGCCTCAGCAGGACTAAAGGCGCATGCCATCATGCCCAGCCTACTTTTGTATTTTTAGTAGAGATGGGGTTTCACCATGTTGGCCAGGATGGTCTCGATCTCTTGACCTTGTGATCCACCCGCCTCAGCCTCCCTAAGTACTGGGATTACAGGTGCGAGCCACCGCGCCTGGCCTTTAAAAAAAAAAAAAAATAGAAACAGGGTCTCGCTATGTTGCTCAGGCTAGTTTCAAACTCCATGGTTGAAGCCATCTTCGAACCTCAGCTTCTGTATCTCTGTACTCCCTGTACCTGGGATTACAGGTGTATACCGCCCTGCCCAACTTCATCCTACACCCTTTATCTGTACACTTTTGATCAAAAAACTCAACTTTTGACCCATTCTTCAGTCGTACCATGGTGAGAGCCAGTTCTGAGCCAACTCACTCTTAGGTCCAAGTATTAGCTCTTCATTATTTCTGTCCTCAGAGTATTAATTCCAAAAACAAAATAAACCAGAGCCAAAACAAGAATAAATTTAGACAGCTAGAAATAGATAAAGGTAGAAATACATTGTTTCTGGCAGCAAAGATGCTTCAAGTCATCCTGCCGTAATTACCACCTTGACAAGAATTCTGGCCAATTCCTAAGGTGTTTTTGCCTTGGGAAAAGGTGGAGGAAAAAAAAAAAAAGGTCAACATTTGCACTAATACTGTAAACAATATGACCTTGGATAGCACAGATCTCAAGTTCATGAACCACTACACTGTGGTGGGGGACAGTGACTCATGTCTTTAGGCTGAGGCGGGTCAATCACTTGCGCTCAGGAGTTTCACGGTGAAACTCCATCTTTACAAAAAAATACAAAAATAGCTACCCAGGCATAGCGGCATGCACCTGTGGTCCCAGGTACTTAGGAGGCTGAGATGGGAGGATCTCTTAAGCCTGGAATTCCAAGGCTGCAGTGAGTCAGGATCATGCCTCTCTTGCTCCAGCCTGGGCAATAGAGGGAGACCCTGTGTCAAAAGAAAGCCACCACATCTTTTTTTTTTTCTCGTTTTTTTTTTTTTTGATACAGAGTCTTGCTCTGTTGCCCAGGCTAGAGTACAGTGGCACGATCTCAGCTCACTACAACCTCTGCCTCCCAGGTTCAAGTGATTCTCCTGTCTCATCCTTCTGAGTAGTGGGATTACAGGTGTGTGCATGCCTGGCTAATTCTTGTATGTTTAGCAGAAACAGGGTTTCACCACGTTGGTCAGGCCTGTCTCCTGATCTCATGACCCACTTGCCTCGGCCTCCCAAAAGTGCTGGGATTATAGGCATGAGCCACTGCACCCGGCCGAAAACCACTACGTTTTCTAAGGATAAGGCTTTAGCTTCTATAAAAAACAAAGGCGGGCTGGACACAGTGGCTGACGCCTGTAATCCCAATGCTTTGGGAGGCTGAAGGGGGGATCGCTGGAGGTCAGGAGTTCAAGATCAGCCTGACCAACATGGAGAGACCCCATCTCTAATTAAAAAAATACAAAAAACAGCTGGACATGGTGGCACACGCCTGTAGTCCCAGCTACTCGGGAGGCTGAGGCAGGAGAATCACCTGAACCCAGGAGGCAGAGGTTGCAATGAG
>NW_016814460.1:1422275-1439218 GCF_001698545.2 Rhinopithecus bieti
AAAAAAAAAAAAAAAAAAAAAAAAAAAAAAGTAGCAGGACATGTAGGCCAAGTGCAGGGGCTCACACCTGTAATCCCAGCACTTTGGGAGGCCACAATGGGCAGATTACCTGAGCTCGGGAGTTCGAGACCAGCCTGACCAACATGGAGAAACCCCATCTCTACTAAAAATACAAAATTAGCCAGGCGTGGTGGCACATGTCTGTAATCCCAGCTACTCAGGAGGCTGAGGCAGGAGAATCAGTTGAACCCGGAGACAGAGGTTACAGCGAGCAGATCGCGCCATTGCACTCAAGCATGGGCAAGAAGAGTGAAACTCCGTCTCAGGGAAAAAAAAAAAAAAGGTAGCAGGACACTGCTGAAACGACATCTATTTCTTTAAAGTCAATTTTCTCATTTTCATCCTACACAACCTAACTACACTTACATCGTTTGGAATGGTGAGTTCATGAGAAGTAGTCTGAGCAGATGCATCCAAACCTGCTAAAAGACAGAAGAGAGCAAGCAAATTCAATGCACAGCATTCAAAACCCCACTGACTTGCACATTAAACTAACAGAAGGAAATAAACTGGAAACCCAGCATCATTGGCTGTTGGGATTCATCACTAACTTGGAAGCCTCCAAAGAGGAAAGAGGGGGGAGAAGGGTGTAGAAATAATGCTCGAAAGGTTCTTCTGTACACTCAGAAGAGCTGATTTCATGCCATTTCCTGCAAAGCCCAGCCTATTAGGGACGGGGGAATGGAAGCAAGGGCAAGGGAGTGTGGTATCCTCAAAGAGGACCAATGTCTAAACAAGTCCTTCTGTACTTCTATCCCTATCCTGCTGTTGTGTTCCAAACTGTATCTCACCTGATGCTCACTAGCACCAGTGCCAATATTATGCCTGTTAATGGGTACCATGGACTTTTGGCACACATGCAGAGTTGTTTTAAATATACCTGTATCAGATTAAGGCCCTCCACCCCCTATCCTCCTAACCTAGACTGGAAGGTCAGATAGAATGAAATGGCAGTCAGGTGAGGGGACTTCATTTCTCCAGATTTAGTCCCTGTCTTTTGTTCAGTAATTTTGTTCTGGCTTTCATTTTGTTTTCCAAAGAAAAAGAAAGAAAAAAAAAATCCCATCAGCAAATACCCATACCCATCTTTAACAACACCTGGACTGAACCAGGCCAGCTGGCTAATACTCAAGCTTAGTCCTCATCTCAACTACGGCTGCTGGTCTCATCATTTTTAGAAGGGGGTTGGCCAGATCCATCAAGGGACCCTCGGGGGCACCAGGCCCACCCCTTCGCTCTCTCAGCTCCTCTCTGCCATGTGCATGTTGCTGGTATGGTTCATGGGCAGTGAAACAAGACTCCCACCAGTTTATTAATATAACAGTAGAATACTACAGATTTTTTTTTTTTTAATCATTACCCCAATAGCCTTTCACCTCTGGAGAGCTGGATTCAATGCCTGTTAAGATACAAGTGAAAATGAGTTTGGTGGTCTCATCCTAACCCTATCGGACAAGTTATTCCTTATACAGAAAAGCCCCAAAAACAGAAACAAAACAAAACAAAACAAAACAAAAAAACACTACACAATTTGGCACAAATGGATGGTCTCTACCCAAGCCTGTGAATTGCTGGTGGAGAGAAAGGGGTGCTGATCAGATCAAGGGGGCAGCAATCAGGATGGGCTCAAAGAAATATCAGCCTACCCTTTGCCTGACAAGCATCCCCAAACCTCACCCCCAATCCTTCCAGGGCTTTTTTTTTTCTTTTAGAATAACTGACCCCAAATGAAAACCACGTTAACAAACACATTACCTCCTTGGGCTTAGCCATAGTAGACAGGCAAGTTTAAACCAGCAGGATGCTGGATAACGAAGTTTGTTTTAAACAGATGTCAAGCTGAGACCTTAGGACTGGCCTCTCTCTTGCACTACACCTTACAGAAATAAACACTGAGGTATCCATACCACTGAATCCGGTGTTGCCATGCGTCATGGGAAAATGAGACTGTTGCATTGCCAACTGGTGCAGCTTGGTCAACTGCAAGGAGGAAACAGGAGGTTGGCATTAGAAGATTTAAAAAAGCCAGGGCTCAAGCACATTCAAATTTGAAAATGCAGGTCCTGATCCCCAAAATTGACTCTACTACTTAAACTACAACAGAGGGTAGGGATGGGGCTTGCATCGCAATCCTGGGGATTGGCAGAATATGAAGGGTAAGGGTTAGAAATAGAAAGGGTGCCTGGAAGAACAGAATGAATGCCTTTTGGGTGTGCGAATAGAAAAGCAACAGCACTTGCCCAACGACCATCCCCTTGGGAGCTACTTATAATGAAGGTAGTTTGCAGCCATTGCAACAGTTGCCGCAGGGACAAGCACAGACAGGCTAGGTAAACAAACTGTGCAGTGGTGCTAGGGAAAACACACCATGCAGGGTTTCATCAGTATTGGGGAGAGGGAAGGAGATGAGGGGGGCAGGGAGACCGCGAGGAGGAGAGGTGTAGAAACCATACTAGGTTTAGTCCCATCACCACCACCACTGACTACTACAGCTATTTTTATTCATCTATATAAACTGTCCTGTCATAAAATAATCCTCCTTCACATCTACTTCTCTCTCCTGGGGCCTACCACTAACCAAGACTGAAACTCAATTTCCCAAGCCTAATGCTCAGCACCTGGAAATGTTAGTAAGAATAAAAGTGCAGGAAAAAAATGCCCTTGAAGTCTCAATACCAGCACTTTTAAATAGGTTTTAGCAGCAAGAAAGGTTTGAGTTGAATTCTGAAATGTTCAGGTTCCTATCCCTCTCTGTGTAGCATAAGCCCCTTCCCCATCCCTCCAAATACTTTTGATATTGTCATCTCAGATTGAGGAGTTCCCAAAGGCAAACCAAACCTCCCACTACCCTCATGGAAAAGAGAACTGCATGCAAGGAAGTACAGTCCCAATGTCAATTTAAACTGTGCCCTGAGATAACAAATCACAGTATACCACGGAACATTTCCCTTTTAGAAACAGGGTAATCTGAAACACAGGGGGAAAGGAGAAGCTAATATGCTGAATTAAATTTCAGGGGTTAAATATTAAAAGGCAAACAAGGCATTACCCTGATTAAAGGGCTGAAATATGGGATTGACCTTGTGAAGAAAACAACTTAATATTGCAAATGCTGAAGACCCAACTCACTTCTGGCTACTTGGGAGAAAGGAGTGAGACAATTTTGGATGGGAGAGGGAGCTTTTCAAAACAAGAAGTGAAAACAAAACTTACATCTGGCTGTGGAATGGCATACTGTCCTTGAATGGTATAGGCCTACAAAAGGAGGAAAACAGTTCCTATTAAAAACCAATCACGGACAGCCACCCAGTGGGGGGAAAAAGACACTTCAACTAGCCAGGAAGCCAGAGTTGAACTACAGAATGGGGGAGGCCAGAGACTGAGGCAGTAGATGGAATCTCACAAATACAGTCAGACCCAAATTGGCCTTCTTTGAAACCTAAATATGACTTTGTTCCAGGGATCCTATAAAGATAGACAAGTTCCCTGCAATCAAAGGCAAAATATACATAACTGTTTCTTAATGAAAATGTGGGAAGTGAGATTAGCAATGCCTCGATTGACCAAGCCCCACTCTTCCTCGCTGTATACAAGATAGCCTAGGAGGAATAATGATCTCTTCCCTCACCACCCCAACCCTTCTACCAATTGTGGTGATGTGGAAGATCTCTATCTGCACAAACCTACATGGCATGTTTTGAAACACTTCCCTTTCTCCAACTTATTTTTCTATCTGCCTAAAGACCTTAAGAACACTGGGTGCTAGCTGAGTCCCTAACACTAGGGAGCTGATCACAGGTAAACAAAAACCACTGTGTTCTAATTTCTGTCTTCTCCGACCTCCCCTCCATAGGCACTTGCAGCTCCCACTATGCCCTCCTCCCCCCGCAACGTAACCTCCCAAAAAGGGAGCTGGGTCTTCAGGGCAATGGGGTAGGGAACAGGAGGAAAGGAAAAGGGAACAGGGAGGGAGGGGAAGGAAGGAGTGGCTGGTTAACAGGATGTGAAGCTTCTCACATCACAGTGGCCAGTACCCCCAAAAGTACACCCAGGTGGGGGTGGAAGGAAGGTGAAAATGGGGTGGGAGGAGTGGGAGAGGGGAAGAGGGGTTGAACAAAAAAAAATTTAAAAAAAAAAAAAAAAAGTTGGGTGTTACCATCTGGTGGGCTACGCGGCCTGGGTGAAATGAGGTTGGGGGGGTCAGTCCAGGTCCCCGTGGACAGGTGGTGTCCACAGCACCAAAAATCACCAGCGCCACTGGCCCCCCGTGTGTTGGCAGTCTCGGCTGAGGCGGAAGGATTGAGTGAGCCTTGGAGACTGAACATCCCCTCTCACCTCTAGAGGTGGTCCCTCCAGGTCAGGGTTGAGGCACATGGACGGGGTGGTGTGGGGAAAGCTCGCACTGTCGCTGCCTGTGCTGTACCTGTCCTGTGGATAAATAGAGGATTTCAGTCTCCAGGGCTGTCAATCCGGCACCTTGTCACCAGCATGAAATTCACACAAAAAAAGTTGTTTATTTTTTTCCTTTTTCCTTTAAAAAGGAGCTCAGACACAATTTGAAACGAGCTGTAATCAGTGAATTAAAAAAAAAAAGTTACCTAGTGGCAGATCTCACACTGCACAATTGGGCTATTTTCAGTAAGAATGAAGGGGTGGGGCAACAGAGCTGATGCCAGCTCCTGGTCAGTGTGGGATTAAGTTGAACCCCTACAGAGCCCACTTTGCCACAAAGGAACAAAAGACACAGGTCCATCTGTGGACATTGTATATTTAAAAAGGCCTGTGGGAACGATCCATGACAGGGCCACTCATAGAAGAAACTGCAAATTTTTAGACGGTGGTCCATCAACTAAATAAAGGGAAGGGAGGGAGGGAGGGAGGGTAGGGAAGCAAAGAGGTATGAAAGGGGAGGTGTGATGGGGAGGGGGAAAAAAAGGAAGTGAAGGAAGAATTTTAAGTACAGAGGATTGCTGCCACCCAGTATGGGACTCTATATTCCGAAGGGGGAGTGGGAGAATCCAGAAGAGCAGGAACCTGGAGTTCCTGGGAAGGAAAAACTCCTAAGGCTAACCCCTTCGGGCTACACTGACTCTGGGTCTTCGCTTATCCTGCCCAACTCTAACTAGACTGAGAGTCCTTTGACCAAACCAGTTTGTACTTGTCTAAAAGTAAGGTACTAAACTGACTCCAAGTTAACACTGTGACATAACCGACCTTCCTGTGAAACCTCTCGTAACTACACAACAAACTAAATCCCTAAAAACTTGTTCATTTTTATGCCAATTCAACAGAATGTGAATGAGATGGACTCCCAAGTTTATGCTTGCCCTCTAAATGGCTCCCAGATCAAAGGCAAGTAAGATGGAACTAGTTAACTAAATATGCTTATAACAGACCAACCCCAAGTGGGAGAAGGTGTTTTGAGCAATGCACTTGCTCAGGCAGCTACCAAAATCAGTCACTATTTCAACCTGAATCCCAATACAGTTGTCCCTAGGTTATTGGTGGGAGATTAGTCCTAGGATCCCCCCATAGAAACAAATATCCATGGATACTCAAGTCTTTTACATAAAATGGTATAGTACTTGCATATAACCTAAGCATAGCCTCCCATATACTTTAATCATCTCTACATTACTTATAATATCTAATACAATGTAAACGTTATATAAATATTTGTTATACTGTATTGTTTAATGACAAGACAAAGCCTGTACATGTTCAGTACAGATGCAACCACCCATTTTTTTTCCCTGAATACTTTTGATCTGAGGTAGGCTGAAGGTGGAACCCACAAAGGGCCAATTCTATCTTAAAACCTGACCTACCTACCCTTCAAATACAATCAGAGCATAGGACTAAGTCCTCATCAATGCTTCTGTCATAATAATCTAACTTCAGAATCGTCCATGTGCCAAAGATCAAGAGTTTAGGTTGATGAGGAAGGAGCAGAGAGAGGCCATGGTGGTGCTTTGGTGTTCTTACTCTAACACGAAATGTCACAGCACCACAGTCCAACATGCTCACCCCCTTCTATTCTTGTACACTGAACTCTTACCCCAGCTGATTTCAGTCATGCCATGTGGGTTCAAACCAGTGTTTATGAGGTTAAGAGCCTAGGGGACAACACACTGGAGTTTGGGAGTGAAGGGGTAGGAGTAGGGGAGGTGAGGTGGAGGGAAGGGGAAGTTTGTAGGACACTCAAATTCAGGACCCCCAAATTTTGAGACCACCATCCAGAATCTCCTTCAGAGGTCCGATTCTTTGCTACCTTTTATTTATTTAGACCTCTAAATATCACCCCACACACATAAAACACGGATGGGGTGGGAACAGGGAGAGAAGTAGAAACAGTAAGGCAATTCAACTCATATTCCAACCCAACCCGCCTTAAGTAACCAAGTAAGTTACCTCTTCCGAGTGCCTACAAAACTTCCATTGCCTGCTAAAAATTAAGGCATTCAGCTTTCTCCAGTACAAAAAATAAAACTAAAAGCAGGTCAAACTATGGCCAGAGTATAGGTTTCAGCAAGCATGCAGAGTGGCTTGGTGTGATGCTGGCAAAGTTGATATTTCATATATAATCTCTGTTCATTCTAGCCCACCAAAAGAATTTTCTTACCTGACCACCTGCAAAGATGACCGGAGAGCTGGACGGCTTGGGCCGGTACGGGATGGTCACGCCCTTCGGGGGGGACTGGGAGAGAGTCAGAGGGGAAAAAAACAAAAAGAGATAAGGTTTCAAAGCTGCTTCAGCTGTGTGGCTTTAGCTCACACAGGTCAGTTAAATTAAAAACTACTTCCATCCCTTTAACTACCAAATTGTCTCTGGCTAGATCTAATCTCAAATCATCTACTAAACGTTATTTGCCTTTAATGCAGTAAGTCCAAGGACTACACAATTCAAACTAATTCTCATCAAGTGAGATGTCCATGTAATAATCTTCGGCACTATTTCCAAAATTTTAAATAAATTTAATGAACACGAAAAACTGTTCAACATATACATTTTAGTTGGTAATTTTTAGTACCTCACAATTTTTTTTGGCCTGAATAGGAAATAAAGTCAAAACTGGAAGTAAAATACTCAAGTGTTATGTCCAGAATAATATAGACACTATCTATAAATAAAGGCCCAATCAAGGTTTTTCTAATCTCTACTTGAAAATTCCAGTTTCCAGGCCGGGTGCATCGGCTCATGCTGGTAATCCCAGTACTCTGGAAGGCTGAGGCGGGTGGATGGCTTGAGCTCAGGAGTTCAAGACCAGCCTGGGCAACATGACAAAAATCCCGTCTCTACAAAAAATAAAAAAAATTAGCCAGGTGTGGTGGCGCATGCCTGTAGACCAAGCTACTGGGGAGACAGGTGAGAGAATCGCTTAAGCCTGGTAGGCAGAGTTTACAGTGAGCCAATATCGCGCCACTGCACTCCAGCCTGAGTGACAGAATGAACCCGTCACACACACACACACACACACACACACACAACTAAAAAAAGAAAGAAAAAATTCCAGTTTCATTTCTCACCAATGAAACCAACTCCGTATCACAAATCTGAAAAGGCTTAATTTTTCTGAATTTTGCTATTCTTTTAATAGAGTAATAGTATGTAATGAGGACCTCATTAGCCATTCGGAAACATCATCATACATACGTTTTTCTACTCTTTATAAACACTTTGAATACCCTCCTACAAAGTGACAAGTTGTTAAAGAACATGTCCAATTTCCATGTAACCAAAATACAGCAATTCAAAAAGTAGTAACTCAGCTACTCGGGAACCCAAATACATCTGTGGCCCCCTCAGTCCATGCAGTGCATCTTCCCCACCGACTCTGGTACACAACTGCTGTGAACCAAAGATCATTGCTGCTTAGCAGTTTCTATTTTTGCTCACAGACCATAAGAAAAGTCAAAGCTAAGGGAAGGAAAATATGAACTCAGGGAACCTTTTACCCCCACCCCCACTGGAAGCCTTAACAGCTTCACTTAATTCTAGTCTTACTAAATATAGATCAGTCCCTCTGTCCCCAGAATGGCCCTCCCCCCATTCTCAGCATGAGCCTGAGGGCTTACCTCCAACATGACCACGCAGATCTGTTTGACACACTCTATGATGGATTGCGGAATGCCAGCAATAGTGATGGCCCGCTCAGTTGAGTTGGGTAGCATATCCCCTGCCACCTGGACCTGAGCCCCTGTACTCTTTGGAGTAAAAAGAAATTCAAAATCAGAGAAAAACAGCTCATGCTTTTCCAATTCCTCCCAGCAGCAATTTCAGAGTCTAAAACTCTAATGGATATTTATCCATTTCCAATCTTCCCTTTTTGTTCTTTGTCCCACTCTTCCCTTATTCCAGATAGAACTGTTTAATGAATTAGAGTTAAAAATAAATTAGCCACTGAAAGACAAGAATAAGCCTCAATAACAGCCTAAATTTAACCTACTCTCAAGCAAAAGGTCCTTCTAAATAGTTTTCTCTCAACTAATGATAGTTCCTCTGGGCAAAGCAAAAGCCCCACCAAGTATCACCCACCTTTCATTATCTTACTGAATAAATATTTACATCAAGGCCATTCATGTGCCAGGTACCAGGACAAGTGCTTGGAATACAGCAATTAACAAAATGAGGATCTCTGTTGTCATGCCATGTACAATACGCTCCCAAAAACTCAAGCAGCCATTCGAGTTTCATTCCAACACATTCAGTAACATCTAAATACAATTAAAATGTTCCACAATTACAATGTAACTTCCATAGTTAAACAGGAAGTAGGGGCCATGCATGGTGGCTCACACCTGTAATCCGAGCACTTTGGGAGACCAAGGCTGTCAAATCACTAAGGCTCAGGAGTTGGAGACCAGCCTGAGCAAAACAGTGAGACCCGTCTCCATAAAAAAAAAATTAGCTGGGCATTGTGGAGCACGCCTGTGGTCACAGCTACTCAGGAAGCTTGAGGTAGGAGGGTCACATGAGACTAGGAAGTCGAGGCTATAGTAAGCCATGATCATGATTACGCCCTGCACTTCAGCCTGTGTAACAGTGAGACCCTGTCTCCAAAAAAAAAAAAAAAAAAGTAGAATTACATCTATTTCCCTATACATCTTCCTATTTTTCTCCTTGCTGTTTATAAGTCTGGTCAAGAAAAATGACACTGCAGGCAAGCAGGCATGCTGGCTCAAGCCTGCAGTATCAACAATGGGAGACTGAGGTGCTGGATTGCTTGAGCTCAGGAGTTTGAAACCGGCCTGGGCAACACGGCAAAACACCATTTCTACAAAAAAATACAAAAACCTGGATGTGGTGGCAGGAGCCTGCAGTCCCAGCTCCTTGGGAGGCTGAGATGGGAGGATCACCTGAGGCTGGGAAGGTCGATGTTTTCCTGCAGTGAGCCATGACTGCACCACTGCACTCCAGCCTGGGGAGACAGAGTGAGTCCGTGTAAAAAATAATAATAATAAAAATTAAAATTAAAAAATAGAAAAACTGTTGCTACTACTGCAAACTCATCCCTTGAAACATGAAAAAGAACTATGTAGCCTCATGGAAAAGTTGCCAAAAAAGAAAGAAACTTGTTATATGTAATAGTTGGAAATTCTGATTAACTTTCTCATGTTCTGTTTACTACAATTTATGAATTATGCAAAATAATTACATTGCATGATAGTTTTCAGTACAATCACATTGTAATCCTCCAGAACTGCTACTTCAACAAAAATCTTCATCTCACTGCTAACTTTTCCCAGCCATACAAAGAGCCAATCTGGAACAAATATTTAACATTTCTAAAAGGAGCACAAAAGTCACTAACCTCTCGTATTTCCTTGATCTTGCAACCACCTTTTCCAATGAGAGAGCCACACTGACTAGCAGGGACCACCAGCCTCAGGGTGACCGGGGGTCTACTGGCAGCTGTGCTATTGGTCATAGAGCTGCTTATGTCCTACAGAAAGAAAGAACACCAGGATAAGCAGATCCCTGGAAACCAGTAACTGCCATTAAAGAACCACTCACCCTTGATCTTGTAAGGACATGTGAGGTCATAACCCACCACAGACAAAAGTTCCAATACCATGCCCCTCTCAAACTATTTCTGATGTACAGATAAAAGCTCTTGAAAAAATTCCTCAGAATTAGCCATGAATATATTTTCCTTCACCCTGAAGGAATGTACTTGGTAGGGATAAAAGTGATAATCTGTTTTGCAGTTACATTGGCCAGGCAATGGGGAAAAAAGGTGATGTCAAAATTAAATCAAATACTGCCAGGCACCGTAGTTCATGCTTGTAATCTCAGCACTTTGAGAAGCTGAAGCAAGTGGATCATTTCAGGTCAGGGAGTTCAAGACCAGCCTGGCCAACAGCGAGACCCCAGCTCTACTAAAAATACAAAAATTAGCCGAGCATGGTGGCTGGCACCTGTAATCCCAGCTACTCAGGAGGCTGACGCAGGAGAATCACTTGAACCCAGGAGGCAAAGTTGCAGTGAGCCAAGATTGTGCCACTGCACTCTAGCCTAGGCAACAGAGTGAGACTATCTCAAAAAAAAAAATTAAATCAAATCAAATATTAAGAAAAAATATAAAACAGGTCGGGCACAGTGGCCTTTGGGAGGCCGAGGTGGGCGGATCACCTGAGGTTAGCAGTTCAAGACCAGCCTGGCCAACATGGTGAATGCCCGTCTCTACAAAAATACAAAAAATTGCTGGGTGTGGTGGCATGCGCCTGTAGTCCAGGCTACTCAGGAGACTGAGGCAGGAGAATTGAATTCAGGAGGAAGAGGCTGCTGTGAGCTGAGAATACACCACTGCACTCCAGAATGGGTAACAGAATCAGACTCCATCTCAAAACAAAACAAAAAACAAAAAAGGTAGATATAAAACAATACAACCCTACTTACACCAACTCTACCCTGTTAGAAAACTAAAAACAGGCAGGGCACAGTGGTTCACGCCGGTGGATCACCTGAGGTCAGGAATCCAAGAGCAGCCTGGCCAACACGGTGAAGCCCCGTCTCTACTAAAAATACAAAAATTAGCCGGGCGTAGTGGTGAGCGCCTGTAATCCCAGCTACTCGGGAGGCTGAGGCACAACTGCTTGAACCCAGGAGTCGGAGGTTGCAATGAGCCGAGAACGTGACATTGCACTCCAGCCTGGGTGACGAGGAAACTCCATCTCAACAAAACAAAACAAACTCGTAGATTTGACTGCATTGGTTCAAAGCCTATACTCTTTCCCATAAACACATGCTGCATCCAAAAAGGCATGGTTTTAATCTAGTTAAATTTAGTCTTCCGAAGATTAAGTGGTTTAAATGTCACTTATTAGCCTAATCTCTAGGCTGGTAACTAGAGATCTGGAAACTGCTTAAGCAGTTAAGACCCCTAAAGACAAGGACATGTTTATATCCTATTATAGAAATATATAGAAAACAGTTCGTATTCTAGCTTAAAATGTTTTTTTTTTTTTTTTTAAATAAAATAAAGGCCTGGCCTGGTGGCTAGTGCCTGTAATCCCAGCACTTTGGGAGGCTGAGACAGGAGGATTGCTTGAGCCCAGGAGTTCAAGATGAGCCTGGGCAACACAGGAAGACTCAGTCTCTACAAAACCCACGAAAACTAGCCAGACATGGTGGTTCGTGCCTGTGGTTCCAGCTACTGGGGAGGCTTAGGTGGGATGACTACTTGAGTACAGGAAACTGAGGCTGCAATGAGCCACAGTAATACAACTGTACTTCAGCCTGGGTAACAGAGCAAGACCCTGTCTCAAAAAACAAACAAAAAAAAACAGTTCATGCTGGGCATGGTGGCTCACCTCTGTAATCCCAATACTTTGGGAGGCGAGACAGGAGGACCACTTGAGGCCAGGAGTTTGAGACCAGCCTGGGAAACATAACAAGCTCCCATCTCTATAAGAAAAGGTTTTTAAAAAGTTATCCAGGCAGGGTGGCATGCACCTGTAGCCCCAGCTACTCAGGAACCTAAGGCAGAAGGATCACTTGAGTCTGAGAGGATGCAGTGAGCTACAGGTATACCACTGCACTCTAGCCTGGGTGACAAGAGCACAACCCTGCCTCAAAAGAAAAAATTAATTAAATACTATGACGTATAAAAACTATTTCAAGTTCATTCTTGAACTTGAACAAGAATAAAACGTTTTTTTTAAGCCATGAGTTCTGGACTTCTAGAACTTCTAGTTCTGGACCCTGGGGGTCAAAAGATAACATTTCTAATCTTGGCAAGGATAAGATGTCAGGCACCGTTTAAGTACCAATCACCAAGGAAGCAGCACTCCTCTGTGTTATCAATTGCACAATTAGCTGCATTACCGCAGAAGGGGAGAGAGGGGACTGAATACAAGACCCAGGACAATAGCTCAGCCTCTGAAGGTTGGCGGGGGAAAAACTTCCTCTTGATAAAACCTCTGCTGTTGAGTATTTTAATTCTGATAACCTAGGTCTCTTCCCAACAAGTGTAATTTTGACACAATGTTAGCAGATTGACTTTTTAACCTAAGAGCATCAGGATTGGAAGATTGTTTGTGTAAACCGTATCAGTTTGGTGTATACTCAAGCCTTTTACCAAAGCAATGGCATACTTTCCACAGATGTTTTTCATGCAAATTATTTACATTAAGCCCGTGGCAAAACTCAAACTGTTTTGATGATTCAAGTGACTTTTTTTTTTTGGAGATGGAGTCTCGCTCTGTTGCCCAGACTGGAGTGCAGTGGTGCAATCTTGGCTTACCACAACCTCCACCTCCCAGGTTCAAGCGTTTCTCCTATCTCAGCCTCCCAAGTAGCTGGGATTTCAGGCGCACGCCACCATGCCTGGCTAATTTTTGTATTTTTCAGTAGAGACGAGGTTTCACTATGTTGGTCTCTTAACTCCTGACCTGGTGATGTGCCCGCCTCAGCCTCCCAAAAGTGCTACGATTACAGGCACAAGCCACCGCGCCCAGCCTCAAGTGACTCTTTTTTACCTACAAATGGTTGAATTTTGTGGCAGGCTACAGGAAGCTAAGAACCCATTTACGGAGTCTCATGGTCCAGTTTGTCCTTAAATTTAAAAAGCTCTTAGAAAATCAACAAGCTCTCTGGAAGCACTTAAAAACGAAGAATGAGGGAGTGGGAGACAACAAACCTCTTCCAGTTTGTCAATGATCATAGCAAAGGCTTTGAAGATGGCATTAGTGGGTCCAGCCAAAGTGATAATTCTCTCAGGACAATTCCCTTCTGAGATGTTGATACGTGCACCACTCTAGATAGGAAACAAGAGCCAAACGAAGTTAAAGATACAAGTAAGATCTGAGTATGTACAGGATCTACAGTCCCTTGTAAAAGGGACAAGGAACTGCCAATGTACACGATCCTGATGCAAAGCAAAGTCAGCATCATTCCAAACACTGCTGCTCCATGTCTATCCTCAAATATAGCCTACAGCAGCTGCCTTAGATCTTGAATGAATTCTATGACTTGTCAAAACCACACTTCCCGAAGAGGGAAAAAAAAAAATACACTTCCCAGATTGTCATTACAGATAACCAGGCTGGAAAAAAATACATATTTCCCTTATTGAGACTTTCCTCCCTAATTCCTGAAAAAGAATTTTCACTTGTTTTAAAGGTTTTGTTACTTCCCAAAGTTAACAATCTCAAAGTCTTTCGTAACTTACCTCCTCGCGCATCTTCTTAACTGATTCTCCTTTCTGTAAAGGAAAAGTCAAGCATGAGCTCCAACTGCTATTTCAATCCACAACAACTAAATGGTAATTAAAGTTGAAGTGAAATTGTCTTACCTTTCCGATGATACTGCC
This sequence comes from Rhinopithecus bieti, assembly GCF_001698545.2. Lineage (NCBI taxonomy): Eukaryota > Metazoa > Chordata > Mammalia > Primates > Cercopithecidae > Rhinopithecus > Rhinopithecus bieti. Next base: position 1,436,150 of record NW_016814460.1, read on the forward strand.
AACTTCCTGCAATGCAGAAAACTAACATCAGTAAGAGGAAACCCCAAAGTATTTCTTTTAAAACATTTTATTTTCCTTTCTCTACATGTTCTAATTAAGTATTCACTACGAAAATGAATTTTAACTGTCCAGCTGACAGACTGCTATCTATGCTAATTATTACCCCAAAGGAATGGAAAGATTTGAAGATTTATTGGGGGGATTGGACTTACTATAAGCAATCTCAATAAGAAAAACCCTACCATCCAGGTATGAGACAGTTTTTGGCTCCAGCCTCTAATTAAGCCTTTCCTGCTCAGTGGAGCTTCCTAGTCAAGTCTGTCCATTTTCCCACTACACTCACATCTACTCCATTAGGGAAATGTGCTAAAGCCAGATGCCCCACAGTGCTAATCTGATGAGCTCCAAGATGCATGTCTGTTCTTCCTGGCCCCTCCCCTAGCAGTTACTATGACCCAATTTCCCAAGCTGGAGCATACCTTTCCATGCATAAGTAGCCGGATGGTGAGAGTGACATTTAATCCACCTTCAATCACACCGGTGTCCATGTCGAGCAGTGTTCTGGGGAGCTGGACTTTGAGTGGTCAAGTCTTTGGTCACTGGTAGGGGGTGAAAGCCAAAAACTAAAATGCAAACATGACCAAAATCAGAGGAGAAAAACAACAGGATTATTATTTCCCAAATTATTTTCACTTTATCAATATTTTCTACTTTCCATTTTTCCTTAAATGACAGTATGTCAGACTTACAGACACACCAAGCACAACTGCATGACAAAATATACAGTTCAGGTTCTGTTACAGAGTATAGAAGACAACTTTCCAGTTCCTCTCATTAATGATAGGGTTTCCGCTGACTCTCGGGATGAAGAAGGTTCCTTCAATTGGCAATGGTTCTAAGGGAACTGCTGAACGTGCACCACTTGTCCTTCAGCAGAAAAAGCTTCAAAGAATTCAGAAACACCTGGAAATCATGAGAGCAAACTTCCAACTAACTACAGTGAGGGCAAATGACCTTTTGTCTCCCTGCTGGGGAGCAGTTTAAGTTGAAAACTAGAGAGAACACATGTAAATTTTCTTCGTAGTAGCAATTTCTAGATAAGGAAATTTAGATGTATCCCACATTATAAATTTCAAATGCTGATGGCTAACACCAAATGATTTCTAAAAGATTTAGATCAACATCCTCACTGAAAAGACATTATCTGAGATGCCTTCCATGCAGGCTGGGGTTCCATACTCCCCTTCAGAAAATGACTCAATACGTTAAGTACACTTGAGTCCTTTTCTCCTCTTCCTCCTTCCAACCCAACTTGTTACTCAGATTTGAGATGTCTTCCTTGCTTTTGTGTCTACCATCCAGTTTTTATTTCAAGTCTGTTAAATCTTAAATTTCCTCCCAAAGAAAACAATCAAAATAAAACTGGCACTGCTAAAATTTTATTTTTGTTTTCAGGAACAACAGCAGTGTACCTTTCCTATACAGGATGGCCCTTTTCCCACCTATGAAACAATTCCTAATATTGTTCCTAACATTTCTGCTTTAGAATAACTAGTTATGTGTAGAAAGAAAATTTGGTTTTTTTGGATATGCCTTTGCCTTCAATACCTCCTTTAGCACCTAATCGTGATAGCTTTAAAAAGGACGTCTCCCAAGTTGTAGAATGTCCCCAATGACATTTTAAGTATCCATCCTTTTAAAACTCAACATGTCATCTCTCTCCTCCCACAGCTAGATTTCCTCCTTCACAAAACCAGCCACTGTGTTAACTTTCCTCTAACACAAAGCCCATACCCTAAATATCTTAGGTGCTTAAGTGGCTGTCACACCATTCTGTATATGGCAAACTGTCCTCTGGCTACTCCAAGAATGTAAGTGATTATATAAGTGCATCCCCAAAGCACATCATTTCCCCTTTTTCAGAATACAATTAATTGCTGGCAAAATCCCAGAATTCAACACTTTTCACTCATAGAAAAATAGTGCTTGGTGGGGGAAGAAGCGTTAGGTCTGTAAGAATGACTTTCTTTTTTTAATAAGGTCTGGTAAAAATCTGGCAATTTAATTCCTTATCCCCTTGCAGATGTAATAAGAAGCCCTTTACAAATATTACAATAACGCAACTTCGAAAAGGCAAAAAAAAAAAAAAAAAAAAAACCAGGAAACCTATTTGAAGCCATTTCTTGAGGTAAAGTACAAAGATGCATTTTTAACTCCAAACCATCTAAACAATCCAAGAAATCTGTCAGATTTCCCTCCTGACTAGGTCAAGATAAATGTACCCCATTTCAGCAATCCAGCTGCTAATACTGCTGTCCAATACCCCTTCCATAAATAGCTCGGTCTGGGTTTACACCCGCAGGCATTTTGTAATTTAAAAATTCGTTACCCGGAGAAACGTCCTGATTAACTCGGCAACTGGGAGCCCGTCTACCCTTTCTTTAACTCCGCAGCCCACTCTCCCCTCGGTCATCCAAGCATTTTCCACTTAAGAAAAAAAGCCCCCCCTTCCCTCGACTAGAAAAGAAGAGGGGGGGAAAAATAAACGGTTCGGTCGGGGGGGGGCGCTGCGATACAGGGGGAGGGGCCGGACTAGTAGCGCCTCCTCGTGTGGCTGCGCCAGCGCCTGACCCCCGCGGGGAGCCGCGCTCACCCGCCCGACCAGCAAGCCGGCCATCGCCTTCCCCAACCCCCCACAACCAACAAATCCACCGCCGCCCCCCCTACCGCGCGCGCGCCCTCCCTGACTCCTGCGCAGCCGCCACCGGGAAAAGGCGGGGGGAGGGGGAAACAGGCCTTGCGCGAGGCCTACTAGGCCGCGCCAGAGCCACGGCCTCGCGTGAATGACCGGCCAGGCACAGTGAGGTGGTAAGCGCTCACGCGAGACTACGCGAGACCGGGGCTCGTGACTACGACCCGAGCCGGCTAAGAAAGAAGACGAAAGTGGAAATGGTAGCCATAGTCGGGGACGCAGGGAAAAATTTTTAGGCTTACCTGCAGGCGCGAGGCGACTGAGGGGAAAAGGGGAGCGGGCGGGAAGGGGAAGGGCGGGAGGCCGGGGCGGAACAA
>NW_016814460.1:1439989-1441656 GCF_001698545.2 Rhinopithecus bieti
TTTTTTTGAGACAGAGTTTCGCTCTTGTTGCCCAGGCTGGAGTCCAATGGCATAATCTCGGCTCACTGCAACCTCTACCTCCTGGGTTCAAGCGATTCTCCTGCCTCCTGAGTAGCAAAAATAACAACTTTTTTTTTTTTTTTTTTTTTTTTTTTTTTTTTTGAGGCGGAGTCTCGCTCTGTCGCCCGGGCTGGAGTACTGTGGCCCGATCTCAGCTCACTGCAAGCTCCGCCTCCCGGGTTCACGCCATTCTCCTGCCTCAGCCTCCCGAGTAGCTGGGACTACAGGCGCCCGCCACGTCGCCTGGCTAGTTTTTTGTATCTTTTAGTAGAGACGGGGTTTCACCGTGTTAGCCAGGATGGTCTCGATCTCCTGACCTCGTGATCCGCCCGTCTCGGCCTCCCAAAGTGCTGGGATTACAGGCTTGAGCCACCGCGCCCGGCCGCAAAAATAACAAATTTTTTAAAAGCAACTTCAAATGGAGAGATCTAGCAGTTACCACCTTACCCAAGTACATAAATGATCAAACTGCATCACTCATAGTAGGACAACTTTGACACCGGGTGGTCCTTGGAAAAAATGCAACAAGAAGTACACCACATCATCTATTAAATATTCTTGCCAAAAGTGCTTAATCTTAATCTAGTCAAGCCATTAGATCTGATTTGCAATTTATAGGAAATTTAATACAACGCAAGGAGATATTTTGCAAATCCAGAACATTCCACAAGACAGCTAGCCAGTCTTGTCAAAAAAGCAATAGAATACAAAAAAAGAAAAAAATTGGCCGGGTACGGTGACTCACGCCTGTAATCCTAGCAATTTGGGAGGCCGAGGCACATGCATCACTTGAGGTCAGGAGTTCAAGACCAGCCGAACCAACATGGAGAAACCCCATCTCTACTAAAAATGCAAAATTGGCCAGGCGTGGTGGCGCATGCCTGTAATCCCAGCTACTCTGGAGGCTGAGGCAGAAAAATCACTTGAACCCAGGAGGCGGAGTTTATGGTAAGCAAAGATGGTGCCATTGCACTCCAGCCTGGGCAACAAGAGCGAAACTCCGTCTCAAAAAAAAAAAAAATTAGTTGAACATGGTAGTATGCATCTGTATAGTCCCAGCTACTCAAAAGGCTAAGGTGAGAGGATCACTTGAGCCCAGGAATTCAAAGCTGCAGTGAGTTAAGATGGCACCACTGTACTCTAGTCTGGGTGACAGAGCAAGACCCATCTCTTAATTGGTAAATAAATGAAACAAAAGCAGGAATTTTAAAATGCTTAAGGCAATAACAACCAAATATAATATGTGGCTCTTGCTTGGATCCCGGGTTTTTTTCTTTTTTTCCTTTTTTTTTTTTTGAGACGGAGTCTCGCTTTGTTGCCCAGGCTGGAGTACAGTGGCACAGTCTCAGCTCACTGCCACCTCCGCCTTCCGAGTTCAAGTGATTCTCCTGCCTCAGCCTCCTGAGTAGCTGGGATTACAGGCACCTGCCACCAAGCCCGGCTAATTTTCTGTATTTTTAGTGGAGACAGAGTTTCACCATGTTGGCCAGGTTGGTCTCAAACTCCTGACCTCGTGATCCGCCTGCCTCAGCCTCCCAAAGTGCTGGGATTACAGGCATGAGCCACTGCGCCCAGCCTGGATCCTGGTTTAAAAAAAAAAAAAAAAA
>NW_016814460.1:1443474-1446447 GCF_001698545.2 Rhinopithecus bieti
CAAAAAAAAAAAAAAAAAAAGGTTTCACAGGGGACATTCATACCTCTGAGAACTGGGGTGAATCTATCCATGAAATCATCTCTAATGTTGGGGGGGCAAAACAAATATCAAATGTCCGTATTGGAACTGGCCAACAGTTGCACCCAGCTTTAAAAGAGAAAGATGAGGCCGGGCGCGGTGGCTCAAGCCTGTAATCCCAGCACTTTGGGAGGCCGAGACGGGTGGATCACGAGGTCAGGAGATCGAGACCATCCTGGCTAACACGGTGAAACCCCGTCTCTACTAAAAAATACAAAAAACTAGCCGGGCGAGGTGGCGGGCGCCTGTAGTCCCAGCTACTCGGGGAGGCTGAGGCAGGAGAATGGCGTAAACCTGGGAGGCGGAGCTTGCAGTAAGCGGAGATCCGGCCACTGCACTCCAGCCTGGGCGACAGAGCGAGACTCCGTCTCAAAAAAAAAAAAAAAAAGAGAAAGATGAGACGCCTCTGATAGCCGTACCTGATAATTTTATGAATCAATAAATTCTTCCCAGAAGAGGAACCAAACTAAGTCAAGAGAATGAATCTGCCTAGGGCCATGAAGCAATCTGATATAGGGAGTTGATTCCAAAAAGGCAGCAAACTAGATAAAAGATTCATCCCATTAACTCACAGTTCCTAAACTAAAATGTCAACTTGTATTTTTAGATCCCATGGATTTCCTATCTTTCCCATTCTCGTATGAATGGAAATCTTGCTAGTTCCTAGTAAAAAAAGAATAGCCGGTAATCCCAATACTTTGGGAGACTGAGGTGAGAGGATCATTTGAGCCCAGGAGTTCAAGACCAGCCTGAACAACATAGAGAGACCTTGTCTCTACAAAAAATACAAAAAAATGGCCAGGTGCGGTGGCTCATGCCTGTAACCCCAACACTTTGGGAGACCAAGGCAGATGGATCACCGGAGGTCAGCAGTTCACGACCAGCCTGGCCGACATGGCAAAACCCCGTCTCTACTAAAAATACAAAAATTAGCCGAGCATTGTGGCACACGACTGTAATCCCAGCTACTCAGGAGGCTGAGGCAGGAGAATTGCTTGAACCCGGGAGGCAGAGGTTGCAGTAAGCCAAGATTGTTCCACTGCACTCCAGCCTGGGGGATAAAGCAAGACTCTGCCTCCAAAAAAAACAAACTAGCTAGGCATGGTGGTGGGACATGCCTGTGGTCCTAGTTACTCGGGAGGCTAAGGTGGGAGAATCACTTGAGCCTGGCCAGGTTGAGGCTGCAGTGAGCCGATATCACACCACTACATTACAGCCTGGACAACAGAGTTAAGACCACGCCTCAAAAAAAAAAAAAAGAGAGAATGACAGAATCCCAGAGGTTCTTGTATGAGATGCTGAAGGCATAAGACAAAAACATTTGTGAACCACCACCTTAGTAGATTTATACTGATGCACAAAGCAGGGACACAAACACAAAGCTCTCAAGAGCCAAGGATTAATCTAATCTGGACTACAGAAAGATAACAGGGAGTTGAAAAGACTATGGGAAGACCCATCTACATATAATTATTACTACTCATAGTCACAAATTTCTTCCTTCAGGAATGTGGGCCCACTCTTGCTAGACTTGTCAGTTTGAAATCTGAATCTTTACTGAAAATGCCTGATATTTAACATAGAGAAGGCCAGGCGCGGTGGCTTAAGCCTGTAATCCCAGCACTTTGGGAGGCCGAGACAGGTGGATCACGAGGTCAGGAGATCGAGACCATCCTGGCTAACAAGGTGAAACCCCGTCTCTACTAAAAAATACAAAAGAATAGCCGGGCGAGGTGGCAGGCGCCTGTAGTCCCAGCTACTCGGGAGGCTGAGGCAGGAGAATGGCATAAACTGGGGAGGCAGAGCTTGCAGTGAGCCGAGATCCGGCCACTGCACGCCAGCCTGGGCGACAGAGCGAGACTCCGTCTCAAAAAAAAAAAAAAAAAAAAAAAGAGAGTGATCCCTCCAAAAAAAGTCTCAGACCCAGGTATAACATGGGCTCCCAATTTTTCAATCTTTGATAAAGATGTATGAACCAAAATGTTCACAACAGTAGTTAAGTATATATCAAAACTAGAAACAAATATAAAATTATAGTAATAAAAGATTGGTTGAATAAGTTGGAATGCTGGGGCCAGGCACTGTAGCTCAGGCCTGAAATCCCAGCACTTTTGGATGCTGAGGCAGGCGGATCACTTAAGGCTGGAGTGCAGTGGCACAATGTCGGCTTACTGTAACCTCAGCCTCCCAAGTTCAAGCAATTCTCCTGCTTCATCCTCACAAGCAGCTGGGATTACAGGCTCAAGCCACCATACCCGGCTCATTTTTTTTTAATTTTTATTTTTTGAAGAGAACAGGGTCTCGCTATGTTGCCTAGGCTGGTCTTGAACTCCTGGACTCAAGAAGTCCTCCTGCCTCAGCCTCCCAAAGTGCTGGGATTACAAGTATGAGCCACTGCACCTGGTCACCATCTATTTCTCTTCACCTCACAATCTGTCCCATGCCCACCATCTCCCTCTCCCCTCCAAAAAGGAGCTGATAAAGGAAAACAGAGTGGCTGGGGGGGAAACAATTAGAAAGTTGGGCGCGGTGGCTCATGCCCATAATCCCAGCACTTTGGGAGGCTGAGGTGGGAGGATCATCTGAGGTCGGGAGTTTGAGACCAACCTGACCAACATGGAGAAACCCCGTCTCCACTAAAAATACAAACTTAGCCAGGCGTGGTGGCACATGCCTGTAATCCCAGCTACTCGGGAGGCAGAGGCAGGAGAATTGCTTGAATCCAGGAAGCGGAGGTTGCGGTGAGCCGAGATCACGCCATTGCATTCCAGCCTGGGCAACAAGAGCAAAACTCTGTCTCAAAAAAAAAATTATAATGGCCCCCAAATCCAAGACACTGGAAAAGTGAACCTTGGCTTTGGATTTTTTTTTTTTTTTTTTTTTTTTTTTTTTTTT
>NW_016814460.1:1450117-1452536 GCF_001698545.2 Rhinopithecus bieti
AAAAAAAAAAAAAAAAAAAAAAAATTAGCCAGGCGCTGTAGCAGGCACCTGTAGTCCCAGCTAGTTGGGAGGCTGAGGCAGGAGAATGGCGTAAACCCGGGAGGCGGAGCTTGCAGTGAGTCGAGATCACGCCACTGCACTCCAGCCTGGGGGACAGAGCGAGACTCCGTCTCAAAAAAAAAGAGATTCTCCCGCCTCAGTCTCCGGAGTAGCTGGGATTACAGGCACGCAGCACCATGCCCAGATAATTTTTTGTATCTTTAGTAGACATGTTTCGCCACGTTGGCTAGGCTGGTTTCGAACTCCTGACCTCGTGATCCGCCTGCCCCGGCCTCCCAAAGTGCTGGGATTACAGGTGTGGACCACGGTGCCTGGCCTTCTCTTCACACTTCTATCAAATACCCAGAATCAGGAATTAGAATCCACAAGGCAAATAAATACTGGGCAGTTAAATGTAAATGGAGGCCTCATCAAGATAGAGATTGGTTTAATCCTTCCAGAGTTGTCCTCAGAGTTGCTTTCATCCTTGCACTTTTTTTTTTTGAGATGGAGTCTTGTCTGTCACCGAGGCTGGAGTGCAGTGGTGAGATCTGGGCTCACTGCAACCTCCGCCTCCCGGGTTCAAGCAATTTGCCTGCCTCAGCCTCCTGAGTAGCTGGGATTACAGGCATGTGCCACCACACCCAGCTAATAATTCCCAAGTGCTGGGATTACAGGCATGATCCTTACTAATTTTTAACAGTCCTCTAAAACAAAGATACTCAGCCTTGGGGCTTAGTATAAAACCTCCTTAGTCCTAGGCTTTGTTAGAGGCTGAGTCACTGACTGCTCTTGTCCTCACTTTTTCTGCTGGATGATAGGGCAAAGGGCCCATGTAATTAACACAAGGCCCTAAGAACACTGAAAGAGAGAAAGAACTCCAGGAACTAGGGCCATATTATTATTCTGTTAATTATTATAAGACTTTGCTTTGTCAAAGGAATGACTTTAACTGACGTTTTGACAATGTCTGTGGGGGGGTCCAACTTGCTAGAATATGCACCTGTGGGGAGGGGAGCAAAAGTTCTGGGAGAGAGTAGTGCAGAAAAGATTTGGCTTTTGATTCTAAATTCCATTTTAAGTCTCCCCTAGCTCCCCCCAGATAGGAGAAGCCTGATGTTTCTTTTCAAGATAATCAGATTCTTCCCAGTAGCAATCTTTCACAAAAAGGAAGAATCGGCCGGGCGCGGTGGCTCAAGCCTGTAATCCCAGCACTTTGGGAGGCCGAGACGGGAGGATCACGAGGTCAGGAGATCGAGACCATCCTGGCTAATACGGTGAAACCCCGTCTCTACTAAAATACAGAAAACTAGCCGGGCGAGGTGGCGGGCGCCTGTAGTCCCAGCTACTCGGGAGGCTGAGGCAGGAGAATGGCGTAAACCCGGGAGGCAGAGCTTGCAGTGAGCTGAGATCCGGCCACTGCACTCCAGCCTGGGTGGCAGAGCAAGACTCCGTCTCAAAAAAAAAAAAAAAAAAAGGAAGAATCATCTACCAGAGCGACACAATCGTCATCCCCCCATGTCCACAGAATGTGAATCCCTCTCATCCAACCTCTGCCTACCTAGTCCCTCTGAGGGGGCACCCCTTCCCTAGCCAGGCTCCAGAGGGTACTGACCTTGCCATGCTTGTGGGGCTTGTGGTGCTTGTGCATCTTTTTATGAGCTTTCTTCATTTTCTTCTGCATCTTCTTGTCCACTATCACTGCTGGTCCGACCATGCCAGGAGCCAAGGGATTCACAGGAGGGATTCCAGGGGCAGGCGGGGGGTATGGAGGAGGGTAAGGACCCAAGGGTTGGCATCCTGGATACCCTGGCTGTGGCACAGGATGAGGGGGCCCACCTGGGGGGAAAGCTGGATTGCCCTGGGGAGCTCCTGGGGGAGGAGGACAGGGGCCTGAGGGAAAGAGTGGGTTAATAGGTGGTGGGTGGGCAGGATTGGAACCTCCAGGGCACCTGATGTTGGGGGTATATGGATTTGGCCCTGGCTGCCCTGGTGGAAGAAGCAGATAATAAACATTAGAATTCCCTAGAGTCTCCGACAACAAACAACAAAAAGAGATTCTTTCTCACCCAACACTTAAAGGGAAATGGAAAGGTGACAAAGGAGAATAGAGGGTAGGGGAGACAAACCTGAGTTGGGGATAAAAGGGGGAATGTCCCTGGAAGGACTGGAGAGAGGAGGGAGACAGTGAACCCTGAGGAAGACTAAAGCACTGGTCAGGCCGGGGGACGTGGTGGCTCAAGCCTGTAATCCCAGCAGTTTGGGAGGCCGAGGTGGACAGATCACATGAGGCCAGGAGTTCGAGACCAGCCTGGCCAACATGGTGAAACCCCGTCTCTACTAAAAATACAAAAAGTAGCTGGGCGTGATGCGCACGCCT
>NW_016814461.1:0-854 GCF_001698545.2 Rhinopithecus bieti
GAACCTGGGAGGCGGAGGCAGTGAGACGAGATCATGCTACTGCACTCAAGTCTGGGCAAAACAGCGAGACTCCGTCTCCAAAAAAAAAAAAAAAAAAAAAAAAAGTTGTTTTCTCAGAGAATCTTTATAGCTGATGGTGGAGTATCCAGCTCTTCATTCTACAGATGAGTAAACTGGAGTTTAAAACTGATAACATTTTGCCCAAGTTCTCACAGCTAGCGAGAGGCATGCCGCAGTTTACCGTGGGGTGGGTCGAAACAAGTACCTAAAAACTGTATTGGAATCCCGGCCCTACTACACCAGCTGTGTCACCTTACGAGGCGCCCCACCTTCCTGTCTCTTCAACAGAAATAGACATTTGTTGTTACCGCGCAAGCGGGATTACCTCCCCACCAGTGTCTAGACATAGTAGGTGCTCAATAAATAGGTGTGGGTTTGCTGTGGCAGAAGAGCGCTATCCCTTAAGTTTCTGACAGTGAGGGGGAAAAAGGCTGAGCAGGGAAAGGAAGGGAAAGGGGTAAACTGAGCTCGGCGCAGTTGGGAGCGCGAAATAGGGAGGGCTTCCTGGAGGCCAGGAATTTGGAGAGGCCGAGGCTGGGAGAAGAAATATACACGGTGAAGGCGGAGGGGAGGTGGAAGGACGAGCGGTTCCGGGGAAGGGTGAGGTCTAAGCGCAGCCCGGAGCCGAGCGGAGCAGAGGGCGGGTCGTGCGAGGGTGCCTGGGGAAGTTCGTCCCGACCGGCCGCGGGCGGATCGAAGGGAGGGCTGGGCCCGGGGCAGCCCCGGCGGGTCTAGGCCCCCGGCCGGCCCCTGCTCCTCCTCCCGGGAGGGCGGGCGGCGGCTGCGGGGCGGGG
>NW_016814462.1:0-1670 GCF_001698545.2 Rhinopithecus bieti
ACCTCAGGTGATTGCGCCTCTGTCTCCCAAAGTGTTGGGATTACAGGCGTGAGTCACCGCACCCGGCATTTTTTTTTTTTTTTTTTTTTTTTTTTTTTTTTGAGATGGAGTTTCGCTCTCGTCGCCCAAGCTGGAGTGCAATGTCATAATCTCGGCTCACTGCAATCTCGGTCTCCGGAATTCAAGCGATTCTCCTGCCTCAGTCTCTCCAGCAGCTGGGATTATAGGCGCACGCCACCACACCCGGCTAATTTTTGTATTTTTAGTAGAGACAGGGTTTCATCATGTTGGTCCGACTGGTCTCGAACTCCTGACCTCAGTTGATCCCCTCCTCCTCCCCCCATCGCCACCTCGGCCTCCCAAAGTGCTGGGATTACAGGCGTTAGCCACCGCGCCCGGCCAATTTTTTTTTTTTTTTTTTTTTTTTTTACCTCATTGTCTTTACTTCCTTTTATTTTATTTTATTTCATTTTCTCAAATACTTTCTCGTGTCCCTGTCTCTTTATGTTAATATTAGTTTAGAGGAGAAAATAGGACTTGGGGATCTGGGGAACACGGGGTGGTCTCACTTTGCCAAGGGAAAGGTGAGGTTTGGGGACCCCTGGGCTAAGTAACTCGTACTGAGGTCGCGATCTAAGTAGTCCTGGATTACCTGAAGATGTAGTGTAGAAGCCTGTGACTTACAGTGAGGCTGTCCCTAGAACTTCACTTCCCAGGAGGTCTCAGGCGTCGAGTGGCGTGGGACTTCGACGCTACCCGGATGTGGCGCCGAGTTCGCGGAACCTGCCCAGCCCAATGCAAGACGCCCGGGAGGCTCTGGCGTTCGAGCAACTCTGGAGAACTATCGGACCGTGAACGATGGGATTGAGAACACCCGAGCCGATCCCTAACTCCGATCTTTTCTCCCCGAGTCTCCCCATCCCCCGGGAGGTTGTTTTAGAGAACGTTGTCTTATGAGCCACTCCCTGGATGGAAGGGATTTGAGGATGGAGTGAGGTGTGTGTATGTCGGGGAGATTGAGCCAGCTTTCCTGTATGTGAATCCGATGGAGGGTGCCTCTCTGTCCCAGCCTCACATGTCCATGTGAAGCCCCAGAATCAACTACCCTTGGTGGAGATGGATGTGTGTGAAGTGTCAAACAGGCTTGTGGTGTAACTTGATGGATCACTAGGCTTGCCTGTCCTTCATTTAAATTTCCAAGTGCAAGATAGTCTCCTCTGGCTCAGGGCTAGGGAGGGTTCAAGTGGCTTGCTTCATCTTGGAGTGTCCTAGAGTCTCTTTTAACCTGGCTTGAACCAAATAAGTCAGTAGATAAACTAAGTTGCAGAAAGTACAGTAGATTAAAAATGGGGGTCTTCTATTGAATTATTTGGGTTTCAGAAAGAGAGAGTCATTTCAAGTGAATGTAAACTCAGACTTGTGGGAAGACGGTTGAAACATGGAGAATGTGTTAGAAACAGTACCATTTTGAGCTGGACTCTTGTCTTGACTGTTGTTAGGACTTTCATATTGTGTGTCTAGCCCAGGAGACAGTTGACTGCCAGGCAGACTGTATATGTGGAGAAGGATGCTTTAGGACAAGCTTGTCCAACCCGTGGCCCAACATAAATTTTGTAAACTCTCTTAAAACAATATTTTTTTTGCAATTTTTTTTTTTTTTTTTTTTTTTT
>NW_016814462.1:3977-10128 GCF_001698545.2 Rhinopithecus bieti
AAAAAAAAAAAAAAACAGAACAAAAAACAAAAAACAAACGACAAGTTCACAAAGATTAGAGGGAGAACTGGGTTTTGCCTCCTGACCTCGGAGACTAGACTCTTAACCATTTCTCTTTTTCTTTTTTTTTGAGATAAGAGTCTTGCTCTGTTGCCCAGGCTGGAATGCAATGGCATGACCTCGGCTCAATGCAACCTCTGCCCCCCGGGCTCAAGTGATTCTCCTGCCTCAGCCTCCCGAGTAGCTAGAATTACAGATGTGTGCCACCACATCTAGCTAATTTTTCTATTTTTAGTAGAGATGGGGTTTTGCCATGTTGGCCAGGTTGGCCTCGAACTCCTGACCACAAGTGATCTACTCGCCTCGGCCTCCTAAAGTGCTGGGAATACAGGCGTGAGCCACCGCGCCCAGCCCTCTTAACCATTTCTCTAGCTGAGTGTGACTTTGTCTGCCTTTCTCTCCAGTATTGTGATGTCTCTGTTTTTCAGGAATGGAGGTTCCTCTGCTGCTCTATAGCCAGAGACCCAAAGTGAGAGCCATGTTTCTTGATTCAACCCTGGAAACCTTCTATGATAATTTTAAACAATTACTAACCATTTATTGAGAACCCATAATATTTTAGCACCTTTGATACAGTAGATCCAGACCTTATGACAACAGTGTAACACAAATACCTGTGTGTATGAATGGTTTTTAATCTTTTTGAGCTCACCAAAAGATTAAAAAGCCTTTTGTGGGATGCTGGTGACAGCTCTGGATCTTCTTTCCAGAAAAATTCAATTATGCACACATACATAGTATTGTACACAACTTCAGAAGAGGCTGCTAGGACCTACTGAAGCCCATCCTCCAGTAGTCCAGAGACTCCAGGGTAAGAACTCTTGACCTATACAACCCTTTGCAGCTGACTCTTTTATAGCATTAAGGGTATAGAGAGTGTGGGGGGCATCTTATCCTCCTCATCTTCTCCTCAGAGAGAAATGTTTAGAATAGCTCCCTACATTAACCAAGTATCTCTGAATATTCTTTCTCTCTTGTACATAGGACTACAAGGGAAGAATGCACACAATCACGTGTGGTTGTAGGAGATGAGGCTATAGGTAAAACCTGCCTCCTCATCAGTTACACAACAAATGCCTTTCCTGAGCAGTATATCCCCACTGTCTTTGACAACTATAGCGTCCAGACATCTGTGGATGGGCAAATCGTCAGCCTGAACACGTGGGACACTGCTGGCCAACAGGGGTATGACTGACTGTGAACACTCTCCTAACCCCAGACCAGTATCTTTGTTATTTGTTTTTCCACTGGGAACCCATCCTCTTATGCCAATGTGAGGCATAAGTGGCACCCAGAGGTCTCCCATCATTGCCCCAATGTGCCTGTTCTGCTGGTAGGCACCAAGAGGGACCTGTGGAGTGACCTTGAGACAGTGAAGAAGCTGAAGGAGCAGAGCCTAGTGCCCATGACTCCCCAGCAAGGCACTTCCCTGGCTAAGCAGTTGGGGGCTGTGAAGTATCTGAAATATTCGGCCCTGATGCAGGATGGGGTGCAGGAGGTATTTTTAGAAGCTGTCTGGGCTCTGCTTTACTCTGCTACAAAGAACACCAAAAAATGCATCCTCTTATAGCTACCTGGGGACTGCACCTAAGAAGTACAAGGGTGATATTCCTTTGTCAGCAGTTAAAGAGTGCCAGCATGAGCCATTTATCTTCTAGAAACCCTAGACTGCAGGATATTGAGCTTTTGGAGGAATGAAGACAGACTTATTTGTGCATGGCTGCTTTGAAGTTTGGTCTGACCTTTTGGAGGAAGGGGTGTGTGTGTGTCTCCCCGTCGAAGTGGTAAGAGGAGGTGCCACTCAGTGCTGTTCTTTTCTCTCCTGGCCAGGTAATGATAAGCAGAGCAGCTTACGACTGTTCATTGTAGACTTTTGCTTGTCTGCTTTTAAATCTAATTGGAGCTTTCCTTGCTGTATTTACCACTAAGCAAGTGCCTCACAGAAGGACAAGGTTATCCGGTTTTTATTTGTTTATTATTATTATTGTTGTTAATATTTTTTGAGATGGAGTTTCTTTCTTGTCACCCAGGCTGGAGTGCAATGATACGATCTCGGCTCACTGCAATCTCCGCCTCCCAGGTTCCAGCAATTCTCCTGACTCAGCCTCCCGAGTAGCTGGGATTACAGGCGCCTGCCACCATACCCGGTTAATTCTTTCATATTTTTAGTAGAGACAGGGTTTCACCATGTTGGCCAGGCTAGTCTCGAACTCCTGACCTCAGATGATCCACTCACCTCAGCCTCCCAAAGTGCTGGGATTACAGGTGTAAGCCACCATGCCCGGCCTATTTTTATTATTTTTTTGAGAATCTCACTGTCACCCAGGCTGGAGTGCAGTGGCGCGATCTTGGCTCACTGCAACCTCCACCTCCTAAGTTTCAAGCAATTCTCCTGCCTTCTGCCTCAGCCTCCTGAGTAGCTGTGACCATAGGCACACACTACCACACCTGGCTAATTTTTGTATTCTTAGTAGAGACGGAGTCTCACCATGTTGGCCAGGCTGGTCTCAAACTCCTGACTTCAGGTGATCTGCCTGCTTCTGCCTCCCAAAGTGCTGGGATTATAGGTGTGAGCCACCATGCCCGGCTGGTTATTCAGTTTTTAAATCATTGCTTTAAACTTTCTTATACGAGGTTGCTTTTTTTTTGGGGGGGGGGGTATTGCAACAGGTCTTGCTTTGTCATCCATGGAGGCTGGACTGCAGTGGCAGTGGCATGAACATGCCTCACTGCCATCTCGACATCCCAGGCTCAAGGGATCCTCTTGCCTCAGCCCCCCAAGTAGCTGGGACCATGAGTGCATGTCACCATGTCTGGTTAATTTTTGTATTTTTGTAGAGATGGTGTTTCACCATGTCACCAGGGCTGGTCTTGAACTCCTGAGCTCAAGTGATCCTCCCATCTTGGCCTCCCAAAGTGCTGGGATTACAGGTGTGAGCTACCGTGCCTGGCCAACTAATTTTTGAAAACCATATTATGGGCCGGGCGCGGTGGCTCACGCGTGTAACCCCAGCACTTTGGGAGGCCGAGGCGGGCAGATCACAAGGTGAGGAGATGGAGACTGTCCTAACATGGTGAAACCCTGTCTCTACTAAAAAATACAAAAAATTAGCCGGGTGTGGTGGCGGCTGCCTGTAGTCCCAGCTACTCCTGAGGCTGAGGCAGGAGAATGGCATGAATCTGGGAGGCGGAGCTTGCAGTGAGCCGAGATCACGCCACTGCACCCCAGCCTGGGTGACAGAGCAAGACTCCGTCTCAAAAACAAAACAAAACAAAACAAAAAAACCATATTTGTGTGATTCCTGGGTGTTCCCAATGTTGACATGTTACTCCCATTCTTGAGATGAGACATTTTCACAAAATGGTTTAGGAGCATTTTTTAAAGTTCTGTGAGATGGTAATAGATGTTCCTTAAAAGAGTTCTGTCAGAAGAACAGAACTCTGTTCTTCCTACTGGGATTAAAAAAAAAAAAAAAAAAAAAAAGGAAAAAACGGTTCTGTCATCAAATAGGTTCAAGAACCAGCAATTTAAAATAGGGGTGAGCATGGTTGCTCATGCCTATAATCCCAGCACTTCGGGATGCCAAAGCATGTAGATGGCTTGAGCTCAGGAGTTTGAGACCAACCCGGGCAACATGGCAAAACCGTCTCTACAAAATATGTGAATATTAGCCGGGTGTGGTGGTGTGCACCTGTAGTCCCAGCTACTTGAGGGGCTGACGTGGGAGGATCACTTGGGCCTGGGAGGTCAAGACTGCTTGTGAGCTGGGTTTGTACCACTGTACTCCAGCCTGGGTGACAAAGGGAGACTCTGTCTCAAAAATGAACAAATAAATAAATAAAACTGAACAGGTTCTTTAATGGCAAGACTTTATAAGTTAATATGACGTATGAAACATTTCTCAAACTTATTTCACCACCGAATTTTTTTTTTGGTCCCATGCAACACCTATTAATATGTCTGGTGACACCATTTTTTTTTTTTCTTTTCAGATGGGGTCTCGCTCTGTCGCCCAGGCTGGAGTGCAGTGGTGTAATCTCGGCTCACTGCAATCTCCGCCTCCTGGGTTCAAGCAATTCTCTGCCTCAGACTCCTAAGCAGCTAGGATTACAGGCACCTGCCACTGCGCCGAGCAAATTTTTGTATTTTTAGTAGAAACGGGGTTTCACCATCTTGGCTAGGCTGGTCTTGAACTCATGACCTCGTGATCCACCCACCTCAGCCTCCCAAAGTGTTGGGATTATAGGCGTGAGCCACCGCGCCTGGCCGACACCATTTCAAAGAAGCTGGGTTAATGGGAACTAGGAATTTCCAAGGAAGAGGCTGTAAAACCAAAAAGCATCATGTAGTCTTGTTCTTTTGGTGTTTTCCTCTTCATGTCTTTGAGACAAATGTTTATCAGCATAGTCTTATTTGTTCCTCTGCTTCAGGAGATGGGTCTGGCCCTTAGTCATGATAGTGCATTGGAGGTGGGATCTGACAGTGAGATCTGCTATCACATTCTGATAGCACTATGGGCCTTGTGATGTGGAATTACCAATCCCTCTGAAAAAAAGCTTGTGTCTGAGTCTTCCCTGTGGCCCCTCTCACTTTCAGCTTTAAGGACAGACCACTCAAGGTTAACCTCCAACAGGGTGCAGTTGCTCACTCCTGTAATCCCAGCTACTCACAAGGCCGAGGCAGGAGGATTGCTTGAGGCCAGGAGTTCCAGAGCAGCCTAGGCAACATAGGGAGACCCCCATCTCTATTAAAAGAAAAGGAGAAAACAGTAAGTTAACCCCTAAATAAAACAAACAAATAAAATACTGTCCTGCCAGTCATTGTTGGAGTTCTGTGCTTTTTCTGAGACTTCTCTTCTGCCCTCGTGTCTGGGTTTAGCTTGAGTCTACACAGGCTGTCATGCTTGCTTCCTGTCCTTCCCTGCTCGGAACAGCACTCGGAACAACCACTATCAACACAGTGGTTGATAACTCCACTGTGCACGCATGCTCCCTGCCAAATAGCATTGGGTTTTTGAGAGTTTGGGAAATGAAGCTAAGGGATTGCATGGTCCCTACCCCCTGCAGTGGGTAAAGTGTCTGTGCTTTGTTCTGTGGTAGCCTCCCTCTTGTTCTTTGACAAGGTTTGGTCAGCACAGCCTCCTGGACAGGGCTGACAGATAAAATACACAATGCCCTGTTAAATTTGAACTTCAAATAAATAGATAATTTCCCATAATTTTTCTAAATCCCCAAACTCTGTATTTTTTTCAACAGAAATTTTCAGTGTATATACCATACAATATTTGGAACATACACTAAAACATTATTGTTTATCTGAAATTCAAATTTAATTGTGTTTTTATTTGATAAATCTGTCAAGCCTACTCTTGGAGAATCTGGAACCTGAAAGTCAAGCAGATATCAAGTACTGATAGAAGATAAAAGGTTACATAAGCTTCCTATTCTCCTTCCTTTTCTTCTGGTTTCCCTTTTCCCTCACTATGGGCTAAAGTGTTTGTTGTTTTTTTCTTTTCTTTCATCACTGTACCCTTAACTTTGGATAGCTCTTCACTGTTGACACCATTGGTTGTCTAATGGCTGTGGCGAGTCCAGGTTGGACATGTGAACCCTGAAAATTTGAGGCAAGTCTCAGTTAATTTACAAAGTTTTATTTTGCCAAGATTGAGGATGTGAGCCCGTGACACAGCCTCTGGAAGTCCTGAAAACATGTGCCCAAGGTGGTCAGAGCAGTTTGGTTTTATGCATTTTAGGAGAAATGAGACATCAATGAACATATGTCAGATGAACATTGGTTCAGTCTGGAAAGGCGGGACATCTCCAAGCAGGGGGGGTGCTTTCAGGTCACAGGTAAATAAGAGACAAATGGTTGTATTCTTTTGTTTCTGATTAGCCTCTCCAAAGGCAGCAATCAGATATGCATATATCTCAGTGAGCAGAGGGATGACTTTGAATAGAAAGAGAGGCAGGTTTGCTCTAAGCAGTTCCCAGTTTGACTTTTCCCTTTAACTTAGTGATTTTGGGGACCCAAGCTATTTTCCTTTCACATTTCCCTCCTTTTTATTTTTAAAAATCTTCTGGAGAAAGCACT
>NW_016814462.1:11785-14710 GCF_001698545.2 Rhinopithecus bieti
TTTTGAGATGGAGTCTCACTCTGTAGCCCAAGCTGGAGTGCAGTGGTGTGATGTCGGCTCACTGCAACCTCCGCCTCCTGGGCTCAAGCGATTCTCATGCCTCAGCCTCTGGAGTAGCTGGGACTACAGGGGTGTGAAACCATGCCCGGCTAATTTCTGAATTTTAGTAGAGACGGGGTTTCACCACGTTGCCCAGCTGGGTCTCAAACTCCTGAGCTCAGGTGATCCGCCTGCCTAGGCCTCCCAAAGTGCTGGGATTACAGGCATGAACCATCGTGCCTGGCCTCAGCAAATAATTATTAAGCTCCTACTATGTTACAAGCATTACCATACTAGGGGCTGGAGTTGTAAAGATAAGACATCATTTAATGTGCTTTGCCTCTTCCAGTCATCTCAGCAAAATATCCTTCTGTTTGTTATAAAAATTGACTAATCTGGCTGGTAATTCTGTGTAGTGCTGATGCACTAGTAAGGAAAGAACCATGTTTTTTTATTCAAACCCAGCTTTATTGAGGTATAATTTATATAACATAAAATCCACCCATTTCAAGTGTACAATTTAATACTTTTTAATATTTACTTAGTTGTGCAGCCATCTCCAAGATCCAGTTTTAGAACATTTCTATCATCCCAAAAAGATGCCTCATTCACTAAATCCCTGTTCCCACCTCTAGCCCTAGACAAACTAGTCTACTTTCTTTTACAGATGTCTTTTCTGGGTATTTCATATAAATGAAATAATGTAATATATGGTCTTTTGTAACTTCATTCATTTTGGATGTTTTCAACGCACATTCATTTTGTAGCATGCATTAGTACTTCATTTCTTTTTCAGAGATGGGGTCTTGATGTGTTGCCCAGGCCAGAGTCCAGTGGCTCTTCACAGGCACAGTCATACCATGCTAAACCCTGAACTCCTGAGATTAAGCGATCCTCCTGCCTCAGCTTCCAAAATAGCTGGAACTACAAGTGCTGGCCACTCTGCCTGGTTACATTTCTTTTTATTGCTGAATAATATTCCATTATGTGGATATCCCATACTTTGCTTATCAGTTGACGGACATTTGGGTTGTTTCTACTTTTTGGCTATTATTAACACTGCTGTGAACATGTACAAGGTTTTGTGTGGACATATATTTTAATTCTTTTGGGTAGAAAACCATGAGTGAAATTGTTGGGTTACAAGGTAAATTTACATAAAACCATTTTTTTAAAAAAATTTTTTTTGAGATGGAGTCTCACTCTGTCGCCCAGGCTGAAGTGCGGTGGCGTGATCTCCGTTCACTGCAATCTCTGTCTCCCAGGTTCAAGCTATTCTCTTTCCCCAGCCTCCCAAGTAACTGGAAATTACAGGCACGTGACCCTACGCCCAGTCTAATTTTTTGTATTTTAGTAGCAGATGGGGTTTCACAATGTTTGGTCAGGCGGTCTTTAACTCCGACCTCCAGTGATCCAAGCCTGCCTTGGCCTCCAAATGCTGGGATTAACAGGCATGAGCGCATTGTGGCCCAGCCTAGTTTTTTAAAAACTTTTTTTTTTTTTTGAGATGGAGTCTTTGCTTTGTTCACCTACAGGATGGAGTGCAGTGGCATGATCATTTGGTTCACTGCCTAACCACTCGTCTCCTGGGTTTTCAAGCGATTCCTCTTGCCTCAGCCGATCCTGAAAGTCACTGGGAATTAACAGGCGGCCGCCACCAGAAATCTGGCAATTTTTGTATTTTAGTAGAGACAGTGTTTCACCATGTCGGCTAGGCTGGTCTCAACTCCTGACTTCAGGTGATCTGCCCACTTTGGCCTCCCAAAGTGCTGGGATTACAGAAGTGAGCCACTGTGCCCAGCCTATTTTAATTTTTAATTTTTTTCTGAGACAGAGTCTTGCTCTGTTGCCCAGGCTGGAGTGCAGTGGTGCCATCTCAGCTCACTGTAAGCTCTGCCTCCCGGGTTCACGCCATTCTCCTGCCTCAGCCTCCCGAGTAGCTGGGACTACAGGCGCCCGCCACCACAACCGGCTAATTTTTTTATCTTTAGTAGAGATGGGGTTTCACCATGTTAGCCTGACCTCATGATCTGCCCGCCTCGGCCTCCCAAAGTGCTGGGATTACAAGCGTGAGCCACCTCGCCTGGCCGCCTATTTTATTTTAAAAGATTTTATTTTACTTTTTGGACAGAACAGTGTGAACATATAAAAGCATGTTTTGAATCAAGAATGGTATCTTTAGGTTAGGTGTGGTGGCTCATGCCTGTAATCCCAACACTCTGGGAGGCCAAGGCAGGACTGCTTGAGCTCAGGAGTTCAAGACCATCCTGGGCTACATAGTGAGACCCTGTTTCTACAAAAAATAATAATAATAAAAAAAGAATATTGTAATCTTTTATATTTATAGGACCTGAAGTCTCCTTCCACATCCTACAAGCCTCTACCTCTCATTGCATCTGCTTTTTCTCAAGCACAAGCATCCAAGAGAAAATATGTTGTACTAAATAACTTTTTTTTTTTTTTAGACGGAGTCTCGCTCTGTCGCCCAGGCTGGAGTGCAGTGGCACAATCTAAGTTCACTGCCAACCTCCGTCTCTTGGATTCAAGCAATTCTCTTGCCTCAGCCTCCTGAATCACTGGGATTACAGGCGCCCACCACTGCATCCGGCTAATATTTGTATTTGTATTTCTAGTAGAGATGGGGTTTCACCATGTTGGCTAGGCTGGTCTCGAACTCCTGACTTTAGGTGATCTGCCCGCCTGGGCCTCCCAAAGTGCTGGGATTACAGGAGTGAGCCACCGTGCCCAGCCTATTTTTACTTTTTAAAAAATTTTTATTTTACTTTTTGGACCAAACAATGTGAATATATAAAGCCATGTTTTGAATCAAGAATGGTATCTTTAGGTTAGGTGTGGTGGCTCATACCTGTAATCCCAACACTTTGG
>NW_016814462.1:17247-21933 GCF_001698545.2 Rhinopithecus bieti
TGGGGGTAGGGCTGGTGGGGGTGCGGCTAAGCAGAGGAAGGAGGTGCAGGGAGGAAAGCAGAGGGTGCTCAGGCAGCGAGAACAGGGCACAGTTAACGCCGGGGAGGAGGATCCCGCCCTCGTGGGTGCGGGAGCAGCGTCGCGTGGGAGTGATCAGTTCTGGGGGAGGGTGGGCAGAAGAGAGCACGAGGCGAGCCCGGGGCCAGGGGCGTAGGGAATGGTGGCTTTGGAGCTAGTGCTCTGCCGACCAGACAGTACGACTACATGCTTGTTTCGCCTAATGAGATGGCTTCCCACCCGTAACCTGCTTGGAGATTCTTGACGCTGCCTGCCCCTCTGACATCGGTAGCCTGAGATGGCTCTATAGAGCCAGAGGACTGGACAGGACCTGCCCCCGGCTCGGTTGGTTCTGGCCCCAGGCTTAGGACAATGGGGTGTTCCCAGCACCCGGGCGGGCCTCCTGGTCCCAGTGCGCCTTTTAGGTGGGGGGAGCAGCGTCTTCACTGACATCCGTGAAATAGTGTCCTGCGCCCTCGTGAAACTACATCGCCTTCACTTAGGCCCGTTTTCTTGAGGGGTGAAGCTGTCGGCTGCTGTGGCCCCTCCTGTGCCACAGGCTCATGCGAAACTTGGCCCGAACGAGCCCCGTCTCGCCGCCTCCAATCCCACTCATCTCCCTGCCTCGGCCCTGGTTCCGAGAACGACCGTTCCGTTCGTTCAGTCTTGGTAGTTGTTTGATTCGTCTTCTCTTGTAGTATTATATTTTAAAGTGTGGGCGATGCAGTTGGCCGTGGTGCTTTAATAAAGATCTGATCGATGCAAAGTTTGGTAGATAGATATTGCAGTTCTTGAACGTGTTGCTCCTTTTGGCACACTGCACAGTCATTTTTCATGTGGATTTGTGACTTTGTTGTGGACCAGGGAAATAAGCCTTTCTGGTGTGGGAATCGTAGATTTAGTTGTTGTCTTCGACTCTGGTGCTGTCCCTTTTTCAGGAGTGTAAGAAGCACTTGGCAGGCTTGGGGGCTTTGGGGCTGGGCAGCCTGATCACTGAACTCACGGCAAATGAAGAATTGACCGGGACTGACGGTGCCTTGGTAAATGATGAAGGTGAAGTCTGGGTTGTGAGGAGTAGGTGGGGGAGGAGGCTAGCCACCTACTATATATGTACTTTTTTGTGTGTGTAAGATGGGAGTTTTGCTCTGTCTCCCAGGTTGGAGTGCAGTGGGGTGATCTCGGCTGACTGCAACCTCCGCCACCCGGGTTCAAGCATTTCTCCTGTCTGAGCCTCCCAAGTAGCTGGGACTACAGGCGCGCGCCACCACGCCCGGCTAATTTTTGTATTTTTAGTAGAGACAGGGTTTCATCATATTGGTCAGACTGGTCTCGAACTCCTGACCTGAGGTGATCCACCTGCCTCGGCCCCCCAAAGTGCTGGGATTACAGGCGGGAGCCACCACATCCAGCCTGTACATGTACTTTTAAATGGGAATTACCTGAGGGAGTGAGGGTCACTTACTGTTGTTGCTATTCTCCCTGCTTTTTCATAGGGTGGATTAGGAGTACAGAAGATGCTGTGGACTATTCAGACATCAACGAGGTGGCAGAAGATGAAAGCCGAAGATACCAGCAGACAATGGGGAGCTTGCAGCCCCTTTGCCACTCAGGTGATTCTTTGGTGTATTAGCTTGAACATTCCAGTGCATTATCCTGCTGTATAGTCCAGTTTGGGCTCTAGTTTCCATGCCTGCTTTCTGCCATTGTTCCTGCTTTCTATGCCTTTGCTTTGCTCCTCTCCCTTTGTCAGCTGAGTTCCAAGTAGCTGCTATCTTTTTTTATTCTGGCCAGTGTTAACTGTACTCCTGGTTATTCCTCATACTGTTCAGTCATGAATTCTTGGTTAATGACAAGTAGCTTCCTTGTCATCTGGTATTTGAGTACCTGCAGGGGTTTGTGAGATGCACTTCAAAGTTGGAAACTATGAAACAAATTCAGTTTTTGCCCTGAAGGAATTGATAGTTCAAGAGGGATGCAAGGTCATACATAAACAGTGAACTAAGGCAGGACGCGGTGGCTCACGCCAGCACTTTGGGAGACCGAGGCGGGTGTATTACCTACCTGAGGTCGGGAGTTTGAGACAAGCCTGACAAACATGGAGAAACCTGGTCTACTAAAAATACAAAATTAGCCAGGTGTGGTGGCACATGGAGTGTAATACCAGGTACTCGGGAGGCTGAGGCAGGAAAATTGCTTCAAACCGGCAGGCGGAGGTTGCAGTGAGCTTAGATCGTGCCACTACACTCCAGCCTGGGTGACAGAGCGAGACTCTGTCTCAAAAAAAAAAGAAACACACTTCCTGTCAGTCTAGAGTACATAACAAGTGCTCAAACAACGTGTAATGAACTGAGTTAGAGTCTACCACTTGCTAATTGTATTACTTTTGATAAAATTCCACATTTTATTATAAAGTTCTCTAAAGTTCAAGTTTTCCTTTTTAGTAGAGGTTACAAATAAATAATTCCTAAGACTCCTTCCACTTACTGACTTTACCTTCTAAGTCTGAGGTTCTGATTCTATAATGTAGCATCTTATTCTGATTCTATAATGTAGCACCTTATACCAGAGAAGAAAAAAACATATTTGCAAGCAGGTATCAAGTTCATTGTTTTACACAGGGTGCAGTGGCTCACGCCTGTAGGGGAGCATGGTCATTTGAGGTCAGGAGTTCGAAACCTGTCTGGCCAACATGGTGAAACCCCTTCTCTACTAAAAATACAAAAAAATTGGCCAGGTGTGGGATTACCTGCCTGTAATCCCAGCTACTCGGGAGGCTGAGACAGGAGAATTGCTTCAAACTGGAGGCGGAGGTTACAGTGAGCTGAGATCAAGCTCCGCATCCTGGGTTCATGCCATTTTCCTGCCTTTGCCTCCTCAGTAGCTGGGACTACAGGCGCCCGCCACCTTGCCCGGCTAATTTTATTTTATTTTATTTTGGTAGAGATAGGGTTTCACCATGTTAGCCAGGATGGTCTCCATCTCCTGACCTGGTGATCAGCCCGCCTTGGCCTCCCAAAGTGCTGGGATTACAGGCGTGAGCCGCCGCGCCCGGCCTAGGCAGTGTGTTTCAAAGATAATGAAGTTGGCTGGGTGTGGTGGCTCAGGCCTTTGTAAACCCAGCATCGGGCAGATCACATAAGGCCAGGAGTTCGAGACCAGCCTGGCCAACATGGAGAAACCCCGTCTCTACTAAAAGTACAAAAGTTAGCTGGGCATGGTGGCGTGCGTCTGTAGTCCCAGCTACTCGGGAGGCTGAGGCATGAGAATCGCTTGAACCCAGGGAGGGGAGGTTGCAGTGAGCAAAACGAGGTGCTGCATTCCAGCCTGGGCGGCAAGAGCTACATGCTGTCTCAAAAGATCAATGAAGTCCATTTTCGGAACTTGAGGAGTTCAATTTAGTGGTGTGGAATCTAGAGCTATTGGTCCACAGTTCTTTATAGTTCATTCTTTGCACTGCCCTATTCTACCTCTCACTGCCTGAAACTCCCCGCCACGCCCCTGACGGAGTCTCTCTCTATCACCAAGGCTGGAGCGCAGTGGCGCAATCTTGCCTCACTGCAGCATCCACCTACCAGGTTCAAGTGATTCTCCCACCTCAGCTTCCCCAGTAGCTGGGACTACAGGTGCACGCCACCACTCCCACCTAATTTTCTTGTATTTTAGTAGAGATGAGGTTTTGCCATGTTGACCAGGCTGGTCTCGAACTCCTGATCTCAGGTGATCCACCCACCTTTGCCTCCCAAAGTGTTGGGATTACAGGTTTGAGCCACCCTGCCCGGCCTGCTTGAAAGTTTTATATGAAGTTGCTCGTTATTCATTCATTGTCCATCTCTTCGAACTAGATTTCAGGCTGCTGATAAATGTGAATAAAACCTTGGTAAATACTTGAACTTAATTTTTTCGGGACAGCTTATGGATTTGAGTGCTGCTTATATGAAAAGAATTAACTATACTGCATATACGAAAATTAACCCACGAAAATAGAAGATATAAGCCCTGTCTTTAAGGATATTGTTATCTTGTGGGGAAGATGACATAAATAAATGCAGAACAATTAGTCATAGTAAGACGAACCAACTATGAGCTCCTGTTTCTATATATAGAGTGTTATATTTAGTTTTGATGGGCTGCCAGAATAGGTAAGTCAATAGCTGTCATTTTGAGCACCCTGACTGAGGGGAGATGGTGGCAGTTATTATTTTCAGTAGAAGTTATAATTTCCAGGTTTGTGTTTGTTGTCTTGACTAGGGATGGTAAGGAAAAGGCTGCGAATTTCCCTAGGTGAGTTTTATGAGCTAACTTCCTGGAAAAGGAGGATGCTACATTTGATAGAATCTCAGTACTCTGGGATGCTCATTTCTAATTTCTCTTGTCCTCTAGAGGTGCCTTCACCTATACCCTTAGCTTTTTCCTTCCTTGGCATTGGCTCCTTTGCGTGGCTTGATTTACAAGGTTGCTTCTTGGGAATAATTGGAAGTGGGTGTAGATTGCTAATAAAGCTTTCATGGAGGTGAATTTTGAGTAGAATTTTGAAAGTGAGGCAAGGTTTGGTGGAGAAGGAGCAGCAGAGCATTTTGGTTTGAAAACATGGCTTGTCTAAAGGTTTGGAGATACTTAGAAATAAGCAAG
>NW_016814462.1:24166-36750 GCF_001698545.2 Rhinopithecus bieti
AGACTAGAGTCTCCCTCTGTCACCCAGGCTAGAGTGCAGTGGCGCGATCTTGGCTCACTGCAACCTCTGCCACCTGTGTTCAAGCGATTCTCTTGCCTCAGCCTCCAGAGTAGCTGGGACTACAGGCGCCTGCCATTGTGCCTAGCTAATTTTTGTATTTTTAATAGAGACGGGGTTTCACCGTGTTAGCCAGGATGGTCTCGATCTCCTGACCTCATGATCCACCTGCCTCGGCCTCCCAAAGTGCTGGGATTACAGGCGTGAGCCACCGTGCCCAGCCCGAGGAGGTAAATTAAGGCCGCATATGTAGATTTGGGTTTAATCTAGGTGAAGGTGATTCTTGAGAAAGGGAATAGGGAATGTGCAGGGGAATAAAAGCAGAGTCTTCAGGATGAAGTCTTGAGTGATGCCAATGGCTAAAGGGCAGTGAAAAGAGTAATAAACTGCAGATGATAGATAGAAAAACTGTGTCATCTCTCATTTGAGAGATGAGAAGAAAGACCAATCTTATGGGAAACTGACAGAGGGAGAAGATTCCCAAAGTGCTGGGAATTACAGGTGCGAGCCACTGTGCCCGGCCCAGTATGAAAATTCTAAAAAAGGTATGGTCAGGAAAGGAGCAAAGGTTTCAAACAGCTCTTGGAAGCTCTTTCATATGTTGTATGATTATTTATTTTTATTTATTTATTTATTTATTTTTGAGACATAGTTTCACTCTGTCGCCCAGGCTGGAGTGCAGTGGCACGACCTCGGTTTACTGCAACCTTCACCTCCTGGTTCAAGTGATTCTTGTGCCTCAGCCTCTTGAGTAGCTGGGATTATAGGCACATGCCACCACTGCTGGCTAATTTTTGTGTATTTGACAGAGATGGGGTTTCATCATGTTGGCTAGGCTGGTCTCAGAACTCCTGACCTCAGGTGATCTGCCCACTTCAGCCTCCCAAAGTGCTGGCGTGAGCCACCATTTCTTGTATGAGAAGTCAAGAATCATGTCTTGTATGAGGTATTATTCATGTTATAGCAATTGACTTGCACCTTGACATCATCTCTTTCTAAAGGCTAAAGCTATGTTTCAGATATGTATATGTAAAATATTTTGAGGCATGGTCTTGCTCTGTCACACGATTACTGCTCGTCAATGCCTTGACCTCCCAGGCTCAAACTGTAACTCCACCCCAGCCTCCTGAGTAGCTGGTACTACAGGCATGTGTCACCACGCGTAGCTAATTTTTGTATTTTTTGTGCAGATGGGGTTTCTCCATGTTGTTTAGGCTGGTCTTAAAATTCTGGGCTCAAGCCATCTGCCCATCTTGGCCTCCCAAAGTGCTGGGATTACAGGTGTGAGCCATCATGCCTGGCCCTCACCTTGCTTTTTTCACTTGTGTGTTCTTAAGGGATATGGATAGTGCTTCATGGGGTGCTTTAAATTATTGGGTGGCCCTGTAGTCCCCAGCACTTTGGGAGGCCAAGGTGGGCGGATCATGAGGTCAGGAGTTCGAGACCAGCCTGACCAACACGATGAAACCCTCTCTCTACTAAAATACAAAATTAGCCAGGCGTGGTGGCGCATGCCTGTAATCCCAGCTACTCAGGAGGCTGAGGCAGGAGAATCACTTGAACTCGGGAGGTGGAGGTTGCAGTGAGCCGAGATTGTGCCACTGCACTCCAGCCTGCGCAACAGAGTGAGACTCCATCTTAAAAAAAAACAAAAAATTGAGTGGCAAGGAAGCTTAAGGCGGTTGTGTAATATTTTGGATATTGAGGAGATCACGTTCTTGGTTTTATTAGATTATGATGAAGATGACTATGATGCTGATTGTGAAGACATTGATTGCAAGTTGATGCCTCCTCCACCTCCACCCCCGGGACCAATGAAGAAGGATAAGGACCAGGATGCTGTTACCAGTGGTAAGTAGAGATAGTCTACTTTTGTGTTAGGAGCAAGTTTCCATTCATAAGTCCAGTCTTGTGGCTCACACATAAGGGACAAACTTAAGCTTATACGAAAGGACAAAACTTCTAGAAATAATTCATACAATCTCAAATTTTAGTATTAAAGGGAAGTTTTACTTTTAAAACATTTGGCAACAGTATTTTAACGTGCTCAATATATAGTAGTTTAGTCAGTGGTTCTCAAATCTGGTTAACCATCAGAATCACTTAGTCTTGGAAAAAAAAACAAAAAAAAACCCATTACCTGACTTTCACCCCTTGAACCTGATTCAGAAGATCTTGGGTAGAGTCCAGGAATTCAATTCAATTCAATTCAATTAATTAATTTTTTTTTTTTTTTTTTTTGAGAAAGAGTCTTGCTGTGTTGCCCAGGTTGGAGTGCAGTAGCACGATCTTGGCTCACTACAACCTCTGCCTCCCAGATTCAAGTAATTCTTGTGCCTCAGCCTCCAGAGTAGGGGCTGGAACTCCTGACCTCAAGTGATCCTCTTGCCTTGGCCTTCCAAAGTGCTGGGATTACAGGCGTGATCCACTGTGCCCTGCCAAACCCAAGAATTTTAAAGAGTTTCTTAAGTAATTTATGATACAACTGATCTGTATACTGGTATTTAGAAACTACTTATTTAGATGGCTTTATTTTCAGTGAAGTGATTAAATAAGGAAGGTGCCCTGGAATGTTGATAAATCAGATAGTGTCAACTACCAGATATTCAGAGATTTCAAAGGCTGGTAGAGTCTTCAGTGTTTATCTTACCTATTCGTATAACAGTAACTGTCCTAGGCTTGAAAATTGGGGAAGAGCAGTGTGTTTGATTGACCTATATGTTGAGGCTTGCATTTACCTAAATTCTTCCTGTTGGAGTTTTAAGCCATTTCTTTTTAACAGTCTGCTAAATGTCAGCTGTTTCATAGATGTTCTTTATGCCAAATAATCTTAACGTTGTCCGGTGGGCTTAAAAAGATTCTCCAGTTCATGGGTCTCTGAACTAGGACTACCTGAGCGGTATAAAGTATTACATAATTTTGCTATTGGTCACAACATTGGTTACAATATTGGTTACTTAACAGAAAGTAGGGCCAGGCGTGGTGGCTCACACCTGTAATCCAAGCGCTTTGGGAGGTGGAGACGGGCAGATCATTTGAGGTGAGGAGTTTGAGACCAGCCTGGCCAAGACGGTGAAACCCTGTCTCTACTAAAAATACAAAAATTTAGCCAGCTGTGGTGGTGCATGACTGTAATCCCAGCTACTCAGGAGGCTGAGGCAGGAGAATCACTTGAACCTGGGAGATAGAGGTTTCAACAAGCTGAGATCTCACCACTGCACTCCAGCCTCTGCGACAGAGCAAGACTCTGTCTCAAAAAAAAAAACCGAAAGTAGTAAACCTAGTAATAGTGTTTGTTTTCTCATCACAACCCTAGGGTACCAGGTACGTGGTGAGTTGGGGGATAATGGGAGATAACGAGTTAGAAGAGTTTTCTGGGTTGCATACTAGTATTATGATTTGGGTGCTTGGGCCTATATCTTCTGGCATTGAGCCATGTGTATAGCCTAAAGTGGGTGTTTGCGGAATTCAAGGAAATATGTTCACAGTTACATGCCAAAGGGGTTTCTCTTCCTTGTTGCAGTGTCTGAAAATGGAGAAGGCATCATCTTGCCCTCCATCATTGCCCCTTCCTCTTTGGCCTCAGAGAAAGTGGACTTCAGTAGTTCCTCTGACTCAGAATCTGAGATGGGACCTCAGGAAGCAACACAGGCAGAATCTGAGGATGGAAAGCTGACCCTTCCATTGGCTGGGATTATGCAACATGATGCCACCAAGCTGTTGCCAAGTGTCACAGAACTTTTTCCAGAATTTCGACCCGGAAAGGTACATTGTATGGAGAATGCCCAGATTGCAAACCACTGACCTCTTCCAAATAATGAGTTTCGTTGTTAAGATGCTGAGTATGGAATAGACCTAAGGGTTTCCTTACTCAGTGACATATTATTGGCTATATAAGAGTTCTTCACACTGTATTAGGTCTTTTTTTAAAAGTTGTATATATTGATAGTAAATGTGATTTATGCTGTTCTCATTGGAAATTTCCCTGTTACCTTAAAAGAACTAGTCCAAATTATTAAGGAACGCTTTTTTACTTTCTTGTTAGATGTTGTAAGTCTGAATGCAACCCTCCTTTATTTCTCCCCCGCATTTGAATAGATCTCTCAGGGGAGTTTTCAGGCCCAGATGCTGCTGTTTTCCTATCTGACTTTGAGTCTCTGTCATAGTAATGTATTCTGTGTTCTAGGTGTTACGCTTCCTACGTCTTTTTGGACCAGGGAAGAATGTCCCATCTGTTTGGCGGAGTGCTCGGAGAAAGAGGAAGAAGAAGCACCGTGAGCTGATACAAGAAGAGCAGATCCAGGAGGTGGAATGCTCAGTAGAATCAGAAGTCAGCCAGAAGTCTTTGTGGAACTACGACTACGCTCCACCACCACCTCCAGAGCAGTGTCTCTCTGATGATGAAGTAGGCAAAATGGAGACCTGAGATTAAGGCTTATGAGAGGAACAAATGAATTCAATGAATTCTCTCTAGTTTATGTCTAAATTGTAAATAACACCATAGCAGATAGAATTCTGTGCTAATTCTCAATGAGTAATCATGGGTTCAATCTCAGTGGCTGCCCCTTTCCTATTGTAAAAGAAAAATGTTTGGTGGGGTAGGCAGGGATGAGAGGGGTAGATGATGATATGCTGCTGAATAAGGTTTGATCAATAGGCGGAATGTGCTATGATACATCTCCATTGTTTACATTCTAACTCCGGGTAAATCATCCTCAGTTTCTCTAAGTTCCCCTCCTGACTGTTAACTCTCTATAGCCTTAGGACAGCTGGGATCAGGAAATTCTCCGTGCTCTACTTCTTTTTTCTGTTACAGATCACAATGATGGCTCCTGTGGAGTCCAAATTTTCCCAATCAACTGGAGATATAGATAAAGTGACAGATACCAAGCCAAGAGTGGCTGAGTGGCGTTATGGGCCTGCCCGACTGTGGTACGATATGCTGGGTGTCCCTGAAGATGGCAGTGGGTTTGACTATGGCTTCAAACTGAGAAAGACAGAACATGAACCTGTGATAAAATCTAGAATGACAGAGGTGAGCAACACTGGTGTGTAAGAAAGGAATCAGTGTACTCAGGTCCTATTACTTTTACTAACTTTACTTTTTAATTCGGGAGATACTTGGTAGGGTTTCTTTGGTGGGAGATTGAGGTGTCTCAGCCTTTTATTTGGTATGGTATATCACCCTGGTAGCTAGGTGCTATACTAAGGATTCTGTTTGTGAAGTGAGTGCTGTGCCAGACTAGGAGTGGGAAGAGGCAAATATTCCTCTTTTATCAAGTGGTTGTTTCAAGTAAAGGACCACTTACGATGTATCTGTATCTCTAACGTGGAATTTGGAGTGTAAACTTTGACCAGTGACCAATCGAGGGTGTGTTTTTTCTTCCCTACTTACCCAGGAATTTAGGAAACTTGAGGAAAACAATGGCACTGATCTTCTGGCTGATGAAAACTTCCTGATGGTGACACAGCTGCATTGGGAGGATGATATCATCTGGGATGGGGAGGATGTCAAACACAAAGGGACAAAACCTCAGCGTGCAAGCCTGGCAGGCTGGCTGCCTTCTAGCATGACTAGGAATGCGATGGCTTACAATGTTCAGCAAGGTTTTGCAGCCACTCTGGATGATGACAAACCTTGGTACTCTATTTTCCCATTGACAATGAGGATCTGGTGTATGGACGCTGGGAGGACAATATCATTTGGGATGCTCAGGCCATGCCCCGGCTGTTGGAACCTCCTGTTTTGACACTTGATCCCAATGATGAAAACCTCATTTTGGAAATTCCTGATGAGAAGGAAGAGGCCACCTCTAACTCCCCTCCAAGGAGAGTAAGAAGGAATCATCTCTGAAGAAGAGTAGAATTCTCTTGGGGAAAACAGGAGTCATCAAGGAGGAACCACAGCAGAACATGTCTCAGCCAGAAGTGAAAGATCCATGGAATCTTTCCAGTGATGAGTATTATTACCCCAAGCAACAGAGTCTTCAAGGCACCTTTGGAGGGAATATTATCCAGCATTCAATTCCTGCTGTGGAATTATGGCAACCCTTCTTTCCCACCCACATGGGGCCCATCAAAATCCGGCAGTTCCATCGCCCACCTCTGAAAAGTATTCATTCGGTGCACTCTCTCAGCCAGGTCCCCATTCAGTCAAACCTTTGCTAAAGCACATCAAAAAAAAGGCCAAGATGAGAGAACAAGAGAGGCAAGCTTCAGGTGGTGGAGAGTTGTTTTTTATGTGCACACCTCAGGATCTCACAGGCAAAGATGGAGATCTTATTCTTGCAGAATATAGTGAGGAAAATGGACCCTTAATGATGCAGGTTGGCATGGCAACCAAGATAAAGAACTATTATAAACGGAAACCTGGAAAAGATCCTGGAGCACCAGATTGTAAATATGGGGAAACTGTTTACTGCCATACATCTCCTTTCCTGGGCTCTCTCCATCCTGGCCAATTACTGCAGGCATTTGAGAACAACCTTTTCGTGCTCCAATTTATCTTCATAAGATGCCGGAAACTGATTTCTTGATCATTCGGACGAGACAGGGTTACTATATTCGGGAATTAGTGGATATTTTGTGGTTGGCCAGCAGTGTCCCTTGTTTGAAGTTCCTGGGCCTAACTCCAAAAGGGCCAATACGCATATTCGAGACTTTCTACAGGTTTTATTTACCGCCTTTTCTGGAAGAGTAAAGATCGGCCACGGAGGATACGAATGGAAGATATAAAAAAAGCCTTTCCTTCTCATTCAGAAAGCAGCATCCGGAAGAGGCTAAAGCTCTGCGCTGACTTCAAACGCACAGGGATGGATTCAAACTGGTGGGTGCTTAAGTCTGATTTTCGTTTACCAACGGAAGAAGAGATCAGAGATATGGTGTCACCAGAGCAGTGCTGTGCTTATTATAGTATGGTAGCTGCAGAGCAACGACTGAAGGATGCTGGCTATAGTGAGAAATCCTTTTTTGCTCCAGAAGAAGAAAATGAGGAAGATTTCCAGATGAAGATTGATGATGAAGTTCACACTGCTCCTTGGAACACTACAAGGGCCTTCATTGCTGCCATGAAGGGCAAGTGTCTCCTAGAGGTGACTGGGGTGGCAGATCCCACAGGGTGTGGTGAAGGATTCTCCTATGTGAAGATTCCAAATAAACCAACACAGCAGAAGGATGATAAAGAGCCGCAGGCAGTGAAGAAGACAGTGACAGGAACAGATGCAGACCTTCGTCGCCTTTCCCTGAAAAATGCCAAACAACTTCTACATAAATTTGGTGTGCCAGAGGAAGAGATTAAAAAGTTGTCCCGCTGGGAAGTGATTGATGTGGTGCGCACAATGTCAACAGAACAGGCTCGTTCTGGAGAGGGGCCCATGAGTAAATTTGCCCGTGGATCAAGGTTTTCTGTGGCTGAGCATCAAGAACGTTACAAAGAGGAATGTCAGCGCATCTTTGACCTACAGAACAAGGTTCTGTCATCAACTGAAGTCTTATCAAGTGACACAGACAGCAGCTCAGCTGAAGATAGTGACTTTGAAGAAATGGCAAAGAACATTGAGAACATGTTGCAGAACAAGAAAACCAGCTCTCAGCTGTCACGTGAATGGGAGGAGCAGGAGCGGAAGGAACTACAGCGAATGCTACTGGCAGCAGGCTCAGCAGCATCAGGAAACAATCACAGAGATGATGACACAGCTTCCGTGACAAGCCTTAACTCTTCTGCCACTGGACACTGTCTCAAGATTTATCGCACATTTCGAGATGAAGAGGGGAAAGAGTATGTTCGCTGTGAGACAGTCCGAAAACCAGNTGTTGGCGCGATTTTGGCTCACTGCAACATCCGCCTCCCAGGTTGAAGTGATTCTTGTGTCTCAGCCTCCCGAGTAGCTGGGATTATAGGTGTGCACCACTGTGCTCGGATAATTTTTGTATTTTTAGTAGAGATGGGGTTTCACCAGGTTGGCCAGGCTGGTCTTGAACTCCTGATCTCAAGTGATCTGCCTGCCTTGGCCTCCTAAAGTGCTAGGATTACAGGCGTGAGCCACCGCACCTGGATACAAAAATGTCTGATTTTTAAAACCTAAGAAATAGGTTTTTTCCTTTCCATTCTGCCCACTTTATGGGTTGTGTATTATTCTTATGTATGTTTCATAATTTACTGGTACATGTTGCATTTGTTAATAAAATTTATTACCATTTATTGTTAGCATACTTTACCGTGTCATTTACTATAATTTAAGCAATTCCTTCTTAAACATTTAGGTTATTTAAATTTCAACTATTGTAAACAGTGTTGCAATGAACATTTTTGACTGCAACATTGTTTTATTTTTATTTAGTTTTTGAGACAGAATTTCACTCTTGTTGCCCAGGCTGGAGTGCAATGGCACGATCTCAGATCACTGCAACCTCTACCTCCCAGGTTTGAGTGATTCTCCTGCCTCAGCCTCCTGAGTAGCTGGGATTACAGGCATGTGCCACCACACCCAGCTAATTTTTGTATTTTTTGTAAAGATGAGGTTTCTCCTTATTGGTCAGGTTGGTCTTGAATTCCTGACCTGAAGTGATCCACCTGCCTTGGCCTCCTAGAATGCTGTGATTACAGGTGTGAGCCACCGCGCCCAGCCTGCAACGTTATTTTAAAGTGAGAAATACGCTGTGTAGGTTCCTTTTCAGTGGGCACATGAGTAACTCACATTACTCATGTTACTCATAAAAAATCTTTGCCAGAATCTTGATTGAAAGGGGCATAAATGTTTTCTCTGTTACTATTTCCTCCTTGCGCTTTGACTAGGTTTTGCAGCCACCCTTGATGATGACAAACCTTGGTACTCCATTTTTCCCATTGACAATGAGGATCTGGTGTATGGACGCTGGGAGGACAATATCATTTGGGATGCTCAGGCCATGCCCCGGCTGTTGGAACCTCCTGTTTTGACACTTGATCCCAATGATGAGAACCTCATTTTGGGTATATTACTGGCAGAGGCCAGTGTTCCTTCTCCTTTGACAACTTGATGTTAATGTCAACGGGCAGGAGGAAATCAGAAGGGTTGGAGAAGATTAGGACTAGAAACTTACAGGTAGTGGCTTGAAAGAGCGAAGTTTTGGCTGTTTATATTATTTGTGTATATGCTTAGGGGACACTCACGTAGGAATGTTGGAAAGTTGCAACTTTGAGATGTCAGGAGCATAGTTTGTTCCATTAGTGAATCATGGACTGGAAACTTCTAGGTAGCAGTTTGAGGGAGCAAAGTTGTAGCTGTTAGTTTTTATTATTTGTGTATTCCCTAGGGAAAACTCATGTAGGAATGTCAGTAATACCTTTAGAGATGTCAAGCATGTAGTTCAGTTAGTAAATCATGGACTAGAAGTTACCTGGGGTGGGATGAAAGATCTAGTTAAGAACTTCATTGGGACATTCATCACCTTAAAAAAGAAGAAAACTGGATACTTGTCTGTAGGAAAGGTGAATCTTCAGGGAGAGCAACTCAAGTGGTTTTTGTTTTATTCTCAGAAATTCCTGATGAGAAGGAAGAGGCCACCTCTAACTCCCCCTCCAAGGAGAGTAAGAAGGAATCATCTCTGAAGAAGAGTCGAATTCTCTTAGGGAAAACAGGAGTCATCAAGGAGGAACCACAGCAGGTGTGTGAAGAAAAAAGGGGCTTGGTGTTTAGAGGAACAAAGATAATAGAGAAGGATAGTCTGACCAAGATTTGTTTGATTATCTATCATTAGAACATGTCTCAGCCAGAAGTGAAAGATCCATGGAATCTCTCCAATGATGAGTATTATTACCCCAAGCAACAGGGTCTTCGAGGCACCTTTGGAGGGAATATTATCCAGGTACAAATAGTGTCTTTTCTGTGGTAGAGGAGAACCCCATGGCTTTGTGCTGACGGAGGATATGGGAAAATCTTGCTTAGGCTGGAATTAGCTAATTTTAACCCTTCTATTTCCTGTTTTAGCATTCAATTCCTGCTGTGGAATTACGGCAGCCCTTCTTTCCCACCCACATGGGGCCCATCAAACTCCGGCAGTTCCATCGCCCACCTCTGAAAAAGTACTCATTTGGTGCACTCTCTCAGCCAGGTCCCCACTCAGTTCAACCTTTGCTAAAGCACATCAAAAAAAAGGCCAAGGTATAATTGAATTCTGGTTAGAAAACAGCTATAAAGGATATTGGGGTGTAAATTAGGGAAATGTACCAGATATTAGATTGTATCAGGGAGTTGGTTACTTTCTCAGATGTGATAGAATGTTATTTTGTTTATTTAGGAGAATGTCTTTATTGTTAGGTGATGCATGTGAAAATATTTAAAGGTGAGGTGTCACAATGACTGCATCTTTCAAAAACCAGCAAAGTCTATAGAAAGGTAAAGGTTAAAAAAAAGGCAAAATATAAACAGCAACGTGGGATAAGTGTTCGTAGTACAGTAGTCCTTATGTATCTCTGGGAGATTGGTTCTAGGACCTCCTCTGGATACCAAAATCTTTAGATGTTCCGGTTTCTGATATAATAGCATAATATTTGCACATAACCTATGCACATCCTCTCCTATACTTTAAATCATCTCTAGATTACTTATAATACTTACTCCAATGTAGATGCTATGTGAATGGTTGTTACACTGTTACTGTTTAGGGAATAATGACAAGAAAAGTCTGTACCTGTTCAGCACAGATGCAGTTGTATTTTCTGAATATTTTCTATCTATGGTTGGTTGAATTCACGGATGCAGAACCATACATGGATATGGAGGGCTGACTGTACTATTGTTTGAACTTTACAGTAGTTTGAAAAATAGGTAAAATCTTTTTGGTGTGTTTGTCTCAGATTGAACAACATCATTGTGTGTAGTAGTTGTCCTGTCAGGAGCTAGATGGTATTTTCTTTGTTCTGGACAGATGAGAGAACAAGAGAGGCAAGCTTCAGGTGGTGGAGAGATGTTTTTTATGCGCACACCTCAGGACCTCACAGGCAAAGATGGAGATCTTATTCTTGCAGAATATAGTGAGGAAAATGGACCCTTAATGATGCAGGTTGGCATGGCAACCAAGATAAAGAACTATTATAAACGGGTGAGTCTCTGCTCAGAAAATTTTTTTCCACACATAATTCTGCTTATGCTTCCATAAACTTTTATGTACAAACTTTTTGTTATTAACATAGCTGTAGTAAGACAAACTGCAAACTTATATACAAACTTTTTGTTATTAACATAGCTGTAGTTAGAGATCTACTGGTAATCTGTGAACATATACCATAAATTTCTTGGGAGAAAGGAGTGGTACCTGTTTTGTAGTTATAACATGTTGAGCATCTCAAACCTCAAAATTCGAAGTAAAAATCCACAACTTTTTGAGCACTACTAACATGATACTCAAATGAAATGCTCATTGGAGCATGTTGGATTTCCAGATTTGGGATGCCCAACTGGTAAGTATAATGAAACTATTCCAAAATCTTCTGGTCACAAGCATTTTGGATGAGGGATACTCAACATGTGTTAGTAAAGTGCTATGCTCATATTGTGTAGGATTATTGATTATATTCTGTGATTAATAACTGGGTCTTCTGTGTTCCTTTTAGAAACCTGGAAAAGATCCTGGAGCACCAGATTGTAAATATGGGGAAACTGTTTACTGCCATACATCTCCTTTCCTGGGCTCTCTCCATCCTGGCCAATTACTGCAGGTGAGGAATTCTTCCCTGTTTTTACTGTTAACTAAGGAAATTGATAAATGAGGAACCAGTCAGCTCAGAAAGAACTATTATAATTCTAGTTGATTGAGATGCTTTAATATTAAGTACAAAGAAGATAAGTATAATCCAAAATGTTTTAAGGAAATCTTTTCTTAAAACTGGCTGTAATTGTGTTGTTCTTAGGCTAAATGTAAAATAGGTTTTTAAAAATACACACTGGTAAGCTCAGTAACATCTGGGAAGCATAAGGAAGTCAACCAGGATGAATTTACTATAATTTATGAATGTTTAATTTTTGTGTATAAAATTGATAACATTTTGATCATATTAGCTGTGGTTATTGTGAATATTGAACCACACCTGAACTGTGCCATCTGCAGTCCCCAGCCATAGTGAAATGCCTTTTTTTCCTCCTTTATTCTAATGGGTGTAAAGAGGCCCTCTTGTAACAGCTTTTATATATTCAAGGGGGGAAGTATGGTGGTCCACAAATGATGTGGAAAATCTCTAACACTGTCCTATCTTTTTTTTTCTCCATTTCATTTCTCTTGGCAATCTTAACCATTTGTCCTACTCTTATACCTAGTTTATTCTACTGTTGTTATCCTTTACTCTCCTAAAACGTCTGCAAAGCTCAGTTTTTTTCTTTATCCTTTACATCCATAGTCTATTGCCTACCAGATTTTTAGTATCATCTTTGTATTGTTCTTCTCCTTTCCCTGAAACTTTCTGTTGAGGTTTTTTACCAATTCAGCCTCTTCTTTTGTGCCTACTTTTGTAGTCTCTTAAAGATCTTTTTTTTTTTTTTTTTTTTTTGAGA
>NW_016814462.1:37237-41269 GCF_001698545.2 Rhinopithecus bieti
CCCAAAGTGCTGGGATTACAGGCGTGAGCCACTGCGCCCAGCTCTTAAAGATCTTTTTCTGGCCGAGTGCGGTGGCTCACGCCTGTAATCCCAGCACTTCGGGAGGCCGAGGTGGGCGAATCACCTGAGGTCAGGAGTTTGAGACTAGTCTGACCAACATGGAGAAACTCTGTTTCTAGTAAAAATACAAAATTAGCCGGGTGTGGTGGCACATGTGTGAAATCCCAGCTACTCAGGAGGCTGAGGCAGGAGGATCACTGGAACCCAGGAGGTGGAGGTTGCAGTGAGCCGAGATCGCACCATTGCACTCCAGCCTGGGCAACAAGAGTGAAACTCCATCTCAAAAAAAAAAAGGTCTTTTCTGTATTCTGTAATTCTTTTTCTGTGTTCTTCTGTAATTCTTTTTCTCCCTGTATTTCACATTTAGAATTTTCTTTCCACACTCAGTGATGTTCTTCCCTCGTTCTGTCTACTCTTCTGATTTTCAGCAAAGGCTTTCCTTAGTCTCAGGCTTCTTGTGACAGTTGATCCCTATCTTGCCTCTACTTAAACTAGCTTAGATGTTTCTGTTCAGCTGTCCTCTGCCCTACTGTCTTGTGTTTTCCTTTTTTTTTTTCCAGCCTATTCTGTCTAGCAGTCTTTATACCTCATTGGTTGTTTTATGATTTGTTTGTTTGGAGACAGGGTCTGGCTCTGTCACCCAGGCTGGAGTGCAGTGGCACGATCTTGGCTCACTGCAACTTCTGCTTCCTGGGCTCAAGCCATCCTCCCGCCTCAGCTTCCCAAGTAGATGGGACAACAGGTGCATGCCACCACATCCAGCTAATTATTGTATTTTCTGTAGAAATGGGATTTTGTCACGTTGCCCAGGCTGATCTTGAACTCCTGAGGTCAAGTGATCTACCTTCTTTGGCCTCCCATAGTGCTGGGATTACAGGCATGAGCCACCATGCCCAGCGTTGTTTTATTTTTTAATTAGTTAACTAATTTATTCAACAAATGTTGCTCTCACCTGTTGTGTGTCGGGCTACACTGTGGTCTAGTATAATACTTGGTACATTATAAAGTGATTTTCATATGTAATCTTCATAGCAGTCCTGTGAGGTATAGGCATTTTTAAGTACCTCTGTTTTGTAGATGAGGAAAACTAAGCTTAGACATGTTAAATAGCTTAAATAGACTTGTTAAAAAGCTTAAATAGACATGTTAAATAATATAGGTAATGGCAGAGCTAGCATCATCTGAATTCACTTCCTGTATTTTCTCCCCTACTGACTCTGAAAGATAGATAGTGGATGAAAAACTGTTTAATCACATTTGATAATCCATATTTTAATTTATTTGTATTACTGGATAGACTTTAGATGGCATAATGAAGATGGAGAGCAATAAGCTTGATTTTTCTTTCTCAGCAGTTGACTGAATTTCCTAGGGCTACTCTGTACATAATTTTTGTGTTTTTACTTTTGTTAGGCATTTGAGAACAATCTTTTTCGAGCTCCAATTTATCTTCATAAGATGCCAGAAACTGATTTCCTGATCATTCGGACAAGACAGGGATACTATATTCGGGAATTAGTGGATATTTTTGTGGTTGGCCAGCAGTGTCCCTTGTTTGAAGTTCCTGGGCCTAACTCCAAAAGGGCCAATACACATATTCGAGACTTTCTACAGGTAAGAATGGGAGGATAGGGAGGGGGTTGGGTTGTATATAGAAAGGGTATGTTGGGGCTGGGCACTGTGGCTCACGGCTGTAATCTCAGCACTTTGGGAGGCCGAGGCGAATGGATCACTTGAGGTCAGGAGTTCGAGACCAACCTGACTGACATGATGAAACCCTGTCTCTACTAAAAATACAAAAATTAGCTGGGTGCGGTGACTCACACCTGTAATCCCAGCACTTTGGGAGGCCAAGGCGGGCAGATCATCTGAGATCGGGAGTCCGAGACCAGCCTGACCAACATGGAGAAACCCCGTCTCTACTAAAAATAGAAAATTAGCCAGGTGTGGTGGCACATGCCTGTAATCCCAGCTACTCGGGAGGCTGAGGCAGGAGAATCGCTTGAACCCAGGAGGCGGAGGTTGCAGTGAGCCGAGATCGCAGCATTGCACTCCAGCCTGGGCAACAAGAGTGAAACAGTCTCCAAAAAAAAAAAAAAAATCACTGGAGCCTGAGAGGCAGAGGTTGCAATGAGCACTGCACTCCACTCTGGGTGACAGAGCGAGTCTCCGTCTCAGAAAAAGTGGGGTGTGTGGGTTTGGGAGCACATCAGGAAAGATGAAAATACATTAGAGCTTAGCAAGGGAAGAGGCCCTAGTGAGGACTTTCATCCTTTTCTTTGCCAAATAAAATAAAATACACTTGGTTTGTTGGGCAGGTTTTATTTACCGCCTTTTCTGGAAAAGTAAAGATCGGCCACGGAGGATACGAATGGAAGATATAAAAAAAGCCTTTCCTTCCCATTCAGAAAGCAGCATCCGGAAGAGGCTAAAGCTCTGCGCTGACTTCAAACGCACAGGTCATCCCGTTGCGACTAGTTATTTGACTGCCTTTTTCCAAGAAAAGAATTTTGATGGCTTTGAGTTAAAGTATAAGCATATAGTTAATAAAATAGAAATTGATGGCCGTTGAAAGTCGGTAGCAGATCTTCTAACGCTCTGGTTGCTTTTTTGAATTTGGCTGCCAGGAAGTTTAATGTGATTGTTGGATATCTTCTATGAGTTGTAGGAAACTTAGCAGCTGGGGTTTTCTTGGCCAGTCAT
Source organism: Rhinopithecus bieti (assembly GCF_001698545.2). NCBI lineage: Eukaryota > Metazoa > Chordata > Mammalia > Primates > Cercopithecidae > Rhinopithecus > Rhinopithecus bieti. The sequence goes on from NW_016814462.1 coordinate 40,001, forward strand.
GCCAACTGTGGCTAGGCCTGTTACAGTTTTGGTTTACTGTCCCTGTTGCTGTCAGTAAATATCAGGGCCTTTGGAATTCAGAATGGTCTCATTCTCTATGTATATGTCTTTTCCAGGGATGGACTCAAACTGGTGGGTGCTTAAGTCTGATTTTCGTTTACCAACGGAAGAAGAGATCAGAGCTATGGTGTCACCAGAGCAGTGCTGTGCTTATTATAGCATGATAGCTGCAGAGCAACGGCTGAAGGTGAACACCTTCCTCTTAGACACCACTTGTGCCTGTGGTTTTTTTTTTTCTCCCCCCAGAGAGATGAGAGAGACGACTCTCTCTCTCGCTGGCTTAGGGAGGATGGTTACTAGATTATTACCAATTACTAAAAAGTTGAATTTGTGTAAAGTACTTCCTATGTACATCAGTTCTGGAGAAAAACTGCAGTGTAGCTGAATATCAGTGGGAAGGCATAACCAGGAACTTTGGGCATATTGTTTTGCTTTGAAAATGGTGACTAGGTGACTTTAATCTCTTCTTTGCAAGATAAGCATATAAGCAGGGAAAGTACTTGTCAACCTCTCAGGTAGGCAGAGATGATGATGGTGCTGAATGTGTGCTTTAGAGAAGCACAGAATTCTTATAAGGCAGAAAGAAAAGGTCCAGCTGGGGTGGGACAGCACAGCTCTGTCCCACTGAGTTAATGAGTCTCAGTTGTTGAGCATCTCTGTTCAGCTTGCTTATGGGCTGTAACTATCTGTACATCAGCTAGTAAGCTGCTTGGCATGTGGTAATGTATCTTCTCATAGCTTAAGGATGTGCCATGGTGCTAGATATAGTTGAAGACTTTATGGAATCCATCTATGCAAAATAGGCTTTGGTATTCTGTACTTGTATTCAGTAAAAAAAGAACTTGTGCTTTGTGTTTTTTAACTGACTGATTTATGCATGGATCTGTCCTCTTCCAGGATGCTGGCTATGGTGAGAAATCCTTTTTTGCTCCAGAAGAAGAAAATGAGGAAGATTTCCAGATGAAGATTGATGATGAAGTAAGGCTTTATACTAGTTTGTATTAGTCATTAATACATCTCGTTTATCCTTTTAAAAGAGACAGCTTTATTGAGATAAAATTAACATACAATAAACTGTACACATTTAAAGCATACTATTTCATGTTCTTGCTTTATTCATGCCAGAAAAAATGATGTGATATATCCAATACTGTACTTTATATGATATGGTTTTTTTCTTTCTTTTTTTTTTTTTTTTTTTTTTACGGA
>NW_016814462.1:41525-48895 GCF_001698545.2 Rhinopithecus bieti
AGCATCTTGGATGATGAGTGTAGGAAGCACTTAGCAGGCTTGGGGGCTTTGGGGCTGGGCAGCCTGATCACTGAACTTACGGCAAATGAAGAATTGACCGGGACTGCCGGTACCTTGGTAAATGATGAAGGGTGGAGTACAGAAGAAGCTGTGGACTATTCAGACATCAACGAGGTGGCAGAAGATGAAAGCCAGAAATACCAGCAGACGATGGGGAGCTTGCAGCCCCTTCGCCACTCAGATTATGATGAAGATGACTATGATGCTAATTGCGAAGACAGTGATTGCAAGTTGATGCCTCCTCCACCTCCACCCCGGGGACCAATGAAGAAGGATAAGTACCAGGATGCTATTACCTGTGTGTCTGAAAATGGAGAAGGCATCATCTTGCCCTCCATCATTGCCCCTTCCTTTTTGGCCTCAGAGAAAGTGGACTTCAGTAGTTACTCTGACTCAGAATCTGAGATGGGACCTCAGGAAGCAACACAGGCAGAATCTGAGGATGGAAAGCTGACCCTTCCGTTGACTGGGATTATGCAGCATGATGCCACCAAGCTGTTGCCAAGTGTCACAGAACTTTTTCCAGAATTTCGACCTGGAAAGGTGTTACGCTTCCTACGTCTTTTTGGACCAGGGAAGAATGTCCCATCTGTTTGGCGGAGTGCTCGGAGAAAGAGGAAGAAGCATCGTGAGCTGATACAGGAAGAGCAGATCCAGGAAGTGGAATGCTCAGTAGAATCAGAAGTCAGCCAGAAGTCTTTGTGGAACTATGACTACGCTCCACGACCACCTCCAGAGCAATGTCTCTCTGATGATGAAATCACGATGATGGTTCCTGTGGAGTCCAAATTTTCCCAGTCAACTGGAGATGTAGATAAAGTGACAGATACCAAACCAAGAGTGGCTGAGTGGCGTTATGGGCCTGCCCAACTGTGGTATGATATGCTGGGTGTCTCTGAAGATGGCAGTGGGTTTGACTATGGCTTCAAACTGAGAAAAACACAGCATGAACCTGTGATAAAATCTAGAATGATAGAAGAATTTGGGAAACTTGAGGAAAGCAATGGCACTGATCTTCTGGCTGATGAAAACTTCCTGATGGTAACACAGCTGCATTGGGAGGATTATATCATCTGGGATGGGGAGGATGTCAAACACAAAGGGACAAAACCTCAGCGTGCAAGCCTGGCAGGCTGGCTGCCTTCTAGCATGACTAGGAATGCGATGGCTTACAATGTTCAGCAAGGTTTTGCAGCCACTCTGGATGATGACAAACCTTGGTACTCTATTTTTCCCATTGACAATGAGGATCTGGTGTATGGACGCTGGGAGGACAATATCATTTGGGATGCTCAGGCCATGCCCCGGCTGTTGGAACCTCCTGTTTTGACACTTGATCCCAATGATGAAAACCTCATTTTGGAAATTCCTGATGAGAAGGAAGAGGCCACCTCTAACTCCCCCTCCAAGGAGAGTAAGAAGGAATCATCTCTGAAGAAGAGTAGAATTCTCTTGGGGAAAACAGGAGTCATCAAGGAGGAACCACAGCAGAACATGTCTCAGCCAGAAGTGAAAGATCCATGGAATCTTTCCAGTGATGAGTATTATTACCCCAAGCAACAGAGTCTTCAAGGCACCTTTGGAGGGAATATTATCCAGCATTCAATTCCTGCTGTGGAATTATGGCAACCCTTCTTTCCCACCCACATGGGGCCCATCAAAATCCGGCAGTTCCATCGCCCACCTCTGAAAAAGTATTCATTCGGTGCACTCTCTCAGCCAGGTCCCCATTCAGTCAAACCTTTGCTAAAGCACATCAAAAAAAAGGCCAAGATGAGAGAACAAGAGAGGCAAGCTTCAGGTGGTGGAGAGTTGTTTTTTATGTGCACACCTCAGGATCTCACAGGCAAAGATGGAGATCTTATTCTTGCAGAATATAGTGAGGAAAATGGACCCTTAATGATGCAGGTTGGCATGGCAACCAAGATAAAGAACTATTATAAACGGAAACCTGGAAAAGATCCTGGAGCACCAGATTGTAAATATGGGGAAACTGTTTACTGCCATACATCTCCTTTCCTGGGCTCTCTCCATCCTGGCCAATTACTGCAGGCATTTGAGAACAACCTTTTTCGTGCTCCAATTTATCTTCATAAGATGCCGGAAACTGATTTCTTGATCATTCGGACGAGACAGGGTTACTATATTCGGGAATTAGTGGATATTTTTGTGGTTGGCCAGCAGTGTCCCTTGTTTGAAGTTCCTGGGCCTAACTCCAAAAGGGCCAATACGCATATTCGAGACTTTCTACAGGTTTTTATTTACCGCCTTTTCTGGAAGAGTAAAGATCGGCCACGGAGGATACAAATGGAAGATATAAAAAAAGCCTTTCCTTCTCATTCAGAAAGCAGCATCCGGAAGAGGCTAAAGCTCTGCGCTGACTTCAAACGCACAGGGATGGATTCAAACTGGTGGGTGCTTAAGTCTGATTTTCGTTTACCAACGGAAGAAGAGATCAGAGATATGGTGTCACCAGAGCAGTGCTGTGCTTATTATAGTATGGTAGCTGCAGAGCAACGACTGAAGGATGCTGGCTATAGTGAGAAATCCTTTTTTGCTCCAGAAGAAGAAAATGAGGAAGATTTCCAGATGAAGATTGATGATGAAGTTCACACTGCTCCTTGGAACACCACAAGGGCCTTCATTGCTGCCATGAAGGGCAAGTGTCTCCTAGAGGTGACTGGGGTGGCAGATCCCACAGGGTGTGGTGAAGGATTCTCCTATGTGAAGATTCCAAACAAACCAACACAGCAGAAGGTGGGATTGTGTTTATTTCTAGAATGAGAAAGTCAGGGGAGAAAGAAATGGGTGAGTGGAGGACTTGGAATGTAGTTAAGTTAGCAGAATGACTTAGATTCCTACTTACAAGGAATTCAGGTTTTTAGGATTCTCACTTTTTTTGGTTTGAGGTAGGATGATAAAGAACCTCAGCCAGTGAAGAAGACAGTGACAGGAACAGATGCAGACCTTCGTCGCCTTTCCCTGAAAAATGCCAAGCAACTTCTACGTAAATTTGGTGTGCCTGAGGAAGAGGTGAGTGTGGAAGTGGAAAACTTAAAGGATACTAGAGGCTTTGTATAGAGAGGGAATTGCTAGGGGGCAGATGTATAGAACTATCTGGGGAACTTTGTATTGTAGGGTATAGTAGGATATAGTAAGCTAGGTCTTAGATATTGTTTCAGGAGTTATCTTTCTATGTAATCTGCTTTGGGATGATTTTTCTTTTTTGGTCTAACTAATTGTGTACATTGGCTTGTCCTTTGAAATCCCTGAATGATTTTTGTGTGTATATATATATGTGTGTGTGTGTGTGTGTGTATATATATATATATATATATATACGTGGCTATTTGTCTTGTAGATTAAAAAGTTGTCCCGCTGGGAAGTGATTGATGTGGTGCGCACAATGTCAACAGAACAGGCTCGTTCTGGAGAGGGGCCCATGAGTAAATTTGCCCGCGGATCAAGGTTTTCTGTGGCTGAGCATCAAGAGCGTTACAAAGAGGAATGTCAGCGCATCTTTGACCTACAGAACAAGTGGGTCGTTTTAGTGCTGCAGAAAATCCAAGCTGGAAAGGGGAGGAGTTCCAGGCACTATTTCATAATAAAGAGGAGGTCACCTAAAAGTTTGACTACCTAGGTAGTCAGATATCCGACGTGTCAGGGTAGTATCTGTTTGTAATACCACCACCAGAGTACCTATTTCCTTCAACCAAACTTGGCAAAATTTTTGAATGGAAAGAGACGCTAGTCTTGTGTTCTAGGTTCCATGACAACTCTTATGGCCTACTTGGGCCTAACAAACAGCACAATGGTAGCAGGTGACAGGTGGGGTTTTTTCCTAAAGGTTTGGTTGTGAGAGGACGTTAATACACTGTTAAAAATGACCAGTGTGCTGATTTATTTATCAAATTGTCTCCAGGAATTCTGAAAGAGTTACTACAATTTTTCAAACTTGTCTTGTTGACCAGATGTGTTGGAAAACTTTGTAAAGCTTTTCTGTTAGGGGCCCCATGTCTTAGTTGATTTTGAGTATGCCTTTTTAAGATTGATTTCCCAATTTTTTACTTTTGCCTGCAACCATATTTCTTTAGCTCTTTCTGCACATTGCTTTTCTCTTTTAGGGTTCTGTCATCAACTGAAGTTTTATCAACTGACACAGACAGCAGCTCAGCTGAAGATAGTGACTTTGAAGAAATGGGAAAGAACATTGAGAACATGTTGCAGAACAAGAAAACCAGCTCTCAGCTGTCACGTGAACGGGAGGAGCAGGAGCGGAAGGAACTACAGCGAATGCTACTGGGTGAGGATAGTGGCTTCACAGACAGATAAAGAAGAGAAGGATTTAAAAAGGAGCCTAAATAACCGCAGACTATAACTGAGGGAGATCTGGAGGCAGAAGATGTAGAGGATGCATGTAGAAAAGTCTGTGAGGCCGGGCGCGGTGGCTCAAGCCTGTAATCCCAGCACTTTGGGAGGCCGAGACGGGGGGATCATGAGGTCAGGAGATCGAGACCATCCTGGCTAACACGGTGAAACCCCGTCTCTACTAAAAATACAAAAAATGAGCTGGGCGAGGTGGCGGGTGCCTGTAGTCCCAGCTACTGGGGAGGCTGAGGCAGGAGAATGGCATAAACCCGGGAGGCGGAGCTTGCAGTGAGCTGAGATCCGGCCACTGCACTCCAGCCTGGGCGACAGAGCGAGACTCTGTCCCAAAAAAAAAAGAAAAGTCTGTGAATGGAGTAGAAAGCTTTTTACAATCTGGACTCTAGGATTGTCTGTGGAGGACAAATTTCAGAGATGATGCCACTCCACTACTGCCTCTGTCTGTATCAGGTGCCTGGCCAAGCCTGGGCTATCAGTGCTGTACTTCAAATGAGCTTTTTGTGCATTTATCCTAGAGGGTAAGAGTTTTTAATACAGAATTTGTAAATGAATTTAGGCAGTTATCTTTGAAACTTCTGAAATTACATGTAAAATATGCATATGTGCATTTTATTATTTTTTTGTTTTGGAGACAGGGTTTCATTCTGCCACCCAGGCTGGAGTGCACTGGTACAATCTTAGCTTACTGCAGCCCCCGCCTCCCAGGCTCAAACGATCCTCCTGCCTCAGCCTCCTGAGTAGCTGGGACTATAGGTGCATACCACCATGCCTGGCTAATTTTTGTATTTTTTGTAGAAACGGGATTTCACCATGTTGCCCAGGATAGTCTCGAACTCTTGAGCTCAAAGTGAGCCGCCTGCCTCAGCCTCCCAAAGTGTTGGCATTAGAGGCGTGAGCCACCGCTCCTGGCCTTAAATGTGCGTTTTCTGAGAACATCCATGGCTTTCAGAAGACCCTCAGAAGGAGTCTTAGACCCTGAAAAGAGTTTTAAAATTGTAGAAATTGAGGGTAGGAATAATAAAGACCTGAATTGAGTTGGGATATGGAGGGCATTAAGGATGAAAATCAAGACAACCTTAAGATTTCACTCTGGGATTACTAGAAAGATGTTGGTACCATTGATTAAAGTAGTGCATTTCATGGTCTGACGTGGTGGCTCATGCCTGTAATCTCAGCACTTCGGGAGGTCAAAGTGAGAGGATCACATGAGTCCAGGAGTTTGAGACCAGCCTGGGCAACATGGTGAAACCCTGTTTCTACAGAAAATACAAAAATTAGATGTGGTAGCAGGCACCTATAATTCCAGCTACTCGGGAGGCTGAGGTGGGAGGATCACTTGAGCCTGGGAGGTAGAGGTTGCATTGAGTTGAGATTGCACCACTGCACTCCAGCCTGGGTGACAGGGTGAGACCCTGTCTCAAAAGAAATTAGGAAGGGAATGTGTAGTATGTGGAGTTTGAGGTCCCTTTGACACCCTTGAAGTATACGTGTCAAAGAGGCAGTTGAAAACTTGGATGTAGATATTGCAAGAGAGGATAAAGGCTGATGATGAAGATTTATATGACTTCTCAGTCACAGTAGTCTTCCCTTTGTTTCCTCTTTTCTGTGTAAGTTTTGTGTAATTTCATTGTTTTGGGTGCTTTGTAAAAATGTGATATAGCCCTTCCACCAATGTGGTCATCTATGTTTTCTAGTGTAGTCCTGGAACACAGTATCTATATCATTTGGGAATTAGAAATGTGGAATCTCAGGCCTCACTCCACATCTACTAAATTAGAACCTACATTTGTGGCCGGGTGCGGTGGCTCATGCCTATAATCCTAGCATTTTGGGAGGCCAAGGCGGGCGGATCACCTGAGGTCAGGAGTTTAAGACCAGCCTGGCCAACATGGTAAAACCCCATCTCTACAAAAGTTAGCCAGACATGATGGTGGCTGCCTGTAATCCCAGCTACTTGGGAGACTGAGGCAGGAGAATCGCTCGAACCTAGGAGGCAGAGGTTGCAGTGAGCTGAGAGTGCGCCATTGAACTCTACCCTGGGCGACAGAGTAAAACTCTGTCTCAAAAAAAAAACAAAAAAATCCTACAGTTGAACAAGATCCCCAGGTGATTCCTATTCGTATTAATGTTTGAGAAGCATATGTTAGACTTTAAGACTCGGAACTTGTTTTGTAGTGCCATTTTCCCCTGAATTGTGTGCTTGGGTACTTTTTTTTTTGGAAACAGGGTCTTGTTCTGTTGCCCAGGCTGGAGGGCAGTAGTGCAACCATGGCTTGTTTACTGCAGCCTCAACTTCCTGGGCTCAAGAACCTCAGTAGCTGGGACCACAGGTGTGTACCACCATACCTGGCTAGTTAAAGGCATTTGTAGAGACAGTGTCTTCCTTTGTTGACCAGGCTGGTCTCAAACTCCTGGGCTCAAGCGATCCTCCCACCTTAGCCTCCCCAAATGCTGGGATTATAGGCATGAGCTACTGTACTCGGCCTTGTGTGCTTTTATTTGTAATGTGATCATCACCCACTGCCTACCTGGCCTTTTCTCTTGCACTGTTGTTCAGAGGAATCTGCTTCTCTATCTCCTATAGCAAACATGTAGTTCTTTGAGGTTCTTTCAGAACTTTTTGTACTTATAAAAGTTGGGAAATTGGCCGGACGTGTGGCTTAGGCCTGTAATCCCAGCATGTTGGGAGGCCAAGGCTGGCCTATCTCTTGAGCCCAGGAGTTAGAGACCAGCCTGGGCAACATGACAAGACCCCGTCTCTACAAAAATTTAGCTGGGTATGGTGGTACACACCTGTAGTCCCAGCTACTCAGGAGGCTGAGCTGGAAGGATGGATTGAGCCTGGGAGGTGGAGGTTGCAGTGAGCCGAGATTGCACCACTACTCCAGGCTGGGCAACAGAGCGAGAGAGATCCTGTCTCAAAA
>NW_016814462.1:51126-54530 GCF_001698545.2 Rhinopithecus bieti
TTTTTGAGACAGAGTCTCACTCTGTTGCCCAGGCTGGAGTGCAGTGGTGCGATCTCAGCTCATTGCAACCTCTGCCTCCTGGGTTCAAGCGATTTTCCTGCCAGAACCTCTCGAATAGCTGGGATTACAGGTGTCTGCCACCATGCCTGGCTAATTTTTTGTAGTTTTAGTAGAGATGAGGTTTCACCATGTTGGCCAGGCTGGTCTCGAACTCCTGACCTGGTGATCTACCTGCTTCCACCTCCCAAAGTGCTGGGATTACAGGTGTAAGCCACCACGCCAGGCTTGTTATTTATTCTTTTTTGAGACAGAGTCTCACTCTTGCCCAGGCTGGAGTGCAATGGCGCAATCTCAGCTCATTGCAACTTCTGCCTCCTGGTAAGCAATTCTTGTGCCTCAGCCTCCCAAGTGGCTGTGCTACCAGGCATGTGCTACCATGCCTGGCTAATATTTTTTTTTGAGACGGAGTTTTGCTCTGCCCAGGCTGGAGTGCAGTGGTGCCATCTCGGCTCACTGCAAGCTCTGCCTTCCCATTAAGCAACTCTCCTGCCTCAACCTCCCAAGTAGCTGGGATTACAGGCGCTTGCCACCACGCCCAGTTAATTTTTGTATTTTAGTAGAGGCGGGGTTTCACCATGTTGGCCAGGCTGGATTTGAACTCCTGACCTCAGATGATCTGCCCACCTTGGCCTCCCAAAGTGCTGGGATTACAGGCATGAGCCACTGAGCCTGGCCTTATTCTTTATCTGAAATATTTTCTAGGAGTTGAGATAGGTTTGGTAGGTTTTTTTTGTTCGTTTGTTTGTTTTAGAGACAGAGTCTATGTTTACCACTTAGGCTGGAGTGCAATGGTGTGATCTCCACTTACTGCAGCCTCCACCTTCCGGGTTCAAGGGATTCTTGTGCCTCAGCCTCCTGAGTAGCTGGGATTACAGGCATGCACCACCATGCCTGGCTAATTTTTTTGTATTTTTAGTAAAGGCGGGGTTTTAATGTGTTGGCCAGGCTGGTCTCGAGCTCTTGGCTTCAAGTGATCCTCCCATCTTGGCCTCCCAAAGTTGTGGGATTACACACATGAGCCACTGCTCTTGGCCCAGGTTTGGTAGGTTTTTTCATATGTACTTTCATGTCTCTTGTCTGTGTGTATACATTGTGTATATATATTTTTAAATATGTACCTTTAAAATATTATACATATTAAAAGAAGCAACAAAAGTAAAACATACAAGTTGTTTTCCATAACTTAGGATCACAGATACTACTGTGATTGTAATAAGCATCCTAAGATGAGGCAGTTGTCCTACAGTGGAAAGAGCCATGAGCTTGGAAACGGAAGATCTGAATTCAGGTTCTGTTTCTGCCATTTAATAGGTCTGTGACCTTAACCTCTCCAAACTTGTTTTCTCTAATATAAAATGATATGTCCACAGTGTTGTTGTTTTAAATGATACAATTCAGGGGAAGCACTTTATAAACTATAAAATATTCAACAGATGTAAAGAGCTGTTCTTAACGCATACTGAGGTCATGAAGTGTTTTAATGTTCCTTTTTGTATGTGGCATTAGGTAAGTGTGATACAGTATTGGCCCCATTTTACAGATGAAACTGAGGTCTAGGATACCAGAGCTACTCATCTGCAAAACTGAGATGGAGACTTGGTGTTATCGAACGTTTTTCTTGTTTTGACTAGAGAATGGGAATACACCCAGCAGGCTGATTATGCTGCTGAATGTAGATGGGCTTCCAACAGCTTGTCTCCTGCATATTTAATATTTTCATAGTTTACAACTTAAATTGGGAGTGAAGATCTTCTCTTCTTTCTTCTTACCTGAGTTTTAAAGCAATGTTTAGTCTCTGGATTTAATTTTTTTTCCATGTGTCATTTCCATACATGCAGTTTTGTCTGGTGGCTTCTGATTGATCAGTGCATAACAGTTCTATTAGAGCAAAAGTTTTAAGCTGACTTTGTTTTCCCGTCTTGTATGTACAGTTGAGCTTTGAACAACATGGGTTTGAACTGCACGGGTCCACTTAATGTGTAGATCATGGTATGTGGAGCCTGTGTATATGGAGGGCTGGCTTTTTGTATATATGGGCTTCACTATTGTGGATTTTGGTATACTCGGGGTCCTGGAACCAATCCCCTGCGTATACTGAGGGACAACTTGCCTGCTTATCTCTGATACGTGTTTCAGCCTACTTACCTCTGACATGTTTGATACTTTTCCTTTTGCAGCTGAAATGTGGGGCATGTGGTGCCATTGGACACATGAGGACTAACAAATTCTGCCCCCTCTATTATCAAACAAATGCGCCACCTTCCAACCCTGTTGCCATGACAGAAGAGCAGGAGGAGGAGTTGGAAAAGACAGTCATTCATAATGATAATGAAGAACTTATCAAGGTTGAAGGAACCAAAATTGTCTTGGGGAAACAGCTAATTGAGAGGTAAGAGATACCAGGCAGGAAGTGCTATGGGACGGATTCATTTGAGATTGGTTTTATTGGTGGCTGGCGGGGGTAGATGTGATGTGTTCTCTGAAATGGAACTGAAGGAACAGGAATTTTGATGGCTTTTCCTCAGTTATTGTTGCCAGTACTGAAAATTATAGCACTCATTAGGTTGTACCACTTGTTTCGGAGCATGCTGCCTAACTTCTGAGTCTGTTTCCTTAGTTACAAAATAAAACCACCCTTACCAGGATAGTTAAGAAGATAAAATGAGACAGACTACAAAGTATACAGTATAGTGCCTGACATATAGTAGATGCTTAGTAGATGTTAGTTATCTCTTCTTGTTCTACTTCTAGGCACTTAATAATATTTGCAAGGTCCCTAATATTGTTGTGTTTTTTTTTTTTTGAGACAGTCTTGCTCTGTTGCCCAGGCTGGAGTGCAGTGGCTCACTGCCACCTCTACCTCCTGGGTTCAAGCGATTCTCATGCCTCAGCCTCCCGAGTAGCTGGGATTACAGGCACATGCCACCACGCCTGGCTAATTTTTGTATTTTTGTAGAGATGGGGTTTCATTATGTTGGCCAGGCTGGACTCCTGACCTCAAGTGATCTGCCCGCCTTGGCCCCCCAGAGTGCTGGGATTACAGACATGCTGGAATTACCATGCCCAGCCTAATTTTTGTATTTTTAGTAGAGATAGGGTTTTGCCATGTTGGCCATGCTGGTCTCGAACTCTTGTCCTCAAGTGATTCTCCAGCCTCGGCCTCCCCAGGCGTTGGGATTACAGGCGTAAGCCACCATGTCCGGCCTTGTAGTGTTCTAATAAAGAATGGAAGAGACATAGAAACTGTGCTTATACTTGTGTCTTGCCCTCAGAGAGTTTAATAGACAATAAAATGAAGAAATTGTAAAGTTCTTTCCCCTAACTTTTTTTTTTTTTTTTTTTTT
>NW_016814462.1:57852-62975 GCF_001698545.2 Rhinopithecus bieti
AAAAAAAAAAAAAAAAAAGATAGAATGTTGGAACTGGAAGGATTCTTAAAATTCTTTAGCCTGGTTTCCTTATCTTCCCAATAGGAAACTGAGGTAAAGTTGTGACTTGCCTAGTTATTTATTAACTTGGAGAGCCTATGCGGGCTTGCCTGATCTGAAGGTGGATGTCTGGCCTTTGGTTTGCCTTTTTCCTCCCTAAGCTCATGCTTAGGTACCTTGGACTTTTTTTTATTATAGTTGGTTTTTTTTCCCTGGGAACTAGAAATAGGGGCTGTATCTTACTAAAGTGTTTTGATTACAGTGCGGATGAGGTTCGCAGAAAATCTCTGGTTCTCAAATTTCCTAAACAGCAGCTTCCTCCAAAGAAGAAACGGAGAGTTGGAACCACTGTTCATTGTGACTACTTGAATGTGAGTATGTGCATTGCTTCCTTCTGATTAGGTGGGTTCTCATTGATTCCCCTAACCGTATATGCCATGGCTCTGACAGCCTTAGATTCTCCATTTGCCTTGCCCTGAGAATTATGTGTACTGTTCATTATAAGATTTCTAAAATATGTTTGTCTAGTTAGAGAATGTGGACTTTTTTTTTTATTTGAAACGGAATCTTATTCTGTTGCCCAGGCTGGAGTGCAGTGGCACGATCTTGGCTCACTGGAACCTCCACCTCCCAGGTTCAAGCAATTCTCCTGCCTCAGCCTCCCAAGTAGTTGGGATTACAGGCACACACCACCTAATTTTCATACTTTTAGTAGAGATGGGGTTTTGCCATACTGACCAGGCTGGTCTTGAACTCCTGACCTCAGGTAATCTGAGGTGATCTGCCTGCCTCCACCTCGCAAAGTGCTGAGATTATAGTCATGAGCTACCACGCCCAGCTGATACACAATCCACTCGCCTTGGCTTCCCAAAGTGCTGGGATTACAGGTGTGAGCCACCGTGCTTGGCGGATTTTTTCTTTTCTTTTTTTTTTTTTGAGATAGAGTCTCGCTCTGTTACCCAGGCTGGAGTGCAATGGTGTGATATTGGCTCACTGCAACCTCCGCCTCCCAGGTTCAAGTGATTCTCCCACCTCAGCCTCCTGAGCAGTTTGGATTACAGGCATGTGCCACCACACCCAGCTAATTTTTGTATTTTTAGTAGAAACGGGGCTTTGCCATGTTACTCAGGCTGGTGTTGAACTCCTGGCCTCAAGTGGTCCGTCCACCTCGGCCTCCCAAAGTGCTGGGATTACAGGCATGAGCTACTGTGCCTGGACAGAATGTGGATTTTTTTTGGTCTGAGGAAGCATTCTGATTTTATGTTTCTTCTTAGAGACCTCATAAGTCCATCCACCGGCGCCGCACAGATCCTATGGTGACGCTGTCATCCATCTTGGAGTCTATCATCAATGACATGAGAGATCTTCCAAATGTGAGTTCATTGCGTTGGATATCTATAGCAGGGATGTCAAAGCCCTTTGTTCTGTCTGTGATTTCCAATAGAGGGCAGTAATCTATAGATTTAGGTAACTGGAACGCCTAATTTTTGGGGATTTAGTTAGTTTTTTTGTTTGTTTAAGCAGTTTAGTAGAGGAAGCAGACCTGCTCCACCTAGAAAGATTCCTTTCAGAGTTGATAGCCAGGTAGATAGGTAAGATGTGAGAATCTTCAGGAATTGGCTCTGGCACGTGTTCTTTGCTGATGTATGGTTCCGGCCCTTGTTTGCAGACATACCCTTTCCACACTCCAGTCAATGCAAAGGTTGTAAAGGACTACTACAAAATCATCACTCGGCCAATGGACCTACAAACACTCCGCGAAAACGTGCGTAAACGCCTCTACCCATCTCGGGAAGAGTTCAGAGAGCATCTGGAGCTAATTGTGAAAAATAGTGCAACCTACAATGGTAAGAATCAAATGTTCCATGATTGCAAAGGTCACTCACTGTTCAGATCTTTATTTATTCCTTGCTGGGCCTAAATTCAGACTAGATTGGACTGAGAGGACAATAGTGTATTTGTGCATTCATTTGTGGGTATGAAAATCAGGTAATGTACATTTTCAATCATTTAATAAATATCACTTCTTTTTTTGTGGGGAGTGGGTGTTGGAGTCTCTCTCTCTTGCCCAGGCTGGAGTGCAGTGGTGCAATCTTGGCTCACTGCAACCTCCGCCTCTCGGTTCAAGCAATTCTCCTGCCTCAGCCTCCCGAGTAGCTGGGATTACAGGCACGCGCCACCATGCCCAGCTAATTTTTGTATTTTTAGTAGAGACAGGGTTTCACCATGTTGGTTAGGCTTGTCTCTAACTCCTGACTTCATGATCCACCCACCTTGGCCTCCCAGGATTACAGGCATGAGCCACTGCGCCCAGCCTGTCACTTCTTTTTATTCCCACTGTTTAATTCTTGTATCCTCTGGAGAATTTGGAGTCTATCCGTTGCAATGAAACAGTTTCATGGAAAGTAGTGGAAGAGGTGGTCCTAGGTTAGTAGAAAAGAGGGACATTCAGTATGGATGGAACCTGTGTAGGGTATGCACTTGTGACCATGTTTGCTGTGTCTGAATCTTCTATTTGGTCTACAAATTTGTTAGAGGTACCGTTATATGTTCACTTTGCTCAAAAACTGAGAAGACAAAGGGGAAGAAATCTGTCTTTTTTTTTCCCCTTATGAGACAGGGTTTCACTCTTGTTGCCCAGTAGCCTCCTGAGTAGCTGGGACTACAGGTGGTTGCCACCACGCCATGCTAATTTTTGTATTTTTTTGGTAGAGATGGCGTTTCGCCATGTTGCCCAGGTTCTCAAACTCTTGAGCTCAACTGATCTGACCACCTCGGCCTCCCAAAGTCCTGGGTTTACAGGCATGAGCCACTGCACCTGGCCTGTTGCTGTGTCTTAAAAAGAGGAAACAGTATAGCTTCTGCATGTGAAGGATAAGGTTTTCTGGTTTCCATTTGCATCCTTGAGCACAGATTCACATATATAAATGTAGGGATTCAGAGTACAGATAGAGTATAAATCATGGCTCTGGCACTTACTAGTTGAGTTACCATAGACAAGTTATTTAACTTCTCATACCCTCCTCAGTTTTCTAATTTGTAAACATGGGATAGTACTATGTGAATTTTAAAACCTTTCAGAAGCAGGCCCAACCCATTTATCTACTTTCCATCTCTAATGACTGGCTCCCATACCCACTATCAACCCCTGCCACACTCAGCATTATATTTCACAAAATATCCCCTATCATTTCTTCATGACTTTGCAGTCTTTGCTCTCTTTCTGGGATGCCTTTCTTTCCTATATTTCTGGACCAACTTATATTACCTCTTTTTATTTTATTTCTTTTGAGATGGAGTCTTGCTCTGTCGCCCAGGTTGGAGTGCAGTGGCGCCATCTCGGCTCACTGCAACCTTTGCCTCCTGGGTTCCAGTGATTCTCCTGCCTCAGCCTCCCAAGTGGGTGGGATCACAGGTGCCCACCACCACACCTGGCTAATTTTTGTATTTTTAGTAGAGATGGGGTTTCTCCATGTTGGCCAGGCTGGTCTTGAACTCTTGACCCTGTGATCTGCCCACCTCAGCCTCCCAAAGTGCTAGGATTACAGGCATGAACCACCGTACCCGGCCCATTATTTTCTTTATTTCACCATAAGAAGTCTTTAAAATGGTTACTGCTATAACCCTCATTTTCTAGATGAACATACAGGCCTATAGTGTTTAAATAGCTTTAAAAAATGTTTTTTTAATGATGAAGTGATGGGTTGATGTGTGCAGCAAACCACCATGGCAAACGTTTACCTATGTAACAAATCTGCACATCCTGCACGTGTATTTAAAAAAAAAAAACGGAGGAAGATTACTTTACCTTTAGGGGCGCTTCTAACCTACATTTGTGATTTTCTTTTTTTGGAGATGGAGTCTCGCTGTGTCGCCCAGGCTGGAGTGCAGTGATGCGATCTTGGTTCACTGCAATCTCTGCCTCCTGTGTTCAAGTGATTCTCCTGCGTCAGCCTCCTGAGTAGCTGGGATTACAGGCATGCGCCACCATGCTGGGCTAATTTTTTTATTTTTAGTAGAGATGAGGTTTTGCCATGTTGGCCAAGCTGGTCTCGAACTCCTGACTTCAGGTGATCTGCCCTCCTTGGCCTCCTAAAATACTGGGATTACAGGCGTGAGCCACCGCGTCCATCTGATTTTCTCTTTTGATACAGTCTCTGTCACCCAGGCTGGAGGAGTGTGGTGGTACGATCTTGGCTCATTGCAACTTCCTCCCCCTCTGGGGTTCAAGCGATTCTCCTGCCTCAGCCTCCTGAGTAGCTGGAACTACAGCTGTGCCCCACCATGCCCGGCTAATTTTTGTATTTTTAGTAGAGACAGGGTTTCACCATGTTGACCAGGCTGGTCTTCAACTCGTGTCCTCAAGTGATTCACTGACCTTGGCCTTCCGAAGTGCTGGGATTACAGGCATGAGCCACCACTAGACTTAGACATGAGAATCACTTGAATCTGGGAGGTGGAGGTTGCAGTGAACCAAGATCGCACCACGGCACTCCAGCCTGTGTGAGAGAGTAAGACTGTCTCCAAAAACAAAAAAAAAAACAAAAAAACAAAATAAAAATGACAGAGTAGAGATGTTAATCCAGTTATATCTAATGCCAGAGCCTGTACTCTTAACCACCATGCTCCATATACCCTTCTCCACTTTTTCACTTACTGTTTATGCCTCACAACCCTGCACTTGTCTTCTGCTGAAGTACCAGCTACATCCTAATTGCTGGATCCACTGGCCACATTTCAGAAGTAACCTTTTATTTAAACACCTTTATTGAAATATAATTCACATACTATGCAATTTACCCATTTAAAGTGGTCAGTTTTTTTTGTTTGTTTGAGATGATGTTTTGCTTTTGTTGCCCAGGCTGGAGTGCAATAGCATGATCTCGGCTCACTGCAACCTCCGCCTCCTGGATTCAAGCGATTCTCTTGCCTCAGCCTTGCGAGTACCTGGGATTATAGGCATGTGCCACCACACCTGGCTAATTTTGTATTTTTAGTAGAGACGGGGTTTCTCCATGTTGGTCAGGCTGATCTTGAACTCCCAACCTCAGGTGATCTGCCTACCTGGGCCTCCCAAAGTGCTG
>NW_016814462.1:65594-68980 GCF_001698545.2 Rhinopithecus bieti
CCTGTTGGCCAGCAGTGTCCCACGTGTTCAGGCTGACGATTTGCCCATCCACAGATGTCTGGACGCTATAGTTGTCAAAGACAGTGGGGATATACTGCTCAGGAAAGGCATTTGTTGTGTAACTGATGAGGAGGCAGGTTTTACCTATAGCCTCATCTCCTACAACCACACGTGATTGTGTGCATTCTTCCCTTGTAGTCCTATGTACAAGAGAGAAAGAATATTCAGAGATACTTGGTTAATGTAGGGAGCTATTCTAAACATTTCTCTCTGAGGAGAAGATGAGGAGGATAAGATGCCCCCCACACTCTCTATACCCTTAATGCTATAAAAGAGTCAGCTGCAAAGGGTTGTATAGGTCAAGAGTTCTTACCCTGGAGTCTCTGGACTACTGGAGGATGGGCTTCAGTAGGTCCTAGCAGCCTCTTCTGAAGTTGTGTACAATACTATGTATGTGTGCATAATTGAATTTTCTGGAAAGAAGATCCAGAGCTGTCACCAGCATCCCACAAAAGGCTTTTAATCTTTTGGTGAGCTCAAAAGATTAAAACCATTCATACACACAGGTATTTGTGTTACACTGTTGTCATAAGGTCTGGATCTACTGTATCAAAGGTGCTAAAATATTATGGGTTCTCAATAAATGGTTAGTAATTGTTTAAAATTATCATAGAAGGTTTCCAGGGTTGAATCAAGAAACATGGCTCTCACTTTGGGTCTCTGGCTATAGAGCAGCAGAGGAACCTCCATTCCTGAAAACAGAGACATCACAATACTGGAGAGAAAGGCAGACAAAGTCACACTCAGCTAGAGAAATGGTTAAGAGGGCTGGGCGCGGTGGCTCACGCCTGTATTCCCAGCACTTTAGGAGGCCGAGGCGAGTAGATCACTTGTGGTCAGGAGTTCGAGGCCAACCTGGCCAACATGGCAAAACCCCATCTCTACTAAAATAGAAAATTAGCTAGATGTGGTGGCACACATCTGTAATTCTAGCTACTCGGGAGGCTGAGGCAGGAGAATCACTTGAGCCCGGGGGGCAGAGGTTGCATTGAGCCGAGGTCATGCCATTGCATTCCAGCCTGGGCAACAGAGCAAGACTCTTTATCTCAAAAAAAAAGAAAAGAGAAATGGTTAAGAGTCTAGTCTCCGAGGTCAGGAGGCAAAACCCAGTTCTCCCTCTAATCTTTGTGAACTTGTCGTTTGTTTTTTGTTTTTTGTTCTGTTTTTTTTTTTTTTTGGCGGAGGCTTGCTCTGTCACCCAGGCTGGAGTGTGCAGTGGTGCATCTCAGCTCACTGCAATCTGTGCCTCCTGGGTTCAAACGATTTTTGTGCCTCAGCCTCCCGAGTAGCTGGGATTACAGGCGTGCACCACCACACCCAGCTAATTTTTGCGTTTTTAGTAGAGACAGGGTTTCACCATGTTGACCAGGCTGGTCTTGAACTCCTGGCCTCAAGTGATCCACCCGCCTCTGCCTCTCAAAGTGCTGGGATTACAGGCGTGAGCCACAGCACCCGGCCAGAGAAAATTTTTAACCTGAGGGTTAAATGAAAGTTGGCATGCGTAGTACTTATTAGTCCCTCTCACATAGACAGTACTCATTAAGTGATAGAAGCTACTATGTCTTCTTAATAATTCTACTATTCTACTACTGGAGAAGGCAAAAATTCTGTAATATGGTTAAAAACCAGGGGTCTCATCCCCTTCAACCTTATGTGAGTAAAACTACAGGTCTTAATGCCACCACACTCATCCATTTCTTCATGAATCAGTATTTGATAAATGATATAGCAGAGATGCTCTCCAAGAAGCTTGTTTATTATGAGTTCCTATATTTATACCCTCACATCAATACCCCATCAATGCCTTGCCCTCAATTTAGGTCCCGAAGTACTCCACTTTCTGTAGGTTCTTAACTACTGCCCTAATTTCAGACCTAATTCTTATAGCAGTACCTTCTTGAAGTGTCAGAGCACAGAGGAAAGGGCATTAAATAATCATACATATTTGGTTACAGAAAAATAATTGAGAATGAATTTATTTCTCACCTTAAGGATTTTGGGAAATAGATACATCCCCCATCCTGTTGTCTCATTAGCTAAGGTCTACATTAGGCCCATATCATAAGCAAAAACAAAATAAACACAACACTTCATTTTGGTCAGAATAAAGACAAGTGAGCTGGGCGTGGTGGCTCATGCCTGTAATCCCAGCATTTTGGGAGGCTGAGGTGGGAAGGTTGCTTGAGCTCAGAAGTTTGAGGCCAGCCTGGGCAACATAGTGAGACTTTGTCTCACTAAAAATAAAAAAAATTAGCCAGGCATGGTGGCATGTACCTGTAGTCCCAGCTACTTGGGATGCTGAGGTGGGAGGATTCCTTGAGCCTGGGAGATCGAGGCTGCAGTGAGCTATGATCACACCACTGGACTCCAGCCTGGGTGACAGATAGAGACCCTGTCTCAAAAAGAAAAAAGAAAAAGAAAAAAGAAAAGTGGCTTTCAGAGTGTGTTTTCCACAAGCCCACTAGGGGTTGCTCTCTGCCCACTCAGAGCCAATTCTGAGTGGTGAGGCCTCCCACCTAGAAGTCGTCTTTAGCACAGGTCCCACAGCTGAAATAAGTCCAGAGCATAATTTAACTCTGGTGGGAAACCACCCCAGGGTATTCACTGACCATCAGCCCGTTCTTTTTCCATCCAGGAATAGGCATAAGGATCAAACACACAAGGTCGATACAAAAGGGGCACAGCCATCACCACCTTCCTCGAGAATAGCCTTCTTTGACTTTCCTGATCTGGATAAATTTATTTCCCCTCTGAATTCGTACAACAATTATTGTCTGTGCAACTCATTTTCCCAGCTTCCTCTAGGTATCATCCAGTGTCCAACACCTCTGCTCAAAGTGACTGCTTTCAGAACAGCAGTGCAACTTAGGCAGTTGCTGAACCGGAGTAAAACTCTTGGAGACAGGCTGGGCACGGTGGCTCACGCCTTTAATCCCAGCACTTTGGGAAGCTGAGGAGGGCAGATCGCTTGGAAGTCAGGAGTTCAAGACCAGCCTGGCCAACACTCCAACCTGAGCGACAGAGCGAGACCCTGTCTCAAATAAATAAATAAAACAAATAAATCGAGATATTTAGGTATGCTTAAAGGATTGGAAACTGGGAGGGGCCTGTAACTGTAGAGACAGCACCCAAGAAGGCCCCTGAGTTAGTCATTCACTCCTGACCCTGGTATTACAATGTCTTAAAAGTCTTCCAACCTCATCTACTAAAGCAGTGGTGTCCGTGTCTTTTGGCTTTCCTCCACATTGGAAGAAGAATTGTCTTGGGCCACACATAAAATACACTAATGATGCTGATGTGCTAAAAAAAAAAAAAAAAAAAAAAAA
>NW_016814462.1:71454-74473 GCF_001698545.2 Rhinopithecus bieti
GCGAATCCCCAGAGTGAATAAGCAGCCTCCTGCCCTACTCCCTGGGCCTTCCCCTACTCCCCAAAGCAGGTCCCTCTTCGGCTGTTAGTTATGGGATTTTCCCCCCTTCCACAGTATATCTTTTTTTTAAAAAATGTTTTTTTCCCATCAAGGTCATCTTCTGTTTGTTTTTTTTTTTTTTTTTTTTGAGACGGAGTCTCGCTCTGTCGCCCAGGCTGGAGTGCAGTGGCCGGATCTCAGCTCACGGCAAGCTCCGCCTCCCGGGTTTACGCCATTCTCCTGCCTCAGCCTCCCGAGTAGCTGGGACTACAGGCGCCAGCCACCTCGCCCGGCTAGCTTTTTTTGTATTTTTTAGTAGAGACAGGGTTTCACCGTGTTAGCCAGGATGGTCTCGAACTCCTGACCTCGTGATCCGCCCGTCTCGGCCTCCGAAAGTGCTGGGATTACAGGCTTGAGCCACCACGCCCGGCCCATCTTCTGTTTTTTAGGGGTTTTTTTATTCC
Source organism: Rhinopithecus bieti (assembly GCF_001698545.2). Taxonomy (NCBI): domain Eukaryota; kingdom Metazoa; phylum Chordata; class Mammalia; order Primates; family Cercopithecidae; genus Rhinopithecus; species Rhinopithecus bieti. The sequence continues at coordinate 71,958 of NW_016814462.1, forward strand.
CTTTTTTCCCCTCCTTTCCTCTTTTTTTCTTCTCTCTTCTCCTAATACTTTTTTAGTAAGGGGAATGCCATGATGTTGCTCTAGCCCGGCCCCTGTAGATGCGACCCTGGGGCCTGCTGTTAAAACCACTGTAGAATCGAGAGAGGTAACTGTTATAGTTGGTGGTCTGGGCGCGGTAGCGGGCTCGTGGGAAACCCCGGTCTGTTGTGCTGATTCCTGGTCTGTTGGTTCGTTTTGGGATCACCTTGATTTGCCTTCCTCTAAATAGGGACTCATCTGAGACCAAGGAAGTCCTCACTGATTCTTTGTCTGAGAACTCTGTATATGCAAACCCTTTGGGATGGCCACTAAATTTGTCACAGAGTATAGTGACACGGTTGACTGAATCACAGCCATGAAAGTGAGCTTCCAGCTTTTCTGCTGTTGCACCATAGTCCACATTGCCAACATAGATGAAACGGGCATCAGCCTCCATCTTCTCTTCAATGACATGATCATTGGGCCAGCATTGCCTAGAGGTGGACTCATATTCATCTGCTTCTCTACCTCGTTCTGTAGCTCCTTTAGCTTCTCAGCTTCTTCCTCCATCTCCCTGACTCGAGTTTTGATAGTTTCCAGTTCCCGGTCCTCAATGGCGCCGTACCCTGGGTCACCCTCGACCAGTCCCGGCTCCTCCTCATCTTGGCTGCCAGGGGCTCCCGAACCAGGCCCAGGGCCCAGAGCTCCTGCGGGAGTGAGGGTGTCGGGCTGGGGCGGCTCCTCTTTGGGCTTGGGCTCTGGCTTGGGGTCCAGCAGCAGCTCCTCAGGCTCCAGTTCCTCAGACTCCAGGCCATTCCTGTAGTCCCTTGCGCCCCCCGGTGCCCCCTCCCCGGCCTCCCCACTGGCCCTGGGCACAAGATGGCACCACCGCCCTGGCCCGGGGCCCCGACCGTCCACAGCCCCCATCATCTGCAGCCCCTGCCGCCTGCTCACTCTTTGGGCATTCTTAAATTATTGCTCCCCTTCCATAGTATTATGTTCAAGGTATTAAAGGCAGCAGTAGTACTACCGTGTGTAGATATACACAAATTAAGGAAAGAGTTAAAATTAGTTTATTCATTCATATTGTGTACCTGCTATGTTTTAGGCACTGAAAAATGGATATAAGTCTGGTATATCTGTCTAACCCATCAGTTAGCCTGGTGCCTGACACATACCAGGTTCTTAAGCAAGTGCATTAAGAGGATAAAGAAGTGTTGGCAGATTTTGCCTTCCATTTTAATGGTTTCATCTCTTACTGTTCCTCTACAGGGCCAAAACACTCATTGACTCAGATCTCTCAATCCATGCTGGATCTCTGTGATGAAAAACTCAAAGAGGTAAGACAGAGTGAGAGAAAGGCAGTGGAATTTGAAGGAGGGGGTGATATCAGGGATTAGGAAGTAGGGAATTTAACAGAAGGAAAAATATATGTGGGAGTAGCAGATATTTAGTATATGTGAAGGCTGGAAGGGACTTTAGAACTCATAGGCCAGTCCCTTTTGTAGATGGAAAAACTGGGCCCATAGAAGAAAAGTATTTGCTCAGGACATCTTGACTATTAATAAAGTTAGAATTAAGATCCAGCACCTACATAACTCATTAGAAAGGGCAAAGGAAAGTGAGTTTCTAGGAAGTCAGCTGTAGCTGAGAGACTAATCAATGTTTTAGGAAGGAGGAATTTAAATTTTTTTTTCATATTTTTAACCAACCAAGCAGCAAGTGCTAGAAGTTTTAATTTTTAAATGATAATCTATCTATATTCCCTCTTCTTACCAAAAACATTTAATGGTACTTTATAAACCTACAAAAGTATAAGTATGAAGTAGACATTTCACAAAAGAGGATAGCTAGCCAGTAAACATGGAAAGATTCTCAACTTGACAGATTATTGAGGAGATGCAAATTTAAACCACGATGTCACTACATACCCACTGGAAAGGCTAAAATTAAAAAGACTGACAATGCTAAGTGTTGATGAGGATTTGGAGCAATAGGAATACAAACTTTTTCCTACTAGAGTCTAAAATAAATTTATTGGGTTAGGTCCCATTATATAAAAGTCACTAATCAGTAATAATGTTTAGTGTTGTTCAGCAGTAGTTTTATACCAAAAACAGAGAGCATGATCTTAAAGCCTAAATTGCTAAAGATGTTTTTTTTGTGTGTGTGGCAGCTATGATGTTGACACTCAGGGAAGTATAAATTTTGGTGAACCAGAAGAATAGAATGTAGAGTACCTAAAGAAGTTGTTGACGTATCCTTTTTGACCGTTTTACTGGAATATCTGTTTTTTTTTGTTTTTTTTTTTTTTTTTTTTTTTTTGTTTTTTTTTTGAGACAGAGTCTTGTTCTGTCACCCGGGCTGGAGTGCAGTGGGATGATCTTGGCTCACTGCAACCTCGCCTCCTGGGTTCAAGTGATTCTTGTGCCTTGGCCTCCTGAGTAGCTGGGACCACCGGCGTGTGCCCCCACGCCCAGCTAATTTTTTTTTTTTTT
>NW_016814462.1:77211-87566 GCF_001698545.2 Rhinopithecus bieti
GATTGCTATTAGCCTTTAATGATGAAAAGTAATATATGCTTACTTTTGAAATCTCAGAAGGCACAGAAAATGAAGTGAGAATAAAATCAAATGGATATTATTTTGGGCTCTGAGCCATCACTGCCTTTTCCTAGAATGTGAAAACTCACCTATGCCCCAGGCCCTTAGATGGAACTTAGGGAAATGGGTAGCTATAGACCGTGGTGAGCTTCCTTGGTGCATGGAGTTTTGCTCAGTACATGAGTTGATTGAATAACATATGCCAGGCTCTGTGCTAGCTGCTTAATCTACTGATAAGAAAGACAATTACTGTCCTCAAGTAATTCACAATCCAGTTGGCAGAAAGAGACAATTAAAATGCAGCTTGGAACCAGGCACGGTGGCTCATGCCTGTAATCTCAACACTTTGGTAGGCTGAGGTAGGAGGATTGCTTGAGGCCAGGAGTTTGAGACCAGCCTGGGCACACATAACAAGACCTTCCTTGTCTGTATAAAACACTTAAAAACAAAAGCTTAGCTAGGTGTAGTGGTGAGCGCCTGAAGTCTTAGCTGTTTGGGAGGCTAAGGCAGGAGGATCACTTGAACTCAGGAGTTCAAAACTGCAATGAGCTATGATCACGCCCCTGCACTACATCCTGGACGACAGCAAGACCCTGTCTCTATAAATAAATAAAATAAGTAAAATGCAGCTTGACAAGGGCTATAATAGAAGTATGTGCAGAGTGCATCAGACGAGAGCAAGGAATATCTTAACTGAGAGGGAAGGCTTCATAAACAAGCTAATACAGTTTTAATGACAATTTTAAACATTGAGTACTTACATGTGCTGGCACTGATGTTACAAATATCAAATTATATATGGTTTCTGTTCCAAATTAGTTTAGTTTAGTTGGGGAAACAGAAAAGAAAAATTATAGTACTTAAATTTTATTGCTATAAGCATGCACAGAGTATCACAGGACAGTATATCTAAATTAGAGTGGGGCTGGGTGCGGTGGCTCACGCCTGTAATCCTAGCACCTTGGGAGGCCAAGGCGGGTGGATCACTTGAGCTCAGGAGTGCAAGACCAGCCTGGGCAACATAGTGAGACGCCATCTCAAAAAAAAAAAGTGGGGTTAGAGGAAGCTTTCTGGAAGAGGATTTTCTTTTTTCTTTTTCTTTTTTGTAAATAGAGATAGGGATCTTGTTGTGTTGCCCAGTCTGGTCTGGAACTCCAGGACTCAAGCCATCCTCCTATCTTGGCCTCCCAAAGTGTTAGGATTACAGGCATGAGCCACCACACCCATCCAGTTTTCTTAAGCTGAATTCTGAAAGATCAGTGGTGTTTACTTGGCAAAGAATGTGGAGGAGAAAATGTTCTAGGTGAGAGAACAGCAATATGTAAAGGCACAGAGGCCTGAAATTGCATGATAAGTTTAAGAAACAGGCTGGGTGCGGTGGCTCACGCCTGTAATCCCAGCACTTTGGGAGGCTGAGGTGGTGGGATCCCCTGAGGTCGGGAGTTTGAGACCAGCCTGACCAACATGGAGAAACCCCGTCTCTACTAAAAATACAAAATTAGCCGGGCGTGGTGGCACATGCCTGTCATCCCAGCTACTCAGGAGGCTGAGGCAGGAGAATCGCTTGAACCTGGGAGGTGGAGGTTGCAGGGAGCCGAGATGGCACCATTGCACTCCAGCCTGGGCAACAAAAGTGAAACTCCGTCTCAAAAAAAGAAAAAAGAAACAAGGTGGTGGGGTTGCAGTTCAAGTGTACATATTGGTGAATAACTGTTTAGAGAGGCAGGCAAGAGTCAAATCATAGAGGATTTTGTGTGCTGTACTTGAGTTTGTACTTGATCCTAAATAGGAAAACACTGCAGGAATGAAACAGGGAAACAATTTCTTATAATTCCTTAAACAAATAGAAGAGGGAGCTAAGGGCGTTTGAGAGAATTATCTAGCATACTGAGGTTCTCAACTAAGAATCCACGTGATTATAAGACTTTTCTCCTGTAATTTTTAGCAGTAAGTAGTATGACTGTTAAGTTTGTCAGAAGAGGCAGAGAATTGGAGAGAAAAAGTGAAGGATTGGTCAATTGGAAAGACTGATGAAGAAATAGGCGTTCTGGGCAAAGAACACAATGTTTAATATCATGGAAGAATGAAAGAACAGGGCAAGTTCAGGGAATTATACGTAACTAGGACATGCATATATCATTAAAGAGATGAGACTTCCATTTTTGTTCATTCTGGTTTGCGTTGAAAGGATGTACTTTCTCACTTTGCTCTGCTTATTACACATTGGAAATTGGAGAGTGGAAATGTCCCTTGTTGGGTCAATTATCCATTATTGTTTCATGAAAACACCTAAAGTTAATCACCCAGAATTCTGTCAGTGGAAGTGTTGGTAAGCTCACAGACGTCTAAAAAAGACTATGTGTAGCAAGTGATAAGCAAGAGTGTTACAGAAAGGCACTTGACCTGGTGATGCCTGACTTAGGACATAGGGCAGACTTACAAGGAGCTTATGTAAAACAGTAAGAAAAACCCAGAAGATACTAATAAAAAAGTAAGCAGAGGGCAGATGGACAAATCACAAAAGACAAAAATTAAATAGCTAACAAACATGAATAAATATTGTGTTGCACTAGTAATCGAAGAAATGCAATTGGGCCGGACATGGTGGCTCATGCCTGTAATTCCAGCACTTTGGGAGGCCGAGACAGATAGATCACCTGAGGTCGAGTTTGAGATCAGCCTGGCCAACATGGTGAAACCCCATCTCTACTAAAAATTCACAAGTTAGCCGGGCGTGATGGCAGGCTCCTGTAATCCCAGCTACTTGGGAATATGAGGCATGATAATTGCTTGAACCTGGGAGGTAGAGGTTGCAGTGAGCCGAGATAGTGCCACTGCACCCCAGCCTGGGTGATAGAGTGAGACTTAGTCTCAAAAATATATATATATATTGAAAGAGTTTTTTTTTTTGTTTGTTTTTTTTGTTTTTTTTTATATGGAGTCTTGCTCTGTCGCTCAGGCTAGAGTACAGTGGCATGATCTTGGCACACTGCACCCTCTGCCTCCTGGGTTCAAGCGATTCTCCTGCCTCAGCCTCCCGAGTAACTGGGATTACAGGTTCCCGCCACCGTGCTCGGCTAATTTTTGTATTTTTAGTAGAGATGGGGTTTCACCATCTTGGCTAGGCTGGTCTCGAACTCCTGACCTCATGAGCCACTGCATCCGGCCAACTCAATTTTTTAGTAGACACAATGGTAGTAAGACAGGTGCTCTCACTTATTGCTGTTGGCAGTGTAAAATTGTGTGAGATTTCTGGAAAGCTATTTGGCAACATTGAGAGACTAAAAAATTGTTCAGACTTTATTGAACAGACTTTATTGTCAGGTAGACTTGGATTTGAACATTGGCCCCAGCACTTAATAGCAATGTGACTTTGAGCAAATAACTTAGTCTCTGCTTTTCCTATCTGTAAAATAAGAATAATAGTACTCCCCTCTGAGAGTTGTTGTGAGGATTAAATAAAATAGTGCATGTAAGTAGTTAGCATGTGGTAAGATTATAATCCTAATCAGAGATGTAGTCAAAGGTATTCATGATAACTGTTACTTATATTAGCAAGGACTTATTTAACTTGAACAGTTGACGTAAAGGGGGATGATGTTATTAGTGCCATCTTGTTATATTAATTATTAGGTACAGATTGTAAACTCTTTTTTGGAGAACTTATTGACCAAAAAATGCTCACAATGTTTATAGTGAGAAAAGCAGGAGCACAAAGATGTTTATTTCATCTTAGTCATGCTTTTTAAAAAAAGATGTATATACATACAAAAAAGGCTGGAAGGAAACACACTAGAGTGATAATAGTGGTTATTTCTGTGACATGGGCTTAGGATTGTCTTTGTTTTTCATCTTTTAAATGTTTTCCATGGTTTTTTCATGTATAGGAAGCAGGGAACTCTCCTAAGAGGAAGTGACTTTTGAACTGAGTTTTGAAGAATGATGATGATAATAACTACTTACTGAGCACCTACTGTGCCAAGGAAATAGTCAAGTGGAAAACGGTGGAGAAGTTCCTGGCAGATAGCACAAATGCAAAAGTAGATGAAGGTGCCTTGGATAGGGAAATGCCGGTAGTTAAATATGACTAGGATGCGTAGTGGAATTACATTTGGTAGTGAGATTCGAGATTTTAAAGGTAGAGGGGCCAAATCATGAAAGGTCTAGTATGTTACACCAAACCTTTAGAAGGAGAAAGGGACATATCAGGTACTAGTACCTGAATGTATCATTCCGAAACCTATCTGAAGAATGGATTGGAGGAGGGGAATAAGATAGAGACCGGTAAAGAAACTATTGACAGCATTCCCAATTAAAAATACTGATGGTCTGAACTAAGGTCAGTATCAATAAGAGTAAAAAGATGAAGACGGGGTGTAGAGATACTGAGGAGGTAGAATTGATATTTCATAAATGGTTAGAAGTTGGGGGGCATGGGTAAAGGATGGAGATTTTAAGATGGTATCAAGCACTCATGCTCTTGGGGGAAACATAAATTAGTACAAACGTTTTAGAGGACTGTAAATGTTCATTTCCATTGGCTAAGCACCTTCACTTCCAGGGACGACTCCACACAAGTTTATAAAGGTACATGTACAAATGTTCTTTGTAGCATTGCTTGTAATTGCAAAAGCATGGAGCATTCTAAATATCCAACAATAGGAAATTGTTTTAAAAATGGCACATCTATGTGATGAAATACTGCTTAGCTATCAAAATGGTAGACTTAGCTAACAAATTAGGTGTATTTGTATATACTCATATGAAAAGATATTCAAGTTGTATTATTGAGAACCATATTACTCAACAGTATATTTAGAAAGGGGGGGTCACAAATTTGGATTCTATGGACAGGTAATACAAATGAGTGAAATGGGCTGTTTGTGGGGGCCAATGAACTGGAGAGCAGGTATCCCATCTAGGAGTCAGTCACTGTTAAGCTCAGTTGTTGCCATGGAATTGAATTACCAAAGGGAGAAATGGAGAATAGTTTTTACCTTATACTTGTTTGTACTTAGGTATTTGAATTTTTTAGTGAGCACATAATACTTTTGCAATTAAGAGAAATTTCCATTTTTGGAAGGATGAAGAAATCAGATGACATCCAAAATTCTGACTTGGGCAACAAGTGGTGCCATTGACTAATATGGGAAATACAGGAAGAGTAGTTTGGAGAAAAGATAGCAGAGTTCAACTTGCTATGTTGTATTGGGGTAGGACATCTAAGTGAAGACTTTTAATAGGTAGTTAGCTGTATACAGGTCAAAAGCTCAGATGAAATTTTTTTTTTTTTTTTTTTTTGTGGGGACAGAGTCTTGCTCTGTCGCCTAGGCTGGAGTGCAGTGGTGTGATCTCGGCCCACAGCAACGTTCGTCTCCCAGGTTCAGATGATTTGCCTGCTTCAGCCTCCCAAGTAGCTGGGATTACAGGCACATGTCATCACACCCAGCTAATTTTTGTATTTTTAGTAGAGACGGGGTTTCACCATGTTGGCCAGGCTGGTCTCAAACTCCTGACCTCAAATGGTCCACCTCCCTCGGCCTCCCAAAGTGCTGGGATTATAGGTATGAACTTTTGCACCTGGCCTCAGAAGAGAGTTTATACTATAAATATGGTTATTTTCAGATTAGCAGCATATAAAATATAAGTAGATGAGCTCAAATAGGGAGTAGGGTACATTCCTTGAACCCTCTGATGTTGTATGTAAAATATGATTATTTTACTGAGTAGAAAGACCATAGATTTTATCAGATTATCAAAGTTGTGTGTGATCCCAAAAAAGATAAGAATCACTGTTTAGTTTAAGAGAGGATGTGGGATAAGAATAGACCTGACAAATTCCAATATTTAAGATAATAGGTGAGGCCCAGCGCGGTGGCTCACACCTGTAATCCCAGCACTTTGGGAGGCCGAGGCGGGTGGATCGTGAGGTCAAGAGATCGAGACCATCCTGGCCAACATAGCGAAACCCTGTCTCTACTAAAAATACAAAAAATTAGCTGGGTGTGGTGGCATGCGCCAGTTGTCCCAGCTACTCGGGAGGCTGAGGCAGGAGAATCACTTGAACCCGGGAGGCGGAGGTTGCAGTGAGCCGAGATTGCACCGCTGCACTTCAGCCTGGTCACAGAGCGAGACTCCGTCTCAAAAAAAGATAAAAAAATAAAAAAAAGTGAATATGAAGGAGTGGCCAGAATGAAAGAAGAAAAACTAGGAGAGAATAATATACTGCAAACTAAGAGAAGAGAATTTCAAAGAGGGAAAATTACCAACGGGTCAGGTGCTACAGAGAAGACCAAAGAGGATGGTGATTAGAAGAGTTATTTCACTGAAGTGGGAGAATAAAAAGCCAGACTGCAGGGGTTATGAATGAATGGGAAGCAAGAAAGTAGAGATTGAGAGTTGCCTGTGAAGGGAAGAAGGAAGTAGACAATATGTTGAGGGGATGAAGGCAGTTGGACAGAGGAGACCTTTGTATAGGTTAAAGAGAAGAAAAGGATATGAAATGCCTATGAAAGTGGGAAGATAGACATTGAGAAAGTTTCCGCCTAAGTAACATCTTAGTTCTCTGTAAAGTAGGAAACAGTATTTTTTGCTGAGATTAAAGTACGAGAAGGAATTTGAAGAAAATACCAACAAGCGAATTATTTTGTGGGAAATTGGAAAAGGAGCTGATTAGGGACATTTCAGAAGAATGCTGTTGAGCAGCCTTTCAGGGTCCAGCTGAAGATGGAGACTTTTTTTTTGAGCAGTATCATTTGGAACAGTTCTGTAATTTTTGTCAGTGCTCATCAGATCAAGTTAGGAAACTGAGAAGGCAGATGATAAAATTGATTCAGGATTGAGATTTTGTTTTGTGGATGTGCTGGAAAGATTGGGAATCGAGGGTATTAGCAAAAAAAAAAAAAAAAATTGTTGAAGTTTGGGCATCTCAAACCAATAAAGGACGCTTTATTGCAGAGGATTGTGACCATATAGTCTCCAGTTTGGGGGAATATCTCAGAGCAGCTTCACAAAAGCTTGCAATTTATTTGGCAATTTGTGTTTTATCTTAAAAACTTATGCAAATTTTCCTTTAGGCTTATCTGTACTTTAACTTGCTTCAAATTTCTTACCAAATTACTTCACATCCCCTCTCCAATCTTCAAGTAAAATTGCTGATTCAGGAAGCTATATACAACAATGATCCCATAGCTTACTTTGGTATATTCTTCTGCATTACCTTAGTTTTAAAACATGGGGCTGATTATACATTAAAGTAATGCCAGGAGAGGCTTAATATGTTGAGAGATAGAAATTAATGGGCCTGGCAATTTTCTTGAAGTAAGAGAAAGAGAATGAAAAAACTGGACAGACACAAGGCTGTGGTAAGAAAGTTGAATATTTGGAGTTGAAAGTTCCAGAGGTGAAGCAGTTTTCAGTAGATAGCATTCTGGGTATAGCCATGGATGTGTTTGGTAGCCATGGATGTGTTTGACTGGAACAAAGGTGCAAACTATTGGCACAAAGATTTGCAGGGATTTGGATAGGTTGTACATGTGAACAATAAAGTAACTCACTGTGATGGGAGAGATTTGGAGCCGAGAGAATGATTGTGCTAGGTGCATAAGTTTTCGTGAATGAGAATCAGTTAATAATGGTGACTAAAGGTGAAGAACACAGATTTCAAACTCAGGTGTCCTGCAGGGGCCAGACAAATAATGTAAATGACTAAGGTGGGCCGGGTGGGATTGTGCTAAACTAGAAGAGTGCATATTCCATCTAAAGCAGCATGTCCTTCATCTGATTGTTGTCCTAAGGAAATGAGTATCCTGTGTTGCTAGATGTCTTAATTTTTCAAGAGAAGTTGAAAATCTGAATTTTTTATGTGACATTTCTCAAATTTTATGTATTTGCAAATAGTTTAAATGTTTTTTTACTCCGTTGGACAAATAAAACATCTATCTGCAGGCCANTTTTTTTTTTTATCCCCAAGAAGAAGTAAATAATGTCTGGGTAGTAGCAGTGGACAGCCTAGAAGGCTGACTTTCCCCCCTTCTTAACCAGTGGATGAGAGAATAGGAAACTTCTGAATAGGGCTATAAGGGTTAGTGGTGCCATGTGATATGAAATGATGACATCTAGAAAGACACCATAAAGACATTGAGGAGTTAAAGGCACATGAAATATTTCCTACTATCAGGTGATACACACGAAATAATATTTCTGTTTAAAACTTTGTTGGTTCAGCCAAATATGATCCTGCCTCTGTTTTTAATTAATAGTAACAAAGTCCAGGCTGGATGCAGCGGCTTACTCCTGTAATCCTAATGCTTTGGGAGGCCAAGGCAGGAGAATCTCTTGAGGCCAGAAGTTCAAGATCAGCCCTGGCAAGAGACCCTGTCTCTTAAAAAATTTTAAAAATTACCTGGGCATGGTGGTGTGTGCCTGTTGCTGAGCCCAGGAGTTCAAGGCTGCAGTGAGCCATGATTGTGCCACTGCACTCCAGCTTGGTTGACAGAGTGAGACCCTGTCTCAAAAAACAAAAAATATAAATAGTAACAAAGTCCATGTGGACTTTATTCTCTACTTTAAAATTTTTATTTTGTAAAATTTTGTTAGTATTAAAGTTAATCTAAATTAGTAGAATGGTATCTCTAACATTATTTTGACTCTTTATATTCAGATCCTTCACTCATAATATACTGCATATGAGCATATTTCTATAACACTTTACACTGACTTCCTTGACTTTATTAGTCACATATTTAGCCCGTGAACTATATTGTATATAGCCAGAATACTTAGCACTAAGATTAGGGTCATTAGGCAAAAACCAGAAGATAAGTAACACTCCATATAAAACACATCTGGACATAGGCAGCATGTATCAGAGGAATTGGTCTTGTCCTTAAGTGATGACAGTGGACTGTATGCTAATTGTGGAGTTAAACCCTTGTACCTTCCAGCTGCCACGTAAGTACTAGATCAATTTCAGAACCTCTGTTCATGTTTAAATAGCATTTGAAAAGAACATTAATACAGGGAAGCCCACAACTTTAAGTGGTTGGAGTTATTTGCAGCAGTCCCCAAAGGACGACAACAGTTAAAGGAAAGAGTCATACAGATAAGTCCCTTCTCAAAATACAACCGAAACTTTTGCCGGACTTAACAAAATTGGCAGAGGCCTTACTACTTAATGTTTAGTTAAATTTGAAATGAGCTGCATAGTCTGTGGCTGTACCACCCTAAATGTGCCTGATCTCATTTGAAATGAGCTGCGTAGTCTGAACCAATAGGTGATGCTGAGCTAGCCATGATGAGATTCCCCTTTCCCAAAGATTTCATAGCAAGTTTCTCCTCTAGTGCTCTTAAGACCAAAATCAACTCCAGTAAGAAACCATCTTTAGGATGGACATAGGTAGAACTTGTGTCATGAAACCTGAGAGCCCAAAGTTTTAGAATGCTCAGTTGGACCCCACAATCTAGATATAAATTTACAAAGAAAAACTGATAAATCTCCCCGTCCCCAACTTTTGAGTATCTCCCAACCTTTTGTGGGCTCTGATAGTTGTTCAGGACCTTTACCTGACATTCTGGAGTCTCGTCCTATGCCTGTGTAGCTTAGTAGTTATTCAGCCAAAGACTAAAGGGAGTCCTTGCAGATCTTGTTATTTTTCTGTGGAGCACCGTCTTCTCCAATTGTGCCTTGCAATTTCCAGCTGTCTTAACCTCCTCAGACTCTAATATGTCTCCACAGCTCAGGAAGACTGCGATAATTGGCTTGTCTTCAGCAGAAAGCCAGGGACAATTGTAGGGCTCACTTCATTTCCCTTCCCTTCTCACAGGGGTCACAGAATCTTACACTACTAGTTGCTCAGTGTCTGAAAGCAGTTGGTTTATTTGTTTTTTTCTAGTTTTCTGGTTATAGTAGGAGGACTAATCCAATAGCATTTATTCTGTCATGCCCAGAAAGTCTTTTAATGTTTAGTTTTATGGTATTTCTGACATACAGAAACTTCATATGCATACATTTGTATTTATCAGTCTTTCCTATATGATTCCTGTCTTTGGTATTATAACTCTTCAAAAGAGCTTCCCTACCCCCAAGATAGCAAACCATATTTTCTTCTAATACGTACAGTATTTTAAATATTTAAATGTTTGTCTACTTTTTAGAATAAAATCTTAAGTAGAAGGTAAATATTTAACTTACTTTCTTTCCCAAATGACTAGCCAAAGTGTCCAAGTCCCTTTTATGGAACAGTCTAACCTTTTCTACTAATGGAAATGCTACTTGCATTTTTTTTTTTTTTTTT
>NW_016814462.1:88658-93318 GCF_001698545.2 Rhinopithecus bieti
TATAAAAGTCTAGCATATACAATCATGTACAGTACCCAATACTTGATAATAATAAAAGACTATGTTACTGGTTTTTGCATTTGCTATACTATGCTATTTTATTTTACTTTATTTTTTGAGACGGAGTCTCGCTTTGTCCCCCAGGCTGGAGTGCAGTGGCACGATCTTGGCTCACTGCAAGCTCCACCTCCTGGGTTCACGCCATTCTCCCACCTCAGCCTCCAGAGTAGCTGGGACTACAGGCGCCCGCCACCATGCCCGGCTAATTTTTTTGTGTTTTTAGTAGAGACAGCGTTTCACTGTGTTAGCCAGGATGGTCTCGATCTCCCGACCTCGTGATCCGCCTGCCTCGGCCTCCCAAAGTGCTGCAATTACAGGTGTGAGCCACCTCGCCCAGCTCTTATATATTCTCGAACCTATTTGAGAGCTTTCTATTCTGCTTCATTGATCTGTTTGTAGTCTGGTGCTATTATCACCAGATAATATAATTGTTTTATCATAAAGGCTTTATAATTTTAAATTCCTTGACTGTGCTTGCTTGATTATCCTAAGTAAACTCTAAGGTCATTTTTGTTAGATTCTGTGTTGTCGTCGAATTAATAAACATGATTGAGACCTTATTAATTTATGGATTAATTTGGAGAAACTGTGTATCTTTATAATTCTCCATTTTTCCACCTGGGAGCTTATATTTCTTCATTTACTCACATTTTCTTTTATGTCCCCCAATAATGGCTTCTAGTTTTCTTCATATAGTTTCTAGGCATCTTTTAATTTATTCCTATACATTTCATAGTTTTTGTTGCTTTTGAATTTCTCATTGTTGAGTTTATTCCTAGGTAATTTAAAAGTTTTTATTTTGTTTATTTTTCATTGTCGATATTCGATATAAAATTTAAAAGCTTTGCTGCCATTGTGCTTGTGCTCTTTTTTTCCTAACTGGTTATTAAGTCTAAAGGTTTCAGTTTGAAGAATATGAATAGTTGATTCAGTATTGTTCATAGGTTAAATATAATACTTAAAGCGTTTCCATAATACTAGTTTCTAAGTCTGTGCTATGAGGGTACTACTCTGTAAGTTTGGCCACTAATAAATAATAAGGGTCTTTTTTTTCCATCAGTGATTGGGACCCAAGATATAATTATCTCTGACAGGCTTGGTGGCTCACAACAGTAATCCCAGCACTTTGGGAGGCCGAGGCAGGCGGATCACTTGAGGCCAGGAGTTAAAGACCAGCCTGGCCAACATGGTGAAACCCCGTCTCTACTAAAAATACAAAAATTAGCTGGGCCTGGAGCTGAGATGATGCCACTGCACTCCAGCCTGGGTGACAGAGTGAGACTCTGTCTCCAAAAAAAAAAAAGAAATATTTCCATATGAAGGTTAAGTCCTTCACGTCATTGAAGAGAAGAAAAACTTCCCCAAATCCTGCTTGAGTCTCTTGCTGCCATCTTGTCTCTTTCTCTTTCCATACAGACTTTTTTATTATGGTAAAATATACATAATATAAAATTTGTCATTTTAACTATTTTATTTTTTGAGACTGAGTCTCATTCTGTTTCCTAGGCTGGAGTGCAGTGGCACGATCTTGGCTCACTGCAACCTCTGCTTCCTGGGTTCAAGCGTTTCTCCTGCCTCAGCCTCCAGAGTAGCTGGGATTACAGGTGTGCACCACCACGCCCGGGTAATTTTTGTATTTTTAGTAGAGACAGGGGTTCACCATGTTGGCGAGGTTGATCTCCCATTCGTGACCTCAGGTGATCCACCTGCCTCAGCCTCCCAAAGTGCTGGGATTACAGGCATGAGCCACCGTGCCCAGCCGTCATTTTAACTATTTTTAAGTGTGCAAATCAGTGGCATTAAGTTCATTCACAGTGTAGTGCAACCATTACCACTATGTATTTACAGAACTTTTTTATTATTCCAAACAGAAACTCTGTACCTCTTACATGGTAACTCCCCTTCTTCCTAGCTCCTGGTAATCTCTATTCTAGTTTCTCTCTCTATGCAATTGCCTATTCTAGGTATGTCATATAAGTAAATCATACATTATATACAATGTTCTTCCTTTTGTGTCTGGTTTGTTTTACTTACCATATTTTCAAGGTTCATCCATGTTGTAGCATGTATCAGACTTTCATTTTTTTTATGACAGCCAGACTTCTTTTATGAATATGTAACATCTCTCACTATTTTCTTTGTCTGCCAGTAATGCCTCACTTAGCTTTAAGCTGGCTTCCACCCTGTCCAGTCTACCAAGTAAACAGGACCACATAATTGTCAGATATAGTGGGCACTTTTCTGTGCTTATCTTGACCTCACCCTAGTATTTGACATAATTGACCATTCTTTCCTCACAACTGTATTGTGATTGGCTTCCATGACAATTTTTAGCTCTGGCGAGGGGAGGCCGAGGCAGGTGGATCACGTGAGGTCAGGGGTTCGAGACCAGCCTGGCCAACATGGTGAAACCCGTCTTCACTAAAAATACAAAAAAATTAGCCAGGCGTGGTGGCACACAGCATAAGAATGCACTCAGCATTCTCGGGAGGCTGAGGCAGGAGAATCACTTGAACCTGGGAGGCAGAGGTTGCAGTGAGCCAAGATCATGACACTGCACTCCAGCCTGGGTGACAGAGCGAGACTCTAAAAATAAAAAAGTCAGTCCTTATTTTCCTCCCACCTCTTAAACTATTCCTTTTTAATCTCCTTTGCTGAATGTTCTGCCCACTCCTGTAACTTCAGTTATCGCCTCTTTCCTGATGACTCTATTGTAGACAAAGCCACTTGCCAAACATTTCCTCTTGGATGTTTCAGTGGAACTTAAAGCATACCTCAAGCTGAGTGTATTATTGTTTCCTCCTATCCTTCTTTATTCCAACTTTCTCCCTCTCTCCTTTACTTGAATCACTCATTTACAATTTCCAATCTGGGTTTAATGGGGCATTAACATTACCCAGTAGCTACATCTAGGAACCTCTTGTTTTTGATTCTTTACTTTGAATAAGTTCCAACATCCAGTATGTCACTAAAGTTTGCATTATATTTTGCCTAGTCACCTGGTGAATGTCCCAGCCTTTATATTTATCTCCTTCTAACCTAACATCTACATTCCTGTCAGGTAGACCTTTTAAAAAACAAAAAAACAAAACCTCTTATAAAAAGATCAAATAATCTAGAAATATATAAAATTAAAAGTTAAAGCTTCTGCCTGCCCTCCCACTCCTGTCTCCCATATTTTCATTTCCCCAGAGATAACAGCTTGATATATAGTCTTAGGTACTTTTCTCTATGCTTACACAAAACGTGTTTACTTATTACGCCACTCTCAGCACACTGCCTATAGGGTAGCCCTGCTCGGCAGGAGCAGTCAAAAGAAAATACATGTAGGTTTTCAAGTTTTGTTTTATTCTGTAATTTGCTCTTTTTTGCTCATGAATATATTCTGATCCTTTTTATTTTGAGGTAATGATAGATTCAGAAGTTGCAAGAAATAGTACAGAGTCCTGTGGGCTTCTCACTCAGCTTCCTTCAGTGGCAATATCTTACATAGCTGTACTTCAATATCAAAACCAGGAAATTTATATTGGTACATTACTGTTAAATAAATTACAAAACTTAGTTTTCGCCATTTAAAAAATCGATTTGTGCATATGTGTGTGCAATTTCATGCCGTATATATGTTCCTGTAACCACCACCACAATCAAGACTTAGAACTGTTACCATAAAGGAACTCCCTGTTCTTTGTGTCTGCACTCCCCCCCACACACACGCCCACCACCACACCCACAACTGTTCCTGTTCCCCTTATCTGTTCTCCATCTCTATAGTTTTGACATTTGAGCATGTTATATAAATGGAATAGTATAATATGCATGTAACAATTTGAGATTGACTTTTTTCACAAAGCATAATTCCCTTGAAGTCCACCTAAATTGTTGTATCAGTAGTTCATTTTTTAAATTGTTGAGTGTCCCATTGTGTGGTTGTACCAGAGTTTGTTCAAACATTTACTCATTGAAGGACATTCAGATTTTCACTATTTTGCCATTATGAGTAAAGCTGCTGTGAGCAATCATAGACAGGGTTTTGGATGAGTTTAATTTTTCATTTCTCTGGGATAAATGCCCAAGAATAGAATGGCATATGTTTAGTTTTACAAGAAACCGCACTATTTCATTTTTTTTTTCCACATCAGATGTGGAAAAAAAAATGTACTGGCATTGTAATAAGGCTTGAGGGAGGCACATCTCACACATGAGCGTGAAAACCCAGTGTCATCACGCTTATGTCATCATAAGCTTATGAACTACAAAAAGATTGTGCCATACTTTCGGAGTGTCTGTACCATTTTACATTCCCACCAGCAATGTACGTGATCCAGTTTCTCTGCAGCATTCACTATTAACACTTTTAAAAATTTTAGCTGTTCTCCTATTGTGATTTTATTTTTTTGTTTTTTTTTGGAATTTGCTGCAAATTTTATTAGACTACAAAAATCATACAGTTATTTTTTTAGATATATTTATATAAAGTCATAAAAGCTATGATTTTTGAAAAACATTAGCATAAGAAATTTTTTTGTTATATAAGTAAATTTAGCATCTTAAGGATTCAATAATACAGTTTTAAATTTTTTTTTTTTTTTTTTTTTTTTTT
>NW_016814462.1:97123-99294 GCF_001698545.2 Rhinopithecus bieti
TTTTTTTTTTTTTTTTGAGGCAGAGTCTTGCTCTGTTTGCCCAGGCTGGAGTACAGTAGTGCAATCTTGGCTCACTGCAGCCTCCATCTCCCGGGTTCAAGAGATTCTCATGCTTCATCCTCCCGAGTACCTGGGACTACAGGCATGTGCCACCATGCCCAGCTAAGTTTTATATTTTTAGTAGAGATGGCGTTTCATCAAGTTGCCCAGGCTGGTCTCGAACTCCTGACCTCAAGTGATCTTCCCACCTCGGCCTCCCAGAGTGCTGAGATTACAGTTGTGAGCCGCAGCGCCTGGCCAAGACTTTTTTATTCATGTAATAGCTTATAATAGTCATGGTAGATATGACCTGAAAGCTTCAAAGCTTCACATACACATGTGGTATCTATTTTTTGTGTTTTTTATTGACAGATGATAGTTGTACATATTTATGGAGTACATGTGATGTTTTGATACATGTATACGATGTATAGTGATCAAATCAGGGTAATTGGGATATCCAACACCTCAAACATTTATCTTTTTTTTTGTATTAGAAACATACAATTCTTCTAGCTATTTTGAAATATAAATTATTGTTAACTATGATTTCCTTACTGTACTATTGAATACTAGAATTTATTCCTCCTATCTCATCTCCCACATCTCTTCCCTTCCCAGCTTCTGGTAACCACCATTCTACTCTCTACTTCCATGACATCCACGTTTTTAGCTCTCACATATGAATGAGAACATGTAATATTTGTTTCACTGTGCGTGGCTTATTTTGCTTAACATGATGATCTCTGTTTCCAACCATACTGGTTGGATTTCATTCTCTCTTATGGCTGAATAATATTCCATCGTGTATATATAACACTTTTTTTTTTTTTTTGAAATGGAATCTTCCTCTCGTCGTCCAGGCTGGAATGCAGTGGCACAGTCTCAACTCACTGCAACCTCTGCCTCCCGGGTTCAAGCGATTCTTCTGCCTCAGCCTCCCGGGTAGCTGGGATGACAGGCGCTCGCCTCCATGCCTGGCTAATTTTTTTTGTATTTTTAGTAGAGATAGGGTTTCACCGTGTTAGCCAAGCTGGTCTCGAACTCCTGGCCCCTCAGGTGATCCCGCCTGCCTCGGCTTCCCATAGTGCTGGGATTATAGGCGTGAGCCACCGTGCCTGGCCAGCACATGTTCTTTATCCATGTATTTGTTGATGGACACCTAGGTTGATTCCATATTTGGCTCTTGTGAATAGTGCTGCAGTAAACATGCGGGTGCAGATATTTTTTCATTATGCTGATTTCCTTTCTTTTGGATATATACCTAGCAGTGGTATTGCTGGATCATCCTGTGATAATCCGATTTTTCGTATTTCGAGTAACCTCCATACTGTTTTCCATAATGGCTGTGTACTAGTATACCAACAGTGTGCGAGCGTTCCCCTTTCTCCACATTTTCATCAGCATCTGTTATTCTCTGTCTTTTTGATTAAAGCCATTCTATCCAGGAGTGGTGGCTCACACCTGTAATTCTAGCACTTTGAGGGGCTGAGGTGAGCAGATTGCTTGAGCCCAGGAGTTCAAGACCTGCCTGGGCAACATGGCGAAACCCATCTCCACAAAAAATGCAAAAGTTAGCCAGGTGTGGTGGCACCTGCCTGTAGTCCCAGCTAGGTTGCAGTGAGCCGTGACTGCGCCATTGTACTCCAGCCTTGGTGACAGAGTGAGACCCTGTCACAAAAAAAAAAAAAAAAAAAATCTCACGGTGGTTTTGATTTGCATTTCCCCAATGATTATTGATGTTGAGCACCTTTTTATATACCTGCTTACCTTGTATGTCTCTGGATAAATATCCAGGTCTTTTGCCTATTTCTTTTTTTGTTTGTTTTTGTTTTTGTTTTTTTTGAGACGGAGTCTCACTCTGTCACCCAGGCTGGGGTGCAGTGGCCGGATCTCAGCTCACTGCAAGCTCCGCCTCCCGGGTTTATGCCATTCTCCTGCCTCAGCCTCCCGAGTAGCTGGGACTACAGGCGCCCGCCACCTCGCCCGGCTAGTTTTTTTTTTTTTTTTTTTTTTTTAGTAGAGACGGGGTTTCACCGTGTTAGCCAGGATGGTCTCGATCTCCTGACCTCGTGATCCGCCCGTCTCGGCCTCCCAAAGTGCTGGGATTACAGGCTTGAGCCACCGCGCCC
>NW_016814462.1:100718-105419 GCF_001698545.2 Rhinopithecus bieti
TTTTTTGAGGCTGTTTCACTCTGTCGTCCAGGCTGGAGTGCAGTGGCATGATCTTGCTTCACTGCAACCTCTGCCTCCCGGGTTCAAGTGATTCTCATGCCTCAGTCACCCAAGTAGCTGGGATTACAGGCATGTACCACCACGCCCAGCTAATTTTTGTATTATTAGTAGAGACAGGGTTTTGCCATGCTGGCCAGGCTGGTCTCAAACTCCTGGCCTCAAGTAATCTCCCCACCTCGGCCTCCCAAAGTGCTGAGATTACAGGCTTGAGCCACCATGCCTGGCCTGTGATATGTTTTTTATCCTTTATATCCTGATAAAACAGTAGGTTTAATTTAGGGATCACCTCTTATGAAGGCTTTCTTAATTCCTCTTCCCCTCTTACCTCCAAGAATCAGCCACTTCCTTGTTTGTGCCACTGTTTTTCCATTGCATTGTGTTGCCCTATTTGTTTACAGTCTATCTCACTGTACTAGACTATAAATTTCTTGAGGATATGACCTATATCTCACTCATTTCTATCATCTCCAATGCCTGGCACAGAAGAAGTATTAAGAAAATTTCTTATGAATAAATTAGTGAATGATCAATATATTAAAAGAACATTTTAAGCATTTAAGGCAGGGATTGAAAACTCAAATGTCTTCAGGGTCTAGGCATAAGATAAGCAGACCTGGGAGGGACTATGATAACCTGGAGAACACATGCTTTATCTAAAACGAACAGCTGCTACTCAGCCCCAGCCCATTGGTGCCTTGCAGGAATGCTGACCCTGTCTTGGCCACATCTTTAAATTTTCTAAAAGAAGCCAGACAATTTAGGTTTTTATGTGAAATCTCCCAAGTGTTAAATGTTATCAACTTAAGTTTTTTTCTAAAAGCCTTTTATTGAAATATAACTTAGATACAGAAAAGTGTTTTTTATGTATTTTGGGTGTATAGCTCAATCCATTTTTACAAACTGAACTAAGTTTTTATGTGAGTCAAACAAAGCTATAAGCCACCAGTTTGCAACTTGTAACTAAGGCCATATGGGGACCCATATAGTTAAGAATCATCTTATAGATAAAAGTGTCTTAAGGAGACACATCAGCCAGATGCAATGTATGGACCTTTTTTGGGTTATGATTCAAAGAAATAAATGTAAAAGAGTGTTTATAAAGTAATTTGGGAAATTTGAATCTTGGCTGGCTATTTGATAATATTAAAGAATTATTGTTAATTATTTTAGATGTGATATAGTTGGTTTGTTTTTAGAGCAACTTTAGTTCATGGCAAAATTGAGCAGAAGTTACAGAGAGTTCCCATATACTCCCTGCCCTCACATACATACAGCCTCCCCAGTTATCAACATCTTGCACCACGCTGGGCGTTGTGGTTCACGCCTGTAATCCCAGCACTTTGGGAGGCCAAGAGTTCAAGACCAGCCTGTGCAACATAGTGAGACGCCCCCATCTCTACAAACAAACAAAGAAAAATGGGCGTGGTGGTGCATGCTTGCACCCAGGAATTCAAGGCTGCAGTGAGCTGTGGTCATATCACTGTGACGGAGTGAAACTCTGTCTCAAAACAAAAACAACATCCTGCACCAGAGTGTTATATTAATTGTGTTAGTTGATGAACCTACATTGACATATCATTATCACCCGCAAGTCCATGGTTCATTCTTGGTGGTGGTATACATTGTATGGGTTTTGAAAAATGTATAATGACATGTATCCACCATTATACCAATAATTGTTTATTAAAAGCAGCCTTAGGCTGGGCACAGTGGCTCATGCCTGTAATCCCAGCACTTTGGGAGGCTGAAGGGAGTGGATCACTTAAGGCCAGGAATCCAAGAGCAGCCTGGCCAACATGGTGAAACCTTGCAACACATACTGAAAAATTTTTAGAGGAAAATTGTTACGATGCTGGAATTTGCTTCGAAACAATTTGAGAAGAGTCTGAAAATTGAAGTAAATGAAACAAGATTAGCTATGTGTTAATCATTGAAGCTGGCTAGTGAGTACATGGGAGTTCATTATGTTAGTGTTGTTTTGCATATGTTTGAAATTTTCTGCCTCTGAAAGTAGAACAAGAGTCCAAGTTAAAGCTGAGGAATGATTTTTCTAGGTCTAGGATAATGGGACACACTGCTGATGACAGAATGTAAATTCTGGAACAAGTCTGCAAAGATAATGGCACTTTCTTATTTTATTTATAGGACCTGAGAGTCAGTATACTAAGACTGCCCAGGAGATTGTGAACGTCTGTTACCAGACATTGACTGAGGTAGGTGGTAAAGATGGAGGTCCCAAGCCTGGGCAACATAGGGAGACCCCATCTCTACAAAAAATATTTTAAAATTAGTGGGGTGTGGTGGTAAACGCATGTTGTCCCAGCTACTCATCTGAGGTAGGAGAATCATTTGAGCCTGGGAGGTCAAGGCTGCAGTGAGTCATGATCATATCTCTGCATTCCAGCCTGGGCAACAGCAAGACTCATTCTCAAAAAATAAAAGAGGTCCCCTTGGGATCTAGCTTTTTGAAATCCTGTTCCCTTAAATGAGGAGCCTTCCCTGATTATCCTATTTTAAAATGTAGTATTCCCTGCCCCCCAACTCCACATCCCCTATTTCCTTCCCTGCTTGATTTATTTTTATTATTATCTGTGTCCTGCCACTAGAACATAAGCTTCATGAAGATAGATATTTTTGTCTTTTGTATACTTTTGTATCCCCAGTAATTAAAATACATGTTGAATGAATTTATTTCCTTTATTTCTCAGTATGATGAGCATTTGACTCAACTTGAGAAGGATATCTGTACAGCTAAAGAAGCAGCTTTGGAGGAAGCAGAATTAGAAAGCCTGGACCCAATGACCCCAGGGCCCTACACACCTCAGGTGAGTCTGAGGACTAAGTACTTCCTTGTATAGTTTTCTTATTGGTTTGGGAAATTGGGAGCATGTTAACAAATCCGTTTACTGAGATACCATTCTTCTCTGTCCTTCCTCTTCATATGCCTTTCGTGTGCTTTCTTGTCTTCTCAAAGGCTAAGGTGAGTGAGGGCCATGGGTCTTGGTGGCCTTGAATCCAGACGAGGCAGCTGTGGGATGAATGAGTGGGGTGGGGCCTTAGTTGTTTAGGCAGTGTTTGGGAATACCAAATTCCTGACCCAGCCATCCTCTGGGTCTCGGGAATTTTCTTGTCCGTGAATTTTGGGACTCTAGAACATCCCTGGAGTGTAGACTTCTCAGTTACAGACATGGGCCATATTGTTCCTGTGCCTTACAGACACTTGATTACTCATTCCCTCAGAGGTATCTCAGTGTAGCTCAGAAGTCATTCATTTTACTGGATTGACTCCTAGTAAATGAAGAAAGGTAGTACTACTAATGTTCTTAAATGTTTGTGTCAAAAGAATTAGAAGGATAAATAAGAAATTTTTAGTCTTCCTGGTCTAACTGAATCCTTGAAATACACTAAGAGTGTATTTCCTCTCTACTGTACTCTTAGAGGGTTGGCATATTTGAAGAATAGGACTTAACAGAACATCACTGGTGCTTGGTTTCTGTATTGGAGGCACTATGGTAGGGCGGAAAGTACATAAGATTTGACATAAAACAGGCCTGGGTTTGAGTCTTAGTTCTCCTGTTGTCTAGCTTTGTAATCTTGGAAAGTTAACCTCTCTCACTTAGTTTCCTTTTCTCTGAAATCTTTTCAAGATTGTTGTAAACATTAAATGAGTTAATTTAATTTGCCTGATACGTCTTTATCTGTTCTCTGAGACCCTTTCAAATTTAATCAAGTATTTTAATGCAGAATTCTGCCAATTTCCACAGGAAAATTTTTTTTTTCATTCTATCCAGGTTTCCCTCTGAACTGATAATGCAACTTACGTGACCTCTGTTGGATTATTGCTGTCTCTGTATCTCGTTCATGCACTATCCCTATCTATCTTTTACTCTCTCTTTCATCTCACAACCTAGGTTACTGAGGGGCCAGGTATAAAAGAACCCTCAGATACTCCTTCAAGGTCCAGAACAAGGAAAGGCTCTTGGAGTGTGTGGGCAGATTGGGTCAAGGGTTCTTGGGTGAGTGATGTTGTCCCAGGAAGGCGCTATTTGCTAATAGGCCCACAGCTTCCACAAGATACTTTCTGGTAAGTTAAAGCCTGGGTGTTAGCCATCATTCCCCAGGAGAGTCTAGCCATTGAATGGCACATGGCTTGCTCATTTCTAGGACAGCCTAAGCCTAGTCCTTTGGTGAGTCAAAGCTTTGGACCCCAAAGTCACCTTCCTTTCTTCGCTACGTCTCCCAGGCTACTTCAAATGGCTAAGGAAAACCTGTCAACTATTCTCTCTCTTGAGCATTAGCTGTTGTTTAGTGCAGTTAGAGGGTTTCCTATGAAGAGTAGGATTAGATAGTACTGCTTCATTATTCCAGTTCACCTTTTCATCATTCCCTTCACTCAGTTTAAGATAGTAACCAACTCATTATCTCTTAACCTGAGGAAGGTGTACATGAGTGACTGTGTGACTGTCCTTACACATTACTACTCTCAAACTCAAATGTTATTAGAGTGTGTTTGCAAAAGTGTAACCTGCCTTAATACAATTTTGGTTGTAAGAAGCATGATAGTAATCATACCTTTCGACTTCTAAATGGTGGTGGTCAGTAATGTATTTTCTTTTTTTTTTTTTTTTTTTTTTTTTTGAG
>NW_016814462.1:105638-113681 GCF_001698545.2 Rhinopithecus bieti
TTTTTTGAGACAGAGTTTCATTCTTGTCGCCCAGGCTGGAGTGCAATGGCGCAATCTCAGCTCACTGCAACCTCTACTTCCCAGGTTCAAGCAATTCTCCTGCCTCAGCCTCCCGATTAACTGGTTTTACAGGCATGGGCCACCATACCTGGCTAATTTTGTATTTTTAGTAGAGACAGGGTTTCTTCATGTTGGTCAGGCTGGTCTTGAACTCCCGACCTCAGGCCCGCCTCAGCCTCCCAAAGTGCTGGGATTACAGGCGTGAGCCATGCGCCCGGCCCAGTGATGTATTTTCACTCAACTATTTCCACCTAACTTGCATTGCATCATCTGTTCAGCTTAACACTTTATCTAAAACTGTTGACTTTGCGGTTTTCTACACTGTGCTGTAGGGTTTTGCAGAAGTTTCATCCCCTTATTTTTCCCTTCTTCTGTTCCACACTGATTTACCTGCTCTGTAATGCTTTGAATTTTGTTTTGCCTCTATTTCACCGAAACCCTCTTCAGAATCAGTCGTTTTCTTTTTTTAAAAAACACAATGTAACGCATATATGGGTTTTCTGTTGATAAAAGTAACATGTTCGTTAGAGAAAATTGGAAAATTAAAACAAGAAATAAGTTACCTGTAATCACTTCCACCACTCAGAAGCAACATCAACCAGTGTGAATATTTTTATTTTTCATATCTGTGGTGTATGTATTTGTGTTTATATACACACTTTTAAAATGAAATTGATCAATATGGTTTTGTGTCTTACTCTTTTCACTTTATATTGTGAGCACTTTATCTAGTCCTTCTTGCCCTCCTGTCACTAAATAGTCCATTTGCTAAATCCCTGTTCTTTCCAGGGAAGAAAACAGGGAAGGGATCTATAATTTATTGAGTATTGGATAAGGAACTTACACATCTCTTAATTCTCACAACAACCCTGTGAGGTAGACATTATCATCCAAGTTTTATAGTTGGGTTAATCAAGGCTTAGAGATGTTAAGTAATTTGTTACTCACTAGCAAGTGTTGGAGCCAGGACTCAAACCCAGGACATTTTACTCCAAAGCCTATGATTTTTCACCATGCCATTTTGCTTCGTGGCATCCTCTGATGGGCTCAGACTATCAAAGCATTCTATGCTCTTGTTGGAATTGAAATTCCTTTATCCCATTTCCTCTTAGATGTCTCCAGATCAAGCAATCAAAATAGCACTGATATTAAGCTTTGGGCCTGAAAACCAAAAGACAAGGCTTAGAAAACCTAGGTTATTGACCAGAAAGGCTGTTAGGGCATAAAACTGTCCCATAGCTTTGGTGCATTTCTGCTTCAGGCTTCTGATTACATGCATCAGGCACCTGTCTACTAGAGTAGGCAACATTTGTAAGAGTCCCAAAAACTTGTCTGTAAAGCTGTGTCAGACTGTTTCTCTTTAACTGAATTGCTCTGCATGATCTTTTTCTCCAGTAAATGCTTTAAAGGGGAGTTATCTGTATTTAATTTTCCCTTTCCTAGATGGAAGCTAAGTTGTATGTTTTGTGCCACAGCCTCCTGATTTGTATGATACCAACACATCCCTCAGTATGTCTCGAGATGCCTCTGTATTTCAAGATGAGAGTAATATGTCTGTCTTGGATATTCCCACTGCCACTCCAGAAAAGCAAGTAACACAGGTAGGATGTTGTTTTTCTCTTTATAAGATTGGTATTATGCCTGCAGGTGGGGCTAGGGGAATAGTGATGGTGATGTGTGACATATGTCAAGAATGACTGGGCCCTTTGGCCCTGGGAATGAAAGCTTACAAATGGGATTTCAAGTTGGGATGGCGTCAGGTCGTGTGACCAGAATTATCTTCTGTCTGTCCCCACGGGCATAGTCAGGCACAGCAGAACTTCAGGGAAGGCACAAGTATGAAAAAAGGGTATGAAGCATCAGAGTAGCCTGACAGGTGACTAGAATGGCCAACTGCACTCAGACAGTTCAAAATAATTGGCCTACTTTATGTGTATTGTAATTTAAATTAAAATTATTTATAAAATTAAATTTTAAAAATTGACCTTTTCTAGAGGTATCAGAAGATACAGTCTGAAGCCAGAAATTCTACAGCTATTCTCAGTCAGGGTTCCACTGGAAAGTGTAAAAACCCTGGGTTTTTCTATCCCAAAGAGTTCAACACAAGCTATAAGGAAAAGTTTGGGTTAGAAAGAAAGAGTCTCTTTGTAATGATACAGTAAGAGTAGACTAAGGGCCTTTCCTGTTCTTTGGGTTTTTTACTCTGGCTATGATTTCCAAAGAATGGGGGAAAATGCGCATGCCTTGAGCGGTCTAAACAGCCCCCACTAGCAGTGGGGTTGGCTGGGATATCAGGGAGGAGCATCCATCCTGGGTGAGAGCCCTTGGTTAACTCCTCCTACAGGCACGTCCCTCAATGATGTGCTATTTGTGTTCCTTACTCAGATGCGCCAGGGCCGAGGTAGGCTGGGCGAGGAAGACTCTGATGTAGATATTGAAGGGTATGATGATGAGGAGGAGGATGGGAAACCTAAGACTCCAGCCCCAGTGAGTATGCTTACAGAAAGCTTATGGTTACGTTATACCCTTATATGATAGGAGCCCCATCAGTACAGGGCAGGCCAAATCCTAAGGTGATATCAGGGGGTCTCCTTAGTGAGCCCCAATCCGAATTTAATCCTTGGGACCAACTAAACAATCTATCCACCAAAAATACTTAACTTCTTGTGAGGCAGCAAGTGGAGGGATGGGCGGAGTGGGGAGGGTGGGTTGTGTCTGGTGGTGGCTTCTGGTCTCTTACGTGGTCAGTTGATAGGACTTTGACCCCCAACTGGTCTCATTCAGGAAGGTGAAGATGGAGATGGTGATCTTGCAGATGAAGAGGAAGGAACTGTACAACAGCCTCAAGCCAGTGTCCTGTATGAGGATTTGCTTATGTCTGAAGGAGAAGATGATGAGGAAGATGCTGGGAGTGATGAAGAAGGAGACAATCCATTCTCTGGTAGGCCTCGACTATTGCTTCTATTCGTTTATAACTCACTATAGCACCCTCAGGACTGGACTGGATAGGCGCTCTTGGCCACATATGCTTTTATTGGAAGCTGCCTCTTTTATTGAATACCTATCAATAGACCTGAGAGTACTGAGCACTCACGCATAGGATGATCATATTCATTAGCAGGAGGTACAAAATACGACAGTGGAAAAGACAGTGTCTAAATAAGAGCTTTGATTTGGATACTTGTTAAAGGCTGGGCACAGTGGCTCATACCTGTAATCCCAGCACTTTGGGAAGCCAAGGTAGGAGGAATACTTGAGACCAGGAGTTTGAGACCAGCCTAGGCAACATAGCGATACCCTGTCTCTACAAAAAGTACATAAATAAAAATTAGCTAGGTGTGGTGGCGAGTGCCTGTAGTCCCAGTTACTCAGGAGGCTGAGGCAGGAGGGTCGCTTGAGTGCAGGACTTTAAGGCTTCATTGAGCCATGATCATACCACTGCACTACAGCCTAGGCAACATAGTGAGACTCTGTCTCCAAAGAAAAAGAAAAAAGATGAGAACAGAATGATAAAGTGTTATATGTGGCAACAGGGAAGGAAAATTAAGAAAAATCCTGTTTGGGGACTAATGTTTTGTGTATTAATGGCAATGGCCAAGGAAAAGTATGGGAGTAGATGGTAGAAAAAACACAGATAGGTTGGCATGAGATGGAAAAGGAAATTGTTATTTGGATTCAGATTCTAAACTACAAACCTTGCTACTACTGTTGACCCTAGGCAGTTATAAGAAAGGCATCTGAGGAGAGGAGTATAGGCAAGATGCCCGTGTAGATGTGTGAGAGTTACTAGTTTGGGAAGATCAAACCAAAGATCAAGTTAAATCTGTCAAGCTTAACTCTTGATGAACCAGAATCTGTCTCTTTTTACAGCTATCCAGCTGAGTGAAAGTGGAAGTGACTCTGATGTGGGATCTGGTGGAATAAGACCCAAACAACCCCGCATGCTTCAGGAGAACACAAGGATGGACATGGAAAATGAAGAAAGCATGATGTCCTATGAGGGAGACGGTGGGGAGGCTTCCCATGGTTTGGAGGATAGCAACATCAGGTAATCGGCAGCAACATGCTACAGGGCTGTGGCATCAGTGCCTAGCTATGATGTCGAGGGGCCCAGCATCAGATTACTTTTCATCCATCAAACATTTCCTGGGCACCTACTAGGGCCAGGCACTGTGCTAGGTCCTGGGGATACACAGAGGAGCAAAACATACCCTGCCCTTGAGGAGCTCACAGCCTAGTGGAAGAGACTGACACAAACAAATCATTATAAATACAATGTGATGAGTGCTATAGCATAAGTAAGACAAAGTGCCAAGGCACCACTGAGAAGGGAGTGTCTCTGCTTGGAGTTATCGGGGAAAGTTTCACAGACAAGGGAACATTTGAATTGGGCCTTAAAAGATTAATAGGAGTTTAGTAAGTAGGTAGTATGGCGCGGGGGGGAGATCTTTATAGGTAGAACAGTGTGTTCCAGAGCAAATGGAATTTGTTGGGGAGTTGAGGCTCCAGAAGTATAGCAAGGGGAATTATATTGTGAAGGACTTTACAAGGTATGCTAAGACATTTGGACCTTAACCTTAACCTGTGGGTAATAGGAGTCATCAGTTTAAGGAAAAGGAAGTGACATCAAATTTGTATAACTTGGGACAATGTGGGACAGATGATGATATCAACAGAAACTTGTCAGGAGTGGGGAAAATAAAGGGACATAAAGAGGTAAGGAGGTTAGATGAATAATGAATGGAGATGTCTCTGGTAAAGAGGAAGAATACGTGTTAGATGGGACAGGAAAGGAGGAAAAAATGGATTTGGATTTGGCTTTGGACATGTTGGATTTAATGTACCTATGATACATCTAACCAGCAAGCAGCTAATACGCAAATAACATTGTAAATAAATTAAAATTTTTTATTTCAGCAAATATTTATCATAAGTACAAAAACCAACTAAGATATGGTCCCTTCCTTCAAGGAGATGAGTCTAGTAGGAAACCTAAAACAGGCAATCACAGTGTAATATGAAAAGTGCTATGCTAGGCAACCGCAGGGCTCTTCTAGAACTTGGGTAGAGGTGGGGAGGGAGGAGAGCTGGCTAGAGAAGGAAATTGAGCCAAATATGAATAGGAATTAGCTAAACGAAAAAGAAAGCAATGGGCATTCCAGAGACTAGGAAGAGCCTATATGAAGACACAGGCATGAAACATTTTACAGGCATGAAACACTTTTAGAGAACACACGTAGCTCAGTGTGACTGGAGATTTTTTGATTGATCCGTGTAAGATCTATAATTCATGTGATAGAAATGATTTAAAGAGGTAGGTAAATACCAAATCATGAAGGGCCTGAAAGTTCTGGGCAGTCATTGAATGAGAATAGTATGACCAGATTTACATTTTAGAAAGATTGTCCTGTGCCCCAAAAGAAAAATGGGCAAAGGTATGAACTAATTTAGAAAAGAAATGTAGCCGGGCGTGGTGGCTCAAGCCTGTAATCCCAGCACTTTGGGAGGCCGAGGCGGGTGGATCAGGAGGTCAGGAGATCGAGACCATCCTGGCTAACACGGTGAAACCCTGTCTCTACTAAAAATACAAAAAAAAAATTAGTCGGGCGTGGTGGCAGGCACCTGTAGTCCCAGCTACTCGGGAGGCTGAGACAGGAGAATGGCGTGAACCTGGGAGGCAGAGCTTGCAGTGAGCGGAGATTGCGCCACTGCACTCCAGCCTGGGTGACACAGCAAGACTGTCTCAAAAACAAAACAACAACAACAACAACAACAAAAGAAATGTAAATGACCAATATATCGTATGAAAAAATAACTTCCAGCCGGGCGCGGTGGCTCATGCCTATAATCCCAGCACTTTGGGAGGCTGAGGCAGGTGGATCACAAGGTCAAGAGATCGAGACCATCCTGGCCAACATGGTGAAACCCTGTCTCTACTAAAAATACAAAAATTAGCTGGACCTGGTCACACCTGTAGTCCCAGCTGCTGGGGAGGCTGAGGCAGGAGAATCGCTTGAACCCAGGAGGCAGAGGTTACAGTGAGCCGAGATCGTGCCACTGTACTCCAGCCTGGTGACAGAGCGAGACTCAGTCTCAAAATAATAATAATAATAACTCCCCTAATAAAGAAATGCAGTAAAACCACGAAGTGCAATTTTTTACGTATCATATTGGTGATTAAAATGAATGATAATGCCTAGTGTTTGGAAAGATTATGAGGAAAAAGACATTCTCAAACTACTGGTGGTAATGTTGATTGATAAAAATGGGGTGGTTTGGAGAGAGGCTTAGCAATTTATCATCATAAATAAAACATTTAAAAATGTGCATCCCCTTTGGCCCAAAAAATCCACATCTAGGAAATTATTTTGTGGGAATAATTAACACACCATCAGAATGTTTGTGTAAGGATGTTTTATGACAGCATTGTTCCTAATAGTGGAATAATTGGAGACAGCTTCAATGTCCTAGTGAGAGGCTGTTAAGTCATGTTACAGCCATATGGCGGAATACCGTGTAGCTATTAAAATTATGCTATAGACGTATGTTTATTGACATGGGAAGATGTTCGTTATAATCATTAGTGAAGAAGGCAGATTCCTGGAGAGTATGTAGAGTATCGCAATTTTGTAAATTAAACAAAAACGTTCAAGCATCTAAAGTGCACAGAAAATTTTGGAAGGTAATATACCAAAAGATTATCTCGGATGATGGAGTTATTGATGATTTTAAAAAATTTTTTCTGGTGTATGTTCTAATTTTTTCAACCAGTGAACGTGCATTACTTGTGTGATTTTTGTTTTTCAAGTAAAATTAAGAATAAACAAACAAACAAAAAAATAAAGAGCACTCTGGCAGAAGTGTGAAGAAGTAATTGGAGGAGAGCAAGACTGGAGGCATGACGACTTACTTCAGTAGTGCAGGCCAGAGATAACAAAGGACTAAGCCAAGGCAGGCAGAGTAGGGATGGAAAGGAGGGGATAGAGACAAGATATATTGAAGAGAGAATCTTCAGGACTATTGACTAATTGGATACTGTAAGTGGTAGATGAAACCATGAGGCTGTCAGAGCATTTATGGTCATGTAAGATGGCAGTGTGTTGTTCAGGTGTAAGGGAGTTTCTTCCATTCAGGTTCTTGTGTATATGAAGTTGGCAAGTTGATGTTTTTGAACAGGATCATTTTTCTCTCAGGGGCATGTAGAATAGTTCAGAACCAGTCACTTTAGTGTCCAGGGGAGGTGAGATGGGCTTATCCTTTGGTGGCACTGAGAATGGGAATGGTCAGCTAGAGGATGGTGTCCGAGCTTGAGAGATGACATGTTTCTCTTCTCAGTTATGGGAGCTATGAGGAGCCTGATCCCAAGTCGAACACCCAAGACACAAGCTTCAGCAGCATCGGTGGGTATGAGGTATCAGAGGAGGAAGAAGATGAGGAGGAAGAGCAGCGCTCTGGGCCGAGCGTACTAAGCCAGGTCCACCTGTCAGAGGACGAGGAGGACAGTGAGGATTTCCACTCCATTGCTGGGGACAGTGACTTGGACTCTGATGAATGAGGCTTCCTTTGGGCCTCCTTGGTCAGCCTTCCCTGTTCTCCAGCCTAGGTGGTTCACCTTTCCCCAATTTGTTCATATTTGTACAGTATCTGATCCTGAAATCATGAAATTAACTAACACCTTAGCCTTTTAAAAGTAGTAAGTAAATGATAATAAATCACCTCTCCTAATCTTCCTGGGGCAGTATCACCCTTTGATTTAAAACAAAGCAACCCCTTTCCCCTACCACTACCAAAAGAGCAAGCTCATTTTCCCGTGTCCTCCTTTAACTCCATGTATTGCTTTTGGTATAATTTTTCCCTGGGGAAGGAGGGGAAATTATGAAAGAACTAGTAACTTTATGTCCTCTTGATGTATTAGGAAATTTCCGGCCGGGCGTGGTGGCTCACACCTGTAATCTCAGCACTCTGGGAGGCCGAGGCAGGCGG
>NW_016814462.1:114724-118025 GCF_001698545.2 Rhinopithecus bieti
TTAAGCTGATTGTTTTAGAATTAGTAGAAGCTTGCCAGATGGAAAAGTCCAGGCAAAGTGTAACATGAATGGGAAAGGCCACAGTCTAGAAATGGCAGAGTGTGTTCCTAGTTTGTTTGTTTGTTTGTTTGTACCTGCCTTGTTCCAGGAAGGATTTAAGGATAGTTTATATTCCAGTCCTTTAATGCTGGAATGGCTAGAGATGAGACTGAAAGATGGGCAGGAAGTATATCATCACAAGCTTTGTGTTTGATGTTAATGTGTATGATTTTTATATTGTGGGAATAAGCTCTGAAAGGAGTGATATAATCAGGTTTGTATTTTAGAAATCTGTGTAATGAATGAATGAAGAAAAATTGAAGAACTATGTAACAGATATATGTGATCCCATTTTTGTAAAAGACAACCATGTGTGTTTATTTATATGTGTTTATATATATACTTGTGTATGCAAAGGTAAACGTCTGAAAGGATATATGCTAACTGTTCACAATGATAACCCCCAGGAATGGGATTGGAGGGGAAGGGGCTTCTGTGTTTGTTATGTATGCTGGGTGGGATATTGTGCTTTTATTTCTGTATTGTTTGAATTTTTTTACAAGTGTGTATTATTTTTGTAATAAAATTTTTAAAAAATTCCAGCAGTAGTGTGGAGAATGGTTTGGATGGATCTAGTTCAAGTAAGAGAGAATGGAGCCCAAACTGGTGCTATGGTATTGGGATGGGGAGGAGAGGGATGGATTTGAGAGATCTTTAGGGAGTAGGACTTGGCATTTGGGGGTAGAGAAGGAGGAATGGAAGGTGGCTTCCAGAATTTTGGTTGGGAGGATTGGGTGAGTACATGGTATTCATTGGTTCATTTCAACATTTATCATGCCACCTTTTTTTGTTTTGTTTTCTTTAGATGGAGTCTCCCTCTGTTGCCCAGGCTGGAGTGCAGTGGTGTGATCTCGGCTCACTGCAGCCTCCACCTCCGGGGTTCAAGTGATTTTCTTGCTTCGGCCTCCTGAGTAACTGGGATTACAGGCACCCATCACCACACCAGGCTAGTTTTTGTAGGCTGGAGTGCAATGGTGCAATCTCAGCTCACTGCAACCTCCGCCTCCCGGGTTCAAGCGATTCTTGTGCCTCAGCCTCCTCAGTAGCTGGGATTACAGACGCCTGCCACCATACCCAGCTAATTTTTGTATTTTTAGTAGAGTCGGAGTTTCGCCATGTTGGCCAGTCTGGTTTCGAACTCCTGACCTCAGGGGATCCGCCCGCCTCGGCCTCTAAAAGTGCTGGGATTACAGGCGTGAGCCACCGCACCCAGCCAAGACGGGGTTTTGCCATGTTGGCCAGGCTGGTCTAGAGCTCTTGACCTCAAGCAATCCACCTACCTTGCCCTCCCAAAGTGCTGGGATTACAGGCATGAGCCACTGTGCCTGGCTGGCCAAACCACCTGTTTTTATAAGCAGCCTGCCAGATGCTGATAGAGAAGTCAGATATACTCCCTGATTGCAAGGAACTTAGGGTCTAGAATGAGAGGTAGATATGTAAATAAAAAAGTTTAATAAAAAGTGATCATTGCAATAAATATTTACAAGAATCCGTGGTGAGAGGAAAAAGTTCTTGATTCTTTACAAAGTACGAACAAGAATGCTTCACAGAGGAGACCCTTAAAAAAATCATGAAGAGTGGAAAGGAATTTACTAGATGGTCATAGGGGTGGGATGGGAGGGCATTCTAAACAGAGGGAACAGAATGCTTAGGAGCATGAAGCAACATGTTCATAGAACTACATATAGTTATAGACGGCTGGAATGTAGGGAACCTATGTAGTATAGTGATCACAAGCTCAGGATGAAATGCTCATTTTAAAGCAATCACTCTGGCAGCAGTATGAAAATAGAGTGGAGAAGGGGTGATGCCAGATAAGAGATGCTGGAGACCTAAACTGTGACTAAGGCATTGACAGCAGGGATGGAATGAGTGGTATATCTTGGTGACTGAGTGCAAAATGGAAAGTAAGGGAGTGGAACCTAGATTTCTGATCTGGGTGACTGGATAAATGGTGATGCCATTTACTGAACAGGTTGAGGGTGGAAGGCAGGGGGAAACAGCTAAGCTTAGTTTTGAAGCATGTAAGTTTGAAGTACGGTATGTATAAAGTTTAGGATTTGTACAATCTTGGAAGTAGGTGAGATCACCCAGGAAATGTGTAGAGTCAGAGTACAGAGGATAGACTCCTGGTGAAGACCAGTATTTAGGGGTGGTGAGAAATAGCCTGAAGAGTAATATTTCTCAAACTAAGGAAGGGATTTAAGGAAGAGAAAAAGACAACATATTTACCACAGAAAAGTCAAGTCAGACCCAAGAGAGCATTTGAATTTGGCAACTAGCAGGTCCCTGGTGACCTGAGCGATCAAAAAGCTGTTTTAACAGAGTAGTGAGATTGTAATTTCACCAGCAGTAGGGCAAGGAACAAATGGGAGGTGAGGAAGTGATGATAAAAGATAATAGACTACTCTTTCAAGAAGCTAGGGAGACGCACAGTCTTAACATGGAAGACAAATATGGATACCTATGTAGGCTTAGGGAAAGAAAGCAAGACAGGATAATTGTTGGAAGGACCTGTGAAAACAGGAGAGGATGTTAGCTAACAGGTAGAGATACTGACTTGAGAGAGATCTTCCCCTGAGAGAGACAAAAGAATGGATGTAATTATCATTGTGTAGATAGGGAGATGGGAAATTGAGGAGTTCACACTTCATAGCTTCAGCTTCCTCTGTGAAACTGTAAGATCATCCTTATGACAAAAGTGAAAATGGGAATGAGGGCTTGAATACCATCCTACTGTGGGGGTTAATGAGAAACTGGAAACAAGCTAAATGTCCAGTAGCAGAGAGGTTGAATTATGGCATATCCATTCAGTGAAAAAGTATGCAGCTGTTAAAGGAAAATTGGCTGGGTGCGGTGGCTCACATCTCTAATCCTAGCACTTTGGAAGGCCGATGCGGGTGGGTCACTTGAGGTCAGGAGTTTGAGACCAGCCTGACCAACGTGGTGAAACCCCATCTCTACTACAAAAAAAAATCAGGCATGGTGGCACGTGCCTGTAATCCCAACTACTCCGGAGGCTGAGGCAGGAGAACTACTTGAACCTGGAAGGCGGAGGTTGCAGTGAGCCAGGATCGTGCCACTGCTCTCTAGCCTGGATGACAGAGTAAGACTCCATCTCAAAAAAAATAAGCATTTTGTTTTAATCTTTTTTTTTTTGAGACGGAGTCTCCCTCTGTCGCCCAGGCTGGGGTGCAGTGGC
>NW_016814462.1:120473-129428 GCF_001698545.2 Rhinopithecus bieti
CCTGTTTTAATCTTATAATAGTCACCGATGAAAATGGGAGCTGGAGCTGACTAGGGATCCATGAAAGGATTACTGGATGCTTAATGTACAAGCAAGGTTGAAGACTTAATTTAAAATGGTACCCACTTATTGTGGTGTGATTTTTTTCCCTTTATTTTTATTTCTGTTTTTTTGAGACAGAGTCTCACTCTGTTGCCCAAGCTGGAGTGTAGTGACTGCGATCTCGGCTCACTGCAGCTTCTGCCTCCCAGGTTCAAGTGATTCTCCTGCCTCAGCCTTCCGAGTAGCTAGGATTACAGATGCGTGCCACCATGCCTGGCTAATATTTTGTATTTTTGGTAGAGATGGGGTTTCACCGTGTTAGCCAGGATGGTCCTGATCTTCTGACCTCATGATCCACCCGTCTCGGCCTTCCAAAGTTCTGGGATTACAGGCATGAGCCACCGCGCCCGGCCTGTTTTTCCTTTAAAGGTACTTAGCAACACAACTAGTCAGTGTGTAGAAGCACAGATAGTAAAGCAGTCTGGGGTGAAGACCTGGTTATAAGGAATAGATCGGTGAATTTCATTTCATTTCAGTAACGCTCTCTTGACTACTCTATACCAAGCACTGTGCTAGGTACTGTGAATACCGCTCATGGTCTAGTGTTAGACAAGTCCATGCAAGAGTGTGATAAGTGAAATGATAAAATACATACGGTGTACTTTGAAGGTACAGAGTAACGCCAACTCTGGATCTAAGGAAACCTTTCCAGAGCTTACTAGCTTGAATTAGGTGAAGCAAGCAATGGGGGTAGGGAATGGTTATCATTCCAGGCAGAAAAAATAGCATGTGCAAGGAGCATGTGATTAAGGAATTAGGAATGGTTACAGCATGGTACACATGGAAGGGCTGGCAAGAACTGAAACTGAGGAATTAGCCAGTGTCCAGATCTCGAGAGCTCTGTATGCTTTGCTAAAGAATTTGGACTTTATCCTAAAGGCAGTGGGGATCTGTTGAAGGACTGGGATCATTTCAGCAGCAATTCAGAATGTGGATGGTAAAGAGCAGGACTGGAAATGGTTATGGTAGTCATTAGGTGAGACACGAATCAGCTGTAAGGCAGGAACAGTGGTCAGAGATTTGAGAGAATTTAGGAGGTAGAATCTATATAAAATTTGATGACTGATTAGATGTGGATTATTTCAGTCAGTCAATATTCATTGAGTCTAATGGATACCAGGCATTATTCTAGATCAGAAGTGTCCAATCTTTTGACTTCCCTGGGCCACATTGGAAGAAGAATTGTCTTGGGCCACGCATAAAATACACTAACGATAGCTGATGAGCTTTTTAATAAAAACGCCGCATAAATCTTTTTTTTTTTTTTCTGCAGAGCTAGCTGAGGTTTTATTTTGGACCAAAAAAAAAGGCAGTTGAATTGTTTTGTAGCTGGAGGCATGGACAAGGGGGGGTCCCCAGGCAGTAAATTCCCCCGCAGGAGGACTGAGGGCTAGGGCTGAGCCTCAGGTGGGTCTCCTGTTCCCTGTGCTCCCCTGCACAGCGGCCTCCCTCCTGGGCTCTAGGGAAGTCACAGAAGGGGCAGGCTGGGAGGGGCGGTGCAGCTGTACACTTGGGCAGGACATCAGAGGACTCAGACACCAGCTTCTCATCGCGGGTCTCGATCTTCTTCACAACCATGGCCCTGATGGAGCTGGTGCAGCTGAAGGAGCTGGAGCCTGTGCCGTAGCCGAGGCTGAGTCTTGTGAGGTCCCCATAGGCCAAGCTCAGAGCACCTGCATAGCCGCTGGTGGTCGTCATATGGATACTCACGTTCTGCATCCCAGACTCCAGCCGGCTCTCCTCACCCTCCAGCAGCTTCCTGTAGGTGGCGATCTCGATGTCCAGGGCCCGCTTGACGTTCATCAGCTCTGGGTACTCACGCAGCTGCCACACCAGGTCCTGTTTGGCCTGCTGCAGGGCTGCCTCCAGCTCGGACAGCTTGGCATTGGCATCCTTAACGGCCAGCTCCCCTGGCTGCTCAGCATCTGCGATGGCGGCCTCCAGGGAAGCCCTCTGGCCTTTAAGACCCTCAATCTCAGCCCGGAACCGGCTGATGTTCCAGTTCGTCTGAGAGTTCTCAGTCTTTGGACACCGCAGGTCATCCCTGTGCTTCCCAGCCAGCGTCTGCAACTCCTCATACTTGATCTGGTACATGCCCTCAGCCTCAGCCTGGTTGCGGTTGGCGGTCTCCTCATAATGCACCTTGACCTCAGCAATGATGCTGTCCATGTCCAGGGAGTAGCTGTTGTCCATGGACAGCACCACAGATGTGTCCGAGATCTCGGACTGCAGCTCCTGGATCTCCTCTTCATAGAGCTGCCTGAGGAAGTTGATCTCATCAGTCAGCCCTTCCAGGCGAGACTCTATCTCTACCTTGTTCATGTAAGTTTCATCCACATCCTTCTTGATGAGGACAAATTCATTCTCCATCTCTGTATGTACGCGTATTGAGCTCATCCTCATAGTTGTTCTTGAAGTCCTCCACCACCCCCTGCATGTTGCAAAGCTCTGCCTCCAGCTTCAGCTTCTGCTGGCCCAGAGTCTCCAGCTGCCATCTAAGGTTGTTGATGTAGTTCTCCAACATGTTGTCCATGTTGCTCCGAGCCATCTTATGCTGCTGCAGGAGGCTCCACTTGGTCTCCAGCATCTTGTTCTGCTGCTTCAAGTACTGTACCTTGTCTATGAAGGAGGCAAACTTGTTGTTGAAGGTCTTGATCTGCTCCTCCTGGGTGCGCACAGCCTGGATATTGGGGTCCACCACCAGGTTAAGGGGGCTCAGCAGGCTCTGGTTGACCGTGACGGCAGTGATGCCTCCATGCCGCTGGCCCCACCATAGCCTCTGCCCAGGCCACCCTGGAAGCTGCGGCTGCCCACTCGGGAGAAGCTCAAGGAGCTGATGCAGGCACCGGGCCCGCTCATGTAGGAGTGGCTGCTGAAGCGTCGGGGGCCAGAGGTGGACACCTTGTAGGACTTCTGGGTCACCCTGATGGACATGGTGGAGGCAGGAATGGAAGCAGGCGGGCTGAACCTGGTGGAGATCCCAGAAGGAGCAGAGAACCTGCTTCTTGGTCCTCATAATGTTTTAAGAAAGTTTACGAATTTGCGTTGAGCCACATTCAAAGCCATCCTGGGCCGCATGTGGCCTGTGGGCCACAGGTTGGACAAGCTTGTTCTAGATACAGCAATGAATAAAACAGCCCCTTCCCTCAAAGTGCTTAGAATTTAGTGAAGGAAGGAGACAATAACAAATAAGAGTGAGAAGCACTATTTAGAAAATAAAAGTGATGTGAGAGGGTGTGGGTGAGGTTGCTAGTTTTTTGTTTTGTTTTGTTTTGTTTTTTGAGACAGTCTCACTCTGTCACCCAGGCTGAGTGCAGTGGCGCTATCACAGCTTGCTGCAGCCTCAACCTCCTAGGCTTACGTGATCCTCCCACCTCAGCCTCCTGAATAGCTGGGACTACAGTCACGTGCCACCACACTCGGCTAATTTTTTTTGTATTTTTTGAAGAGACAGAGTCTCGCTATGTTGCCTAGGCTGGTCTTGAACTCCTGGACACGAGCAGTTCCTCCTGCCTTAACCTCCCAAAGTGCTGGGATTACTGGCGTGAGCCACTGCACCCAATCAAGGGTGCTAATTTAATGGTCAGGGAAGACCTTCCTGAGTAACTGTCATTGACATACAAATATACATGTATTATTTCTGTAAAGTTAAAACATTTTTTAAGTGTGAAAAGGCAAGCAATAAAAGAACCTCAAAAGATGCTTTGAAACACAGTCTAGAAAAATATGCAGAAACCAGGATATACTGTTTGAAGGGAAGCCAAAGAAGGAGAGTTTCAAAGGATGGAGTGGTCAGCAGTGTCCAGTACTTGCAGAAAGGTCAGTCAGGTAAGGACTGAAATTTGTCATTTGAATTTGGCATTTGGTGAGCCTGGTGAAAACAGTGCTGAAATCAGATGGCAAGTAGGTTGAATAATTGAATGAGAAGGAATAGCAACAGTTTCTAGGAGCTTGATTTGATTAAATAATAGCTATCATTCATTTTGCCAACCTCTCCGCAGAGAATACCTGACCTCATTTAATCCTGAACCGTCTATGAGATAGGTATTATTCCCATTTTACAAATGAGGGAACTTGTTCAGGGTCATACAAATAGAGGGATTAGCCTTGGACTGGAGAAGGACTCTCTTTAAGGTCAGAAAGATGCATATATATGCAGTAGGACGGGGGCAAAACCATGCCCCTGGGCATTGTAGGCCCTGTTGAGAAGTTTTGTCAGGCTGGCCCGGTGGCTTATGCCAGTAATCCCAGCATTTTGGGAGCCTGAGGTGGGAGGATCACATGAGCCCAGAAGTTTGAGACCAGTCTGGGCAACACAGGGAGACCCTGTCTCTAAAAAAATAAAGAAGTTTTGTTTTTATCCTAAGAGTAATGGGAAACTTTTCAATGGGAATGGGGTAGAACCTGGGAAGATGACCTCAGGTTTGTGCTTCCAAACCAGTGTGAAAATAGTAAAAAAAAAAAATGTTTTTTTGAGATGAAGTCTTGCTCTTGTCACCCATGCTGGAGTGCAGTGGCACCATCTCACCTCACTGCAACCTCTGCCTCCCAGGTTCAAGCGATTCTCCTGCCTCAGCCTCCCGAGTAGCTGGGATTACAGGCACCTGCCACCAGGCCCTGCTAACTTTTGTATTTTTAGTAGAGACGGGGTTTCACTATGTTGGCCATGCTGGTCTCGAACTCCTGACCTCAGGTGATCTGCCGCCTCGGCCTCCCAAAGTGCTGGGATTACAGGAGTGAGCCACCGCGCCCAGGCTTTTTTTTTTTTGGATACTATGAAGTCTCGCTCTGTCGCCAGGCTGGAGTGCAATGGCGCTATCTCGGCTCACTGCAACCTCCACCTCCCGGGTTCAAGCGATTCTCCTGCCTCAGCCTCCCAAGTAGCTGGGACTACAGGTGCATGCCATCACGCCCAGCTAATTTTTGTATTTTTAGTAGAGATGGGGTTTCACCATGTTAGCCAAGATAGTCTCCATCTCGACCTCGTGATCCGCCCGCCTCAGCCTCCCAAAGTGCTGGGATTACAGGCTTGAGCCACTACGCCCGGCCTTTTTTTTTGAGATAAGTTTTGTCCTTGTTGCCCAGGCTGGAGTGCAGTGGTACAATCTCGGCTCACTGCAACCTCCACTTCCTCAGTTCAAGCGATTTTCCTGCCTCCACCTCCCGAGTAATTGGGATTATAGGCATGCGCCATGACGCCCAGCTAATTTTTGTGTTTTTAGTAGAGACGGGGTTTCACCATGTTGTCCAGGCTGGTCTCGAACTTCTGACCTCTGGTGATCCACCCGCCTTGGCCTCCCAAAGTGCTGGGATTACAGGCATGAGCCACCGCACCTGGTCATTCAAAATTTTTTTTTCCTATGGGTAGTTTAAGCTTCATTTGCAGATCTAGGATCTTGGGAATTACAGTACAATATTTGCTAAATATAACAATCTTTTTCCCTTCCCCCAACTTTGAAAATAAGCAACTGGTGTACTTGTTAAAAAAAAAAACAAAACACTGATTCTAGGCCCCAGTTCAGCCCTCTTGAGTCAGAATATCTAGTGGAGAAGAGGTGGCAGTCTGTATATTTTATAGATGACCTAAGTGATTCTTACTTGAGAAGTTTGGGAAACTCTGATCCAGCAACATTCCCAAATTAATGTTATTCTCTGTATCAGCTGTTCTTAACTAGTGTGCATCAAAATGGAGTAGGGATCCCAGCACTTTGGGAGGCCGAGACGGACGGATCATGAGGTCAGGAGATCGAGACCATCCTGGCTAATACGGTGAAACCCCGTCTCTACTAAAAATGCAAAAAACTAGCCGGGCGAGGTGGCGGGCGCCTGTAGTCCCAGCTACTCCGGAGGCTGAGGCAGGAGTATGGCGTAAACCCAGGAGGTGGAGCTTGCAGTGAGCTGAGATCCGGCCACTGCACTCCAGCCCAGGCGACAGAGCAAGACTCCGTCTCAAAAAAAAAAATTTCAATTCCTGGGCTTGGAATGTGCATTTATAATATGCACACCTGTAATTCTGATGCAGATAGTCCCTAAAGCAATAGCGACATTATTAATAATAATCCTTTGGTAAATACAAGTACTTTAGAAGAAATATAGTCATAATTTTAAAAATTACTAGGTATATCATCTTGCAGATTTATTCTTTGCTTTCTGGTTAATAACTTAATAGTCAAGGGTTTTTTTGTTTTTGTTTTTCTTGAGATGGAGTCTCGCTCTGTCACCCAGGCTGGAATGCAGTGGCGCCATCTCGGCTCACTGCAAACTCCACCTCCGGGATTCACACCATTCTCCCGCCACAGCCTCCAGAGTAGCTGGGACTATAGGCGTCTGCCACCATGCCCGGCTAATTTTTTTTTTTTTTTTTTTTTTGTATTTTTAGTAGAGACGGGGTTTCACGGTGTTAGCCACGATGGTCTTGATCTCCTGACCTCGTGATCCGCCCACCTTGGCCTCCCAAAGTGCTGGGATTACAGGTGTGAGCCACCGTGCCCGGCCAATAGTCAAGGCTTTTTAAGTAATAAATTGCTCTTAACATTTTATATTTCATCCATCATGCATAAATTGTGATGATTAATTACATATAAATTCTACAAGTTGTTTTAAATGGATATAAAAGTTTGAAATTGTTTATCTTAAATTTTGCCTATATAGCTTTGGATTGTCCCCATTTTGGGGACTCGGAATCCAGTGTTTTCAGTGAACTCCATGTTACCACGTTTCGTCTTGTTTAAATATCCATTCCTCCTGATTTACAATAAAATAAAAATGTGTACTTATATCTTGTGTTCGTGACTCTCTTATGTAGCACATAAGATCTTCCATTAACCAGAAATTTAACTCAGTTATCCTACAGTAGATGTAAGAAGTGGTCAAATGGAGTAAGCAGTTAAATTACATTTGAGTTGGAGGGCATGTTATATCAGTGATCACAAAATTACTTTCTCCTTGTGTTTCCTTCTTCCTATGAAATCAGGAATGCTTTAAAGAAAAGGCTGAAATGGGAAATTGGAAACATAAACAGTCACAACTAGAGAAGCAGTATCCCCTTGGCTGTAAATCAGTGCCTTGGTGAGCCACTGTTACAGATGAAAATGTATAAAGGACCAGCCTGGGCAACATAGCAAGACCCTATCTCTACAAAAAAAGAAAGAAAAAGAAAATGTATAAAGGTAGGGGAAAAGCTTCAGAACCACTTACTGATTTCGTCTCCCATTTCTGACAGGGCTAGAAAGCAGTCTTTTCAACTTACTTGACTCTCTGTTATTTCAAATAAACTCGATGACACAGTCAAATGAAAGCAAAACAAACACTTGAGAGCTCTGGACAGCTCCAAGTACTATAATACAGTTTCTTCATATATTTCCAAAATTCAAATTTAGAATAAAAATTGGGAGTTTTAAAAGGTTTGCTTCTCATTTCATTTTCTCTTCATTTTTTTTAACTTTAGAATTAAATTCTAAGTCAACAGATTTAACTCTTAAGATCACCAAGTAAGTATGGGTTCTCCTAACTTTAAGCAACAAATATTGGACTGCAGGCCAGGTGCGGTGGCTCACGCCTGTAATCCCAGCACTTTGGAAGGCCAAGGTGGGCGGATCACGAGGTCAGGAGATCGAGACCATCCTGCCTAACACAGTGTAAACCCCGTCTCTACTAAAAATACGAAAAATTAGCCGGGTGTGGTGGCAGGCGCCTGTAGTTCCAGCTACTTGGGAGGCTGAGGCAGGAGAATGGGGTGAACCTGGGAGGCGGAGTTTGCAGTGAGCTGAGATCACACCACTGCACTCCAGCCTGGGCGACAGCAAGAATCCTTCTCAAAAAAATATATATATATATCGGGCTGGACAGAATTTGTTTACCAGAAAGTGTAATATACATTTCTTAAAAGGTAAGACAAATTTCTTACAATTAGGCTGGGCATGGTGGCTCACGCCTGTAATCCCAACACTTTGGGAGGCTGAGGTGGGAGGATCTCTTGAGGCCAGGAGTTTGAGACCAGTGTGGCAACGTAGGGAGACTCCCCCTCACCGTCTCTACAAATAATTTTTTTTTTAACTAGCTGGGCATTGTGGTGCATGCTTGTGGCACCACCTACTCAGGAGGCTGAGGAAGGATCGCTTAAGCCCCAGGAGACTGAGGCTGCAGTAAGCCGTGATCACGCCACTGCACTCCAGCCTGGGTGACAGAGTGAGACCCTGTCTCAAAAAAAGTTTCTT
Organism: Rhinopithecus bieti; assembly: GCF_001698545.2. Lineage (NCBI taxonomy): Eukaryota > Metazoa > Chordata > Mammalia > Primates > Cercopithecidae > Rhinopithecus > Rhinopithecus bieti. The sequence continues at coordinate 128,792 of NW_016814462.1, forward strand.
ACAATTAAACCAGAAGGTGTTCCCTTTAACTCAATTCTGGCATGATGATTTTTAATCCATATTTAGAAGTTATTACATAGTAAATACATCCATTCCATTAAAATATTTTTACATCCCAGTGTAGCCAATTGACCTAATTTCAAGGGCTCTTCATTTTATGACATAAATTCTAGGTTTTTCCGTGCAAACCTGTAATTATTAAAGTTTCAAGCAATTAGAGTGCTTTTGCTATCAGTTGGAGCTGTGTAAAGAGGACTGCCTGGAGTTATCTCTAGATGTCAAGTCTTACCATAGATAATGCCCTGAAACGTCAAAGATAGTCTCTCAATATATATGTAAGTGGCCAGCTGTGGTGGCTGATGCCTGTAATCACAGCACTTTGGGAGGCTGAAGTGGGAGGACTGCTTGAGCCCAGGAGCTGGTGACAAGCCTGGACAAGATGGTAAGACCCCATCACTAAAAAAAATACAAAAAATTAGCTAGGCATGGTGGCATGCACCTGTGGTCCCAGCTACTCGGGAGGCTTAGGTGGATCGCTTGAGCCCAGGAGGAAGAGGTTGCAGTAAGCCAAGATCATGCCACTGCACTCCAGCCTGTACAACAGAGTGAGACCTTGAATCAAAAAAAAAAAAAAAAA
>NW_016814462.1:130662-132319 GCF_001698545.2 Rhinopithecus bieti
AAAAAAAAAAAAAAAAAATCACATTTTTCCTTCAATACTTTTATTTTGAACTAATTTTAGATTTATAGAAAAGAGTTTTCCATATACCCTTTACTTGGCTTCCCCTAATGTTAACATATTACTAAAGGCACATTTATTAAAACTAAATTATTAGGATTGGTATAGTTCTTTAAACTATAGACTTTATTCAAATTTTACTAGTTTTTTCACTAACATCCTTTTTCCCTTCCAGGATCCGATTCAGGATACCACGTTGCATTTGGCCATCATGTCTCTTTTTTTGTTTGTTTATTTTTTATCTTTTCGCGATATTCAGTTAGGATTTCAATGTGGAACATTGTGTCTCTTTAGTCTTCTCCAATCTGTGAATCTTCTCAGTGTTTTCTTGTCTTTTGTGATGTTTTGGAAGAGTACTGGCCAGCTATTTGTAGAATGTCTTTCAATTTGGGTTTGTCTGATGTTTTTCTCATTATTAGACTGGGTAATGTATTTTTGGGCAGAATACCACAGAGATGAAGTACATCTGCATCATATCACGTGGTACATATAACATCAACATAACTTATTATTGGTGATATTAACATTGATCACTTGGTCAAAGAGCTGTCTGCCAAGTTTCTCCACTTGATCTTAACCAAAAGTCTGAGAAGCAATGCCAGGTTTCTCCACTATAAAGTTACTGTTGGCTGGGCCTGATGGCTCATGCCTGTAATCTCAATGCTTTGGGAGGTCAAAGGAGGATCACTTGAGGCCAGGAGTTTGAGACCAGCCAAGGGAATAGAGAGACCACAACACCCCCCGCTGTGTCTACAAAACAATTTTTTTTGGCAGGTGTTGTGGGGGACAGTCTCACTCTGTCGCCCAGTCTGGAGTGCAGTGGTGCAATCTCGGCTCACTGCAACCTCCACCTCCCGGGTTCAAGTGATTCTTGTGCCTCAGCCTCAGAGTGGCTGGTTCTACAAATGCACACCACCACACCCGGCTAATTTTTTGTATTTTTAGTAGAGATGGGGTTTCGCCATGTTGGCCAGGCTGGTCTCAAACTCACGTCCTCAAGTGATCTGCCCACCTCAGCTTCCCAAAGTGGTGGGATTAACAGGTGTGAGCCACCGAGCCCAGCCGCATACTCTAATCTTTAGAAGCAAGTCACTAAGTCCAGCTCACACTCAAGAGCTGAGGAAATTAAGTTCCACTTTGCAGAGGAAGATATATCCAAGAAGTTGTGGACATATGTTAAAACCACCATAGTAATTAATAAATTTTTTGATAAGTCCCTTACATTTTGACTCATCCTAATTTTGTTATTACCAATATTGCCTGTCCTATCATCCACCTCATATTTCCTCATCCATGAGGTTATTGCGAGTTTGCCTTCTTGAAAGCCATAAGGTTCAGTTGTTTCCCAGACTTGTCTGGTTATCATAATCACTTGGGGTACATGTTTAACTATTGGTTTCCAAGCCTCTCCTCCAGAGTCAGATTCAGTGTGTCTAGGGTATGAGTTTGGAAACTAGCTTTAAAAGCAACTCAGCTGATTCTTACTGTTAACCCAAATTTGAGAAGCACTGGCTTATGCATTTCTCTTTTCTCTCTGTTTTCCATTAGCTAACCATGGACATACACCTCGCCTTTTTTTTTTTTTTTTTTTTTTTTTTTT
>NW_016814462.1:137122-138677 GCF_001698545.2 Rhinopithecus bieti
TACTTTTTTTTTTTGAGACAGAGTCTTGTTCTTTTGCCCAGGCTGGAGTGCAGTGGTGCAATCTCAGCTCACTGAAACCTCTGCCTCGCGGGTTCAAGCGATTCTCATGCCTCAGCCTCCCAAGTAGCTGGGATTACAGGTGTGATCCTCCCACCTTGTTACTGGTGGAGGGTGTCCAGGTTCTTGGCGTTCTGAACAAAGAATTGGACAAAAGGCACAAACGAAGCAAGGAAAGAATGAAGCAACAACAAAGCAGAGATTTATTGAAAACAAAAGTACACTCCACAGGGTGGGTGCAGGCCCGAGCAGCCGCTTAAGGGCCCCGATACAGAATCTTCTCAGCTCCAAATACCTGCTAGAGGTTTCCCATTAGCTACTTGATGTTCACCCCATGTAAATAAAGTGGTGGCCCACAATCAGTCTGATTGGTTGTGGACAGCAACCTATCTGAGGCTGAAGTGACATTACAAAGTTACACTCCTATGCAAACCTCTGATTGGTTGAGGTACTTTCAATTTCCCAACTGTCAGGCAGAAAAGGGGGGGGTTTGCAAAGGGCGTACGTAGCCTCTGGTCCTTTTGTTACTTAGACATGGAAAGTTAGAGTTTTCCTTTCAATTTAGTTCTAGGAAGTCAGCGTGAAACGGCCTTAGGTTCCCCACCCCCAGACCCTATTCTCCTGCCTCAACCTCAGCCTCCCAAGTAGTTGGGACTACAGGCATGTGCCACCACACCTGCCTAACTTTTTGTATTTTTTTAATAGATAAAAGGTTTTGCACAGGCTAGTCTCAAACTCCTGGGCTCAAGCAATCTGCCCACCTTGGCTTAATAGTTTATTGAATTAATTTATCCTTATTTACTTAGCCATTTCTCTATTATTAGTTTGTTCTAAGATTTCTGAATTTTCGATAATACAATGAACATTTCATCCATATAGCTTTTACTTATGTCTCCTTGCTTCTCTTGCATCAGTTCTTGAGTATAGAATTATTAGGCCAAAGGTCAAAACAATTCTTTGAAATTGTTATTGGCCTGATGCGGTGGCTCACGCCTGTAATCCCAGCACAGGGGAGGCCGAGGTGGGCGACTCACTTGAGGTCGGGAGTTTGAAACCAGCCTGGCCAACATGGTGAAACCCCGTCTCTACTAAAAATACAAAAGCCAGCTGGGCATGGTGGTGCACACCTATAATCCCAGCTACTTGGGGAGGCTGAGGCAGGAGAATCGCTTGAACTTGGGAGGCAGAGGTTGCAGTGAGCTGAGATCTTGCCATTGCACTCCAGCCTGGGTGACAGAGTGAGACTGCATCTCAAAAAAATAAATAAAATAAAATAAAATAGTTATCTATGTAATACACAGTTAAAATTCAGAACAGCTCAGAATGAATAGCAAGTTCCCTTCCCTACCCCTTCCCTTTTGTTCTCTGCTCACTTTCTCCAGAGGTGACCACTTTTATCTGTTACAAAGATATTTATGAGTGTTGATATGTAGTGTCATATTGCTTTTCAAAAGTTTGTATTTGTTTATCTTGCCAGAAGTCCTATGTAAACATACTA
>NW_016814463.1:0-7831 GCF_001698545.2 Rhinopithecus bieti
AAACGGGAAATAGACTCAGACAAAATGGAAAGAAGCTTTCTATGAAATTTCTCTATGATATGTGTATTCACATAAAGCTTTCTTTACGTTACGCAGTTGGAAATTCTGACATGGATGGATCCATGAAGCGACATTCGGGAGCACCTTCAGGGCTATGGTGAAAAGGAAATATCTTCAGAGAAAACTGGAAAGAAGATTTCTGTGAATCTTCTTTATTCTGTGTTTAATCATCTCACATACAAAAAGCTTTCTTTACATTATGTAGCATGGAAACTCCATCGTGGATGGATCCGTGAAGGGATATTCGGGATCACATTCAGGCCTATGTTGATAAAGGAAATATCTTCAGATAAAAACTGTAGAGAAGCTTTCTGAGAAACTGCTTGGTGATGTATGCATTCCACTCAGGGAGTTTTACCTTTCTTGTCATAAGGCACTGTTTGAACACTGTTTCTGTAAAACTAAAAAAGTGATATTCGGAACACATTGAAGACTATGGTGGAAAGTGAAATGTCGTCCAATAAAATCCGGAAAGAAGCATTCCAAGAAACTACTCTCTGACTTGTCCGTTCATTTCACATAGTAAAACTTACTCTACATTTCCCAGTTTGGAAATTCTGTCTTTGAGAATTCTGCGAAGGGATATTAAGTGGCGACCGGAAGCCTATGGCAAGCAAGAAAATGTCTTCCATTGAAAACTGGAGAGAAGCATTCTGAGCAACTGCTTTGTGATGTGTATATTCATATCATAGCATTAAATCGTACTTTTGATTGAGGAGTTTGAAATCACTCTTTCTGTGGAACCTGAGAAAGAACATTTTGGAACGCACTTAAGAATATACTGAAAAAGAAATACCCTCTGATAAAAAACAGAAGGAAGCTTTCTGTGAAATTCCTCTGTGTCATGTGAATTCCACTCACAGAGTTAAGCTTCTGTTTTCATTGAGCAGTATTTTAACACTGTTTTTGTTTAGTCTGCAAAGGGATATTCGAGAGCTCTTTGAGGCTTACGGTGAAAAGGGAATATCTTCAGATAGAAACTGGAGAGAAGCTATCCGAGGAGCTCCTTTGTGACGTGTGCATTCCGCTCATATTGTTATAGCTTTCTTCTTATAGAGGATTGGGGAATCCCTTTGGAGAAAAAGCTACCAAGGAACATTCGTGAGTATATAGTTGGCTATGGTGAAAAGGAAATATCCTCAGACAAAACTGGAAAGAAGCTTTCTGTGAAATTGCTTCATGATAGATATGTTTACTCATCTCACATAGATAAAACTTTTTTTCTATTACGCAGTTTCAAATACTGTCATAGAAGTATTTGTGAGGGGACATTCAGGAGAACACTCAGGAATATGGTGAAAAAGGAGATATTTTCAGATAAAAACTGGAGAAAAGCTTTCTGAGAAACTGCTTTGTGATGTGTGCATTTCACTCAGGGAGTGATACCTCTTTTCTCATAAGGCAGTGTTTGAACTCTGTTCCTGTAAAACCGAAAAAGTAATATTTCGGAGCCCATGGAAGACTATGGCAAAAAGTGAAATATACTGAAATAGAAACCAGAAAGCAACGTTCCAAGAAACTGCTCTCTGGCATGTGCATTCACTTCAGAGAGTTAAAGCTTACTCTACATTTCCCAGTTTGGAAAGTCTGTCTTTGAGGATTCTGCAAAGGGATATTAAGTGACGACTGGAGGCCTGTGGCAAGAAAGGAAATGTCTTCCATTGAAAACTGGAGAGAAGCTTTCTGAGCAACTGCTTTGTGATGTTTGTATTCATCTCATAGACTTAAATCATTTTTTGGACTGAGCTGTCTGAAATCACCCTTACTGTGGAACCTGAGAAAAGACATTTGGGAACGCTCTTAAGAATATGCTGAAAAAGTAATACCCTCCGATAAAAACCAGAAGGAAGTTTACTGTGAAACTACTCTGTGTCATGTGAATTCCATTAGCACAGTTAAGCTTCTGTTTTAATTGAGCAGTATTCTAACATTGTTTTAGTTTAGTCAGCTAAGGGATACTCGGGAGCAATTTGAGGCTTATGGTGAAAACGGAAATATCCTCAGATAGAAAATGGAGAGCAGTTTTCCAAGGAGCTGCTTGTGACGTGTACATTCCACTCAGAGAGTTATACATTTCTTCTCATAGAGGACTGGGGAATGCCTTTTGGAGAAAAAGCTACCAGGGGTCATTCGGGAGTATACGGATGGCTATGGTGGAAAAGGAAATATCCTTAGACAAAAACTGGAAAGAAGCTTTCTGTGAAACGACTTTGTGATAGATATGTTTTTTCACCTCACATAGATAAAACTTTCCTCCTATTATGCAGTTTTGTAACACCGTCATGGGTGGATTCATGAAGGGCCAATTGGGAGCACTTTCAGGCCGTTGGTGAAACAGGAAATATCTTCAGATAAAAACTGGAGAGAAGCTTTCTGAGAAACTGCTTTGTAATGTGTGGATTCCACTCAGGGAGTTATACCTCTTTTCTCATAGGGCAGTGTTTGAACACTGTTCCTGTAAAACTGAAAAAGTGATATTTCGGAGCGCATTTAAGACTATTTCAAAAAGTGAAATACCTTGGAATAGAACCCAGAAAGAAGACTTCCAAGAAACTGCTCTCTGATATGTGCATTCATTTCACAGAGTTAAAGCTTTCTCTACATTGCCCAGTTTGGAAACTCTGTCTTTGAGGAATCTGTGAAGGGATATTAAGTGGCGCCCAGAGGCTTTTGGTGAACAAGAAAACGTCTTCTGATGAAAATTGGAGAGAAGTTATCTGAGCAACTACTTGTGATGTGTGCATTCGTCTCATAGAGTTAAACCATTCTTTGGATTGAACAGTTTGAAATCACTGTTTTTGTGGAATCTGAGGAAGGACATTTGGGAAAGCTCCTTATTATTTGGAGAAAGAAATATTCTCAGGTAAAATCTAGAAGGAAGCTTTCTGTGAAACTGCTCTGCATCGTCTTAATTCCTGTCACTCAGTTAAGCCTCTTCTTTCATTGAGCAGTTTTCTAATCCTGTTTATATTTAGCATGTGAAGGGATATTCGGGAGTGCTTTGAGGTATATGGTGAAAAAGGAAATATGTTCTGACGGAAACTGGAGAGAAGCTTCCCGAGGAACTGCTTTGTGACGTGTGCATTCCACTCAGTGTTATAGCTCTCTTCTCATACAACATTGGGGAAACCCTTTTGGAGGTAAAGGTACCAAGTGATATTCAGGAGCATGTTGATTCCTATGGTGAAAAGGGAAATAGCCTCAGACAAAAACTGGAAAGAAGCTTTCATTGAAACTGCTCTGTAATATGTTTATTCATCTCAGATAGATCAAGCTTTCTTTACATTATGCAGCTTGGAAAGTCTTTCCTGGACAGATCCACGAAGGGACATTTGAAAACACATTCAGGACTATGGTGAAAAAGAAAGTATCTTCAGATATAAACTGGAAAGAAGCTTTCTAAATATCTGCTTTTTGCTATGTTTATTCATCTCAAATAGCTAAAGCTTTCTTTACATTACACAGCTTGGAAACTCCGTCATGGAAGGATTCACGAAGGGATATTCAGGATCACTTTCAAGCCTGTGGTGGAAAAGAAAATATCATCAGATAAAAAATGGAGAGAAGTTTTCTGAGAAACTGCTCGGTGATATGTGCATTCCTCTCAGATAGTTATATCTTTTTTCTTATAAGGTACTGTTTGAACACTGTTCCTGTACAACCAAAAAAGTGATATTCGGAGAAGATTGAAGACTATGGCGAAAAGTGAAATGCCATGAAATAAAACCCGTAAAGACGCATTCCAAGAAACTGCTCTCTGACATGTCCATTCATTTCACAGAGATAAAGCTTACTCTACATTTCACAGTTTGGAAAGTCTGTCTTTGAGGATCCTGCAAAGGGATATTAAGTGGCAACCCAAGGCCTGGGCAAGCAAGGAAATATCTTCCATTGAAAATTGGAGGGAAGCTTTCTGAGAAACTCTTTTGTGATGTGTATTCTCATCTCATAGAGTTAAATCATTCTTTGGATTGAGCAGTTTGAAATCACTGTTTCTGTGGAATCTGAGAAAGGTCATTTGGGAACCCTCTTTAGAATATCCTAAAAAAAAATAACCTCAGATAGAAACCAGAAGGAAGCTTTCAGTGAAACTGCTCTGTGTCGCGTGAATTCCACTTGCACAGTTAAGCTTCCCTTTTCATTGTGCAATATTCTAGCACTGTATTTGTTTCATCTGCAGAGGGATATTCGGGAGCGCTTTGAGGCTTATGGTGAAAAAGAAAATATCNCAGGAGCATTTTGAGGCTTATGGTGAAAAAGGAAATATATTCAGACCAAAACTGGAGAGAAACTTTCTGAGGAACTGCTTTGTGACATGTGCATTCCACTCACAGTGTTATACCTCTCTTCTCATACAACATCGGGGAAGCCATTTTGGAGAAAAAGGTACCAAGTTTTATTCGGGAGCAAGTTGACGACTATGGTGAACCGGGAAATAGCTTCAGGAAAAACTGCAAAGAGCCTTTCTATGAAACTACTCTGATATGTGTATTCATCTCACATAGATAAAGCTTTCTTTACATTACGCAGCATGGAAACTTTGTCGTGGACGGATCCACGAAGGGACATTGGGGAGCACATTCAGGACTATGGTGAAAAAGGACATATCTTCAGATAAAAACTGGAGAGAAGCTTTCTGAAAAGCTGCTTTGTGATATGTGTATTCCACTCAGGGAGTTATACCTTTTTCTCATAAGACAGTGTTTTGAACACTGTTCCTGTAAAACCGAAAAAGTGATATTTCGAAGCCCATTGAAGACTATAGCGAAAAGTGAAATAACCTCAAATAACACCCAGAAAGAAGCGTTCCAAGAAACTGCTCTCTGATATGCGCATTCATTTCACAGAGTTAAAGCTTTCCCTACATTGCCCAGTTTGGAAACTCTGTCTTTGAAGAATCTGTGAAGGGATATTAAGTGGCGCATGGAGGCCTGTGGTGTGCAAGGAAACGTCTTCCGATGAAAACTGGAGAAAACCTATCTGAGCAACTGCTTTGTGATGTGTGTATTCATCTCATAGAGTTAAACCATTTTTTGTTTGAGTGGTTTGTAATCGTTGTTTCTGTGGAATCTGAGGAAGGACATTTGGGAACACTCTTGGAATTCGGAGAAAGAAATAACATCAGATAAGCACCACAAGGGAGCTTTCTGTGAAACTGCTGTGTGTCAAGTGAATTCCTCTCACATGTTAAGCATCTCTTTTCATTTAGCAGTTTTCTAACACTGTTTATGTTTAGTCTGTGAAGGAATATTCTGGAGTGCTTTGAGGCTTATGGTGAAAACGGAAATATCGTCAGAAAGAAACTGGAGAGAAGCTTTCCAAGGAGCTGCTTTGTGACATGTGCATTCCACTCACAGAATTATACCTTTTTTCTCATAGAGAATTGGGAAATTCCTTTTGGAGAAAAAGCTACCAAGGGACATTCACCATATGGAGGGCTATGATGAAAAAGGAAATATCTTCAGACAAAAACTGAAAAGAAGTTTTCTGTGTAAATGCTGTGTGATAGATATGTTTATTCATCTTAAATAGATAAAACTTTCTTTATGTTACACAGTTTGGAAACTCCATCATGGACGGATCTGCAAAGGGACATTTGGAAGCACTTTCAGGCCTATGCTGAAAAAGGAAATATCTTCAGATAAAAACTGGAAAAAAGCTTTCTGTGAACCTGCTTTTTCCTGTTTATTCACCTCATGACAATAAGGCTTGATTTACATTACGTAGTGTGGAATCTCTGTCATGGACGGATCCTCAAAGGGACATTCAGGAGCCCATTCAGGACTATGATGAAACGTAATTTCGTCAGATTTATCTGAAGGAAATATCTTCAGATAAAAACTTGAGAGAAGCTTTCTGAGAAACTGTTTTGTGATGTGTGCATTCTACTCAGGGAGTTATACCTCTTTTCTCATAAGGAAGTGTTTGAACATTGTTCATGTAAAACTGAAAAAGTGATGTTACAGAGCGCATTGAAGACTATGGCGAAAAGTGAAATATCATCAAATAATACCCAGAAAGAAGCGTTCCAGGAAACTATTCTCTGATATGTGCATTCATTTAACAGAGTTAAAGCTTACTCTACATTTCCTAGTTTGAAAACTCTGTCTTTGAGGAATCTGCAAAGGGATATTAAGTGGCCACCGGAGGGCTGTGGTGAGCAATAAAATGTCTTCCCTTCAAAACTTGAGAGAAGATTTCTGAGCAACAGTTTTGTGATGTGTTTATTCATCTCATAACGTTACATCATTCTTTGAATTTGGCAGTTTGAAATCACTGTTTCTGTGGAACCTGAGAAAGGACATTTGGGAATGCTCTTTAGAATATGCTGAAAAATTAATGTCTTCAGATGAAAACCAGAAGGAATCTTTCTGTAAAACAGCTCTGTTTCGTGTGAATTCCACTCACATAGTTAAGCTTCTCTTTTATTAAGCATTATCCTAATACTATTAATGTTTAGTCTGCGAAGGGATATTTGGGAGTCCTTTGAGGCTTACAGTGAAAACGGAAATATCTTCAGATAGAAACTGTAGAGAAGATTTCCGAGTAGCTGTTTCGTGACGTTTGCATTCCACTCACAGAGTTATACCTTTCTTCTCATAGAGGATTGGGGAATCCTTTTGGGAGAAAAGCTACCAAGGGACATTCTGGAGTATATGGACGGCTAAGGTGAAAAGGAAATATCCTCAGACAAAATTGGAAACAAGCTTTCTGTGAAACTGCTTTGTGATAGATATATTTATTCATCCAACATAGATAAAACTGTCTTTATAATATGCAGTTTGCAAACTATGTCATGGATGGACACGTGAAGGGATATTAGGGAGCACATTCAGGGCTATGGTGAAAAGGAAATATGTTCAGATAAAACAGGAAAGAATCTTTCTGTATATCTGTTTTCACTATGCTTATTCATCTCACATACATAAAGATTTCTTTACATTAAGCAGCTTGGAAACTCCATCATGGACGGATCCGTGAAGGGACATTCGGGTGCACATTCCGGGCAATGGTGGAAAAGGAAATGTCTTCACATAGGAAACGGAGAGAAGCTTTCTGAAAACTGCTTTGTGATATGTGTATTCCACTCACAGAGTTTTACCTCTATTCTCATAAGGCAGTGTTTCAACACTGTTCCTGTAAAACTGAAAAGTGATATTTCAGAGCACATTGAAGACTATGGTGAAAAGTGAACTATTCTCAAATAAAAAAGAAAAGACGTTACAAGAAACTGCTCTCTGATAAGTGCATTCAGTACACAGAGTTAAAGCTTGCTCTACATGGCCCAGTTTGGGAACTCTATCTTTGAGGAATCTGCCAAAGGATATCAAGTGGTGCCCGGAGGCCTGTGGTGAGCAAGAAAACATCTTCCATTGAAAACTGGAGAAAAGCTTTCTGAGCAACTGCTTTGTGACGTGTGAATTCATCTCATAGAGTTAAATGATTCTTTGGATTAAGCAGTTTGAAATCGCTGTTTCTCTGGAATCTGAAGAAGGAAATTTGGAATGCTCTTTACAATATGGAGAAAGAAATATCCTCACATAAAACCAGATGGAAGCTGTGAAAATGTTATGTGTTGAGTGAATACCTCTGGCTCAGTTAAGCTTCTCTTTTCATTGAGCAGTATTCTAAGTATTCTAACACTGTTTTAGTTAGTCAGCTAGGGGTTACTCGGGAGCGCTTTGAGGCTTATGTTGAAAACGGAAATATCTTCAGATAGAAACTGGAGAGAAGATTTCCAAGGAGCTGCTTTGTGACATGCGCATTCTAA
>NW_016814464.1:0-596 GCF_001698545.2 Rhinopithecus bieti
TGATGATGGTGATGATGGTGATGATGATGGTGATGATGGTGATGATGATGGTGGTGATGGTGATGATGATGATGGTGATCATGGTGATGGTGATGATGATGGTGATGATGGTGATGATGGTGATGATGATGGTGATGATGGTGATGATGGATGATGATGATGGTGGTGATGATGATGGTGGTGATGATGATGATGGTGATGTGATGGTGATGATGGTGATGATGATGATGGTGATGATGGTGATGATGATGGTGATGATGGTGATGATGATGGTGATGATGGTGATGGTGATGATGGTGATGATGATGGTGGTGATGATGGTGATGATGGTGATGATGGTGATGATGATGACGGTGATGATGATGATGGTGATGATGGTGATGATAATGATGATGGTGATGATGGTGATGGTGATGGTGATGATGGTGGTGGTGATGATGGTGGTGATGGTGGTGATGATGGTGGTGATGATGGTGAGGATGATGATGATGGTGATGATGGTGGTGATGATGATGATGATGGTGATGATGATGGTGATGGTGATGATGATGGTGACGATGATGATGGTGATGGTGATGATGGTGGTGGTGGTGATG
>NW_016814465.1:0-1265 GCF_001698545.2 Rhinopithecus bieti
ACTTTTAAAGGGTGAATTTTATGGTCTATGAATTTTATCTCAAAAAAAATTTAAAACATCTCAAATCAGTAACCTAATATTCCAACTAAAGAAACAAGAAAAAGAAGAGCAGACTAAACCCAAAGCAAGCAGAAGGAAGGCAATAATAAAAACTTCACGGGAACAAATAAAATAGAACAAAAAACAACAGAGAAAATCAAATGAAATCATAAGTTGGTTTTGTGAAAAGATCCACAGAACTGGCAAACCTTTAATTAGACTTAACGAGAAAAATAATGAGAAGATGCAAATTAGTAAAATTAAGAATGAAGAGGAGACATCAGTACTGACTTTACAGAAATAAAAGGAACATAAAGAAATACTATGAACAATTGTGTGCTACTAAATTAAATTACTTAAATGAAATGGAAAAATTTCTATAAAGACAGAAGCTGCCAAAATCCATGCAAGAAACAGAAAATCTAAATTTAACTGTAACAAGTAAAAGATAGAATTAGTAATTAAAATACTCTGCTCCCCTTAAATAAACCCCCAACTCAAATGTCTTCACTGGTGAATTTTACCGAATATTTAGAAAATAATTATACCAATTCTTCACAAACTCTTCTAGAACAGGAGGGAACATTTCCCAACTCATCCTGTGAAGTCAGCCAAAGATATCACAAGAAGAGAATACTACAGACCAATATCTTTTAAGAAAATTGATGCAAAAATAAAATCATTGACAAAATCTAGCAAATTAACTCCAGTTACATATAGAAAAAATTATAAATCGTTACCAAATGGGGTTTATCCCAGGAATGTAAAGTTGAGTTAACATTTGATAATCAACCAATGTAATACACTATCTCAATAGAATAAAAGACAAAGAAGATCACATGATTATTTCAAGAGATGTAGAGAAAGCATTTGACAAAATATAACATTCTTTCACAATAAAAACATTCAACAAACTAGGAATAGAAGGGAATTTTTTCAACATGATAAACATGATAAAGGTCATCTATGAAAATCTCAAGGCTAATATCATACTGAAAGGCTGCTTCCCCTGTAAGATCAACAACAAGACAAGAATGTTTGCTGTCATCATATCTATTATTCAGCACTGTACTTGAGGTTTCAGTCAGGACATTTAGACAAGAAAAAGAAATAAAAGTCATCTAGGTTGGAAAAGGAAAAAAATAAAACTACCTCTGTTTGCAGATGACATGATCTTTTATATAGAAAAGACTAAGGAATCTGCAAAAACACCTACTAGAACTAAT
>NW_016814466.1:0-613 GCF_001698545.2 Rhinopithecus bieti
TATGTGCTCCCAAATATCCCTTTGCAGATTCCAAGAAAACAGTGCTAGCAAACAGCTCCTAGAAAAAAATGGTGTAATTGTGTGAGATGAAATCACACATCACAAAGAACTTTCTCAGAAAGCTTCTTATTAGTTTTATCTGAAGATATTTCCTATGTCACCATAGGCTTCAAGGTGATCTAAAATATCCTACTGTAGATTCCATAAATACAGTGTTATTAAACTGCTCAATGAAAAGAACGGTGTACCTTTGTGAGATGAATTCACACATCACAAAGCAGTTTCTCAGAAAGCTCTTTTCTAGTTTTTCTCTGAGGATATTTCCTTTGTCACCATACGATTCAAAGGAGTTCAAAATATCCCTTCTCAGATTCCCCAAAAACAGTACCACAAAACTGCTCCATGAAAATAAAGGTGTAACACTGTGAGATGAATTCACACATCAGAAAGAAATTTCTCAGAAAGCTTCTTTCTAGTTTTATCTGAGGATATTTCCTTAGTCCCCATAGACTTCAATAAGTTCCAAAATATCCATTCTCGATTTTGCAAAAGCAATGTTACCAAACTGTTCCATGAAAAAAATCGTGAACTCGGTGAGATGAATTAAAACATC
>NW_016814467.1:0-849 GCF_001698545.2 Rhinopithecus bieti
TTCTCATATACTGCTAATGAAGATTCAAACGCTGTGGAGGGAAATTTGGAAATATCTAGCAAAGTTACCCATGCATTTGCCTTTTGACCTAGCATTTCACTTCTAAGAATCTATCCTGAAGATACCTTAGAAATTATGAAACAAAATATGAGAAACAAAGTTAACAACTGCAGCATTCTTATAGCTAAAGTTTAGAAACAATCATATAACCAGTTATAGTTAAAATTAGAAACAACTTAATATAGTTTGGCTGTGTCCCCAATGAAATCTCATCTTGAATTGTAGCTCCCATAATTCCCCCATGTTGTGGGAGGGACCGGGTGGGAGATAATTGAATCATGGGGGTAGTTTCCCCATACTGTTCTTGTGGTAGTAAGTCTCACGAAATCTGATGGTTTTATAAGGCGTTTCCCCTTTTGCTTGGCTCTCATTTTCTCTTGCCTGCTGCCATGTATGATGTCCCTTTGCTCTTCTTTCATCTTCTGCCATGATTGTGAGGCCTCCTGAGCCATGTGGAACTGTTAGTCCATTAAACTTCTTTCCTTTATAAATTACCTAGTCTTGGGTATGTCTTTATAAGCAGTGTGAGAAGAGACTAATACACAACTCAAATGACCACCAACAGGAACATGATTAAATAAATTATGGCACATTCACATCATGTAAAACTATGATTACTGTGTAAAAACTAATGATTACCTCTCAAAGGAAGATTAAAACACTAGGGAAATGGCAAGAAAGAAAGGGAAGCATCTCTGACTACACCTTGTCTTATAAAACCACATAGACGTTTTAAATAATTTAAAAAAATTTTAAAAGGTAAAAAAGGAAATCATTAAAAATGAAAAA
>NW_016814468.1:0-878 GCF_001698545.2 Rhinopithecus bieti
CAAACGATTCTTCTGCCTCAGCCTCCTGAGTAGCTGGGATTACAGGCGCATACCATCACACCCGGCTAATTTTTGTACTTTTAGTAGAGATGGGGTTTCACCATATTGGTCAGGCTGGTCTCGAACTCCTGACCTCATGATCCGTCCAACTCAGCCTCCCAAAGTGCTGGGATTACAGGCGTGAGCCACTGCACCCAGCCAATTATTGCCTTTCTTATACACCTATAGGCACATGTTCACTCTAACACACCCTCATAAGGGAGTATCTGGTGATGGTCATTTCCTAATTTCCCTAATAGGACTTAAAATAAAGGGACACAGTGAACACATGAAACTGCAAACCATATATTGCCAGAACCAAGAGGAATAGGTGTCACAAGGGTTCATTTAGAAATAAAATTTAAATTTCTTCCAGGATAAAAATGACTTTGGAGTTAAAAGGCTATTGATACCCTTTTCAGCAAATAAATGCATTTGCAAGTGGACAATGCACTGTCCAGGAATTTAAATAAATATTTTTCAAATAGTAAACCACAACCCTCACCTCTACCCAAAGAATTCCAAGACATTTCTGCCCGCATGTTACATTTTTGAGATTCAGGATATTCTTCTCTCCAAAGACACAGAGCAGGTAATTAAACAATTGTTTCCTGGAGTAAACAGTTGTCTTCCCACAAGCCTTAGCAGGCTCCCTTTCTGTCATGCTAAGGGTCAAGTTTCTTTCAAAGACAGGGGAGTGACAACGTTTCTGCTTTAGAAGATGCCAGTGTGAATGTTGCAAATACCAAAGAATGATCAAAACTTCACCAATCATGCTTCCAATGGGAAAATACCCTTTTTATAAAAGAAAGTGTCAACCTTCCAAAAAAAAAAAAAAA
>NW_016814468.1:5888-7202 GCF_001698545.2 Rhinopithecus bieti
TTTTTTTTTTTTTTTTTTTTTTTTTTTTTTTTTTTTTTAATGATCAACAAAATACATAGACCCCTAGCAAGGCTAATAAAGAAGAAAAGAGAGAAGAATCAAATAGATGCAATAAAAATGATGATGAGGATTTACCACAGATCCCACAGAAATGCAAACTACCATCAGAGAATACTATAAACACCTCTATGCAAATAAACTAGAAAATCTAAAAGAAATTGATAAATTCCTGGACACATACACCCTCACAAGGCTAAACCAGGAAGAAGTTAAATATCTGAATAGACCAGTAGCAGGATCTGAAATTGAGGTAATAATTAATAGCCTAGCACCCAAAAAAAGTCCAGGACCAGATGGATTCACAGCCGAATTCTACTAGAGGTACAAAGAGGAGCTTTATTGCATGCATAGTTCCTTCTGAAACTATTCTGATCAATAGAAAAAGAGGGAATCCTCCCTAACTCATTTTATGAGGCCAGCATCATCCTGACACCAAAGCCTGGTAGAGACACAACAAAAAAAAAGAGAGAATTTTAGGCCAATATCCCTGATGAACATTGATGCGAAAATCCTCAGTAAAATACTGGCAAACGGAATCCAGCAGCACATCAAAAAGCTTATCCAACACAATCAAGTCGGCTTCATCCCTGAGAGGCAAGGCTGGTTCAACACAAGCAAATCAATAAACGTAATCCCTCATATAAACAGAACCAAAGACAAAAACCACATGATTATCTCAATAGATGCAGAAAAGGTGCTCAACAAGATTCAACAGACTTTCATGCTAAAAACTCTCAATAAACTAGGTATCGATGAAATATATCTCAACATAGCAAGAGCTATTTATGACAAACCCACAGCCAATATTGTACTGAATGGGCAAAAACTGGAAACATTCCCTTTGAAAATGGGCACAAGACAGGGATGCCCTCTCTCACCACTCCTATTCAACATAGTATTGGAAGTTCTGGCCAGGGCAATCAGGCAAGAGAAATAAATAAAGGGTATTCAAATAGGAACAGAGGAAGTCAAATTGTCCCTGTTTGCAGATGACATGATTGGGTATTTAGAAAACCCCACTCGTCTCAGCCCAAAATCTCCTTAAGCTGATAAGCAACTTCAGCAAAGTCTCAGGATACAAAACCAATGTGCAAAACTCACAAGCATTCCTATACACCAATAATAGATAAACAGAGAGCCAAATCATGAGTGAATTCCTATTCACAATTGCTATTAATAGAATAAAATACCTAGGAATACAACTTACAAGGGATGTAAATGATTTCTTCAAGGAGAACTACAAACCACTGCTCA
>NW_016814468.1:10264-17881 GCF_001698545.2 Rhinopithecus bieti
AAAAAAAAAAAACTGCCCAAGGAACTTTTTTAAGAGCAAAATGATCTAATTACAATGTACTCCTTTAGAAAGCAGAAACAAGCTTTGATTGAGTCAGTAACAATAAAGGGACTAAAGTTCCTTCTGACTCTGGAAAACAGCATGGACAGAGAAAAGTTCCAGACAAAAAAGGTCTGGATACATGAGATTATTCAGAAGTGATATTTCATTTAGTTAAGAAAAAGCCTTTTTAATCCAGAAAGTGGGCATGGCTGTACTTTCACCTCTTGCAGGTGAACATCGTCCCCACATGGTCTTATCAAATGTACATGCCAAGACAGTTGTTAGCTGATTAATATATGACAGTCATAAATTTGGCCAACGGCTGAAATTCAAATAATTGAGACACATACAGTTATCCAACTGCTACTGAGGTTCCCTGTGGCTGGTTCCAACCCCTACCCTCTCTGACTGTTTAACTTTCAACACCCTGCATAATGAGGCCCTGCTTCATCTGCCTCTGTAAAAGTATGCAGCCCCCTCTCTCCCAGATCAGATCAGGCTGCCTTTATTCTCCTCTGAACATGTCATGCCCAACACTCCAGTGCTTTTTCTCACTTTGTTCCCTTCATCTGCAAGTCTCCCCTCTCTCCACTGAGTATCCACTGAGAATCACGGAGTAGATTCTTCCAGATCTACTCTGTGAAGTCCTCTGTGGCTGCTCCATCAGACCTCCTGCAGTTTTTACCACCCAGTTTGGAGCTTAATCAAAGAGTACCAATGTTTGCCAATCATTTCGTGTCAAAGTCACATCTCTTCAGTTAGTTGATAAACTATCTGGAGGTAGGGACTATGCCTTTTGCTGTTATCTCCCCATATAGTGCTCACCACAGGGCTGGACACAAAGTAGATACTAATACTGATTGATCTCACAATTTTATTTTAAATTCAGCACCACCAAAATGTTTTCAGATTTTAATTATAATAAACTTTAATTTTGGAATGCAATTTACATTTACAGAAAAGTTGCAACTATAATAAAAAGTCTCCATATATCACTAACCCAGTTTCTGCTGTTGTTAACACCTTACCTCATAGTGGCACATTTGTCACAACTAAGAAGCCAACATTGGTGTGATACTACTAACTAAACTCCAGCCTATTTGGATTTCATCAGTTTTTCTAATAATGTTCTTTTTCTGTTCCTTTCCAGGATGTGTCAGTACACTTATTTGCCATGTCTCCTTAGTTTCCTCTGGGCTGTAAGAGTTTCTCAGACTTTTCTTATTTCCTGCGACCTTGACAGTTTTGAGGGGCCCTGGTTAAGTATTTCGTAGAATGTCCCTCAGGTCAAGTTTGTCTTATATTTTTCCAGTAATTATACTGGGGTTATGGATATTTGGGACAAATACCACAAAGAAGAAATGCCTTTCTCATCACATCATGTCATAGGGGATATTATAGCAATTGACTTATTGATGGTGATATTAACCTTGATTAACTGGTTATAGTAGTGTCTGCCAGAGTGCTGCACTGTTTATCCCTTTTCCTCACTGTATATTTAGAACAAAGTCAATAAATCCAGCCCGCACTCAAGTAGTCAAAGTGCTTTTATAAAAGCTCCTACTGCATAGTGGGAGTCTGACCATACTTTCTAGAGTTTCTGGGTAGTTTGAGAAAAGTAAGGTGGCTGTAATCAGCAACCCATGACCGTTTATTAAAAAGTAATAAACATCAGTCTTTGAGGTTGACTGGGCAGGATTTTTTATGGTTCGACTCTTATTTGGAAATATTTATTCAAAATAAATTTCCTGGATTAAACATCTCATGTACGAAATTAAATTGATGGGTTCTCCAAAATTGATTGGAGAAAACTCCATTTATTAGTGGGGTTTACTTATGTTTTTAGCCACTTTTTTGATGCCAGATATTCCTCCCACCCTTTAAGTACTAATGCTTGTGGAATGTACAATATGACTACATGCATTCTTTTTACCTAGGATTTGAATACAGGGAGACATTGTTCATAGTTACTGTTTGCACACAGATTCTTATCTATTCCCAACTAGCAAAGAACTTCCTTATTCTCCAAATCCTAGAACAAAGCTGATCAGAAGTAGGAGTCCTCAAAAATGCCCTGAGCCCTACAGAGTATCCTTCTAGCATATCCTATGATAAAGAGATAGCATCTGCTTTATCAAAACACAAAAAGGTTAAAGCACAACATTTTTACAAGATTTAGGGCTCTGGCCAAACATATGTTATGGGCTTCTCCACCATAGAGAGACACTTTAGGCTATCAGAAGGTGCTCTGTAATTATTTCCAAATTCAGGAGGATTTCAATTTGAGGCTGTGTTCTGAAAAGACTGGAAGACAGATACTGTCTTCTTATAATTCATATCAGTAAGAGCTACCATTTGTAGAAGGTCAATTAAGTGATAATAGCTATAGTGGGCACTTTGCATATATTATTTCATTGAATAGTTATAGTAGCCCAGCAAGGTAGATATTATAATCCCCATTTTACAGACTAGAATACTGAGATTCAAAAAGGTTAAGTAAATTTATCCACAGTCACAAAGCAACTGGGTGTCAGGGCTGGAATTCAAACTTAGATATCCCTAACTCTAAATCTTAAGTTTGTTCCACTATGTTTCACTGTCTAGCCTCATGATATTTTATATGGCTTTTTTCTTAAGAGATTTTTATAGAAGGTCGACAATCTTTTACAAAGAATATCACTTTTGATGTGTTCTTGCTAAATAATTTAAATCTAACTTCTACTTACTGGACTGTGATTTTGCTTCCTTTTTTATCCAAATGAGTATGTACACAATTTAATCAATCTCTACATCATTATAAACAAAATCAATGGAATACCCAATTTCAACTCTAAGATCTTCTGCTTCTAGGGAAGGATCAGTGTTCGACTCCTGCCTAATAATGTTAGGAGCTATAGTCCAATCAAGATCAGAGTCCCTGAGTACACATTGAGCCTATTGGCCACTGTTCTTACCCCAATAGAAGTAAAAATAAAATAAAGATAGTAGTTATGGTCTGAAGGAACTTTAATTATAATTATAAGGTCATATGTTCCATACTAGTAGATAATTTAAATGATGGAATCTAACGAGCCCTTAATAAAAGTTTGGCATCTTTCTGCTACAGGTAAGTGGGTATATTAGGGCTGGGCTCATAAGAAGAAACAGAGAAACACAGACCCCACTTTAGAATGTGCTAGCAATGGGTTATGGAATTCTATATGTATTAAGTCTCTCTCTGTATTGCAGATACAATTGTATTGTAAAGTATAATACAATAATTATTATTTATTAAGTGCTTCCTATGGGCCAGGCACTGTGCTAAGCTCTTTACATGCTTATTTTGTTTAATTCTAACAATAATCTTATGAGACACTGTTATTATTTTCATTCCAAATTCATAGGCAAAGAGACAAATGCTCAGATGGATTAAAGAACATGCTCCAAGTTACACAGTTACGCATGCTCTGTCAGACTAAAAAGCACCATTTGAACACCAAGCCTACAAATAACAAAATTATGCACTACAATGTATGTTGTCTCATGCTAATTAGACTGTCTGCCAACTTAATTAAGCCTACCTGAGTGCAGATATGACTCATAATACGTTTGTATCACGCTTAATTCTAAAGTTTGGCCTAAGAAAAATCAAGAATCCCTGTTGGTTATTTTGAGTATTTTGAAGGTTTTATACACTATAGGATTTTTTAGGTAATCATTTTGTCCTTTCCCAGTCTGAGATCATGTGATAATGAAAAAAAGAAACATGCCAGCAGCAATAAAAGCCTCCTGGATCTTTAAGATTTCGTAAGAAAAAGTTTCTGTGAAGAAACAATGATTCATATGAATTACAATGACTTTACCAAAAGAAAGTCCTATCTCCATTTGAAATTGTTTTCATGTATTTAGTCAAATAAAGTGTGACGTTAAGAACATTGCACAACAGTGCTTCCACAAAGTGTTTCCACAACAGTGTCAGTGGCTTGTGACCATAGGTGGCTACAGAAAATCAGTAATAAAAGGGAATAGAGTAATAGGTACTTTAGGTTGTTCTGGGGGCTTTGGGAATAGGTGCCCTTAAAGAAAAGCCTTCCTTGAAACAAATCACAGTGTCATAAGCAAGTACCAAAACTAAATATTTGTGACAAGTGCTAGCCTAATATATGTTGACCTTCCATTTCAAAATTTCTGCCTAGAGTTACACTAAGATTTTGAAAGCAAACAAACCAGTTCATTCCAGCCTCCACTTCCCTGCCCTTATCACTACCACTATCAATTCGGTACAGTGAGTTTCTATATAGATTTCAATTCTCTCTAGGGGAACTTTGTCAAGGGACAAGTTCAAGAATCTAGAGAATCAAGGAAATCTGACTAGTTATAAGGACCATTAAGAGCTATGAAACGATGATTATTTTATAGTCCATAAGATGTTCTACAACTCACCACCTTCTCTATGCAACAAAGACAATCCACATCCTAAAACCACACTTCCTACAAATGCTACAGTGCTTCTAATTTTGGTCAGACAGATTCTCCAGGCAGCCTTACCATATAAGGATAAGCACAAATACACAAACCTTCAAACAGGCTGATGTGAGGTCACAGGGCAGGCATATGCAAACCAAATTTGGTAGCTAAATTCTCCAGCTCACAACAGATACTTTAAAAAAAAGACTGTAACTACAAACTCCAAACTATCAGTTCTTGAATCACAAGAAAAGTAATAATCAATTAATCTGTTCTTGTTAGTGTTAACTGGATGACAACTATGATCCAGTCTACTGTGTGTAACATTAGCTTTTTTTCTTCTTTTACTTTTCTACTGCAGAAAACCCTACTGTAATACGTGCTGCTAAAGTGGATACATACAATAGCAGAGTACTGCATCTGAATAAATAAATTAGTCTAATCTGTCCCTGTACACAAGGAAATACAGATTTCCCAAATGTCCTGTGAGAATAGCCTCTGATCCATTGTAGGAAAGGCACTGTCCTACACTGTGACCAGGAAAACCATCCATAGACATGACATCATTTGATATGAAGGGTAAAGCAGTATCCTGAGGGTATCAATGTCTTCCACTTGAACTCCAGGGTAGAATAAGACCCTTAGAAATGGTCCATGGCCATGAAGAAAAGATAATTCTCCCCACTTCTCTCAACCAAAACACCTGAATTTAGGACAGGTAAAGATACTGTCTTTCCAGTGATCAAAGAGTTCCTAATAGCACTATCATATGCCTTGGCAATTTTGAAGGCTGTTAATTAAGTCAGTCAAATAAAATCAGAAGTATTTTGATAGCATGCACCCAGAGTCATGGAAATGTTCATGTTATTTGATACAGTAATTTCACTTCTGGATTCCTAATTTAAGTAAATAATACAAAAGACGGCAGAATTCTGAGTCTGAAAGTAGTTATGCAACTGTCTTCTGTTGTTTTGTTCATTCATTTGTTTTCAGTAGTGGAAGATTGAAAGTTGCCTGCATATCCAATCATTTGGAGATAAAATAAATGTTTGGTGGCATGGACAGTTGAAAGAATGTTGTGAGCATGCTGAAAATGACAGCTATACAATTTTGCAGCAACAAGAAAAAATGTTAATGATATCAAAAGTGAGAAAGGAATTCTGGAGAATAATGTATTTGCTCTGATTTCAGCAGTAAAAGGAGAACTGTGCATATTTTTTAAAGACTAACAGGAAGTCAAACACCATCATTATGATGGCTTAGAGACAGCAGGCATGAGTACCTAGCACCTTGCTCAGGAGACTCATCGAACTGTGTTGGGATCATGGGATTATGGGGATTTTACCCCAAACTTTTCTAATAGTGTTATATAGCTTTACATAATTTTAAAAAATCAATTCATAGGTATTGAACTCTTACTAGATGCAGCATGGTATAGTGGAACGATTGTAGATTGTGGAATCTGTGACCCACTCCAGTGTGGCCCCACCATGTTCCTACCTCCTGGTATTCACTCCCTTGTATGCTTCCTTCCCCTTGAGTGTGGGTAGGACCTGCTATTTGCTTCCAAACAATAGAATTTGGCAAAGGTGATAGGATGTCACTCTAATGATGATGTTATGTTATAAAATACTTTTCTAGAAGATTCACACTAGGGTCTTTCCTTTGCTGGTTATGAAGAAGCAAAATGCTATGAGCACTACAGCCTCAAAGAAATGAATTTTGCCAACATTCACATGAGCTTGAAAATTGATTCTGCCATAGTGGAGCCATCAGATAAGAAGTCAGTCCTCGCTGACACCTTGATTGTAGTCTTTCAGAGAACTCAGCTGAGCTGTGCCAGGACTCCTGACCCATAGACACTGTGATGTAATAAGTGTGTGCTGTTTCAAGCCACTAAGTACTTAGCATTTGTTACACAGCATAGAAAACTAATACAGAGCCTGACTGACTTGCATTTGAATCTCAGATCATCCATTTATCTGTGTGACTGAGCAAGTTGATTAACTTCTCTGAGTTTCAAATTCTTCATCCATCAGTTGAGAGTCATAATACCCACCTCTTAGAATTGTTGCACAGAAAATTATATATAACAGATGCAATATGCCTATTGAACTGCCTGTCAAAAAATAAGCTAGATTGTTAATTATAAGTTCTCTCATGGCTCATCATGTTATCTAGCGCCTGCTGTCATATCTGACCCATAGCAGATATTCTATAAATATGCAGAGAATAAATAAATAAATAAATAAATAAATAATAATAAGTGCTCAAGGATTGGTAGCTAGTATTTTAAACATACATAACGAACTAGAGATATATAGAGTTGAGAGAAAATCCCTCCCCTCAAGCTATTAAAACTAATGAACGACAGAATAGTGCATCAACCATAATATAGGAAAGTCTTTCTAGGGCAGTATAATAGTGAAGGTATGTAAATGAAGAACTGGACTTTGGGATCAAACATAAGAAAACTGTATCTGCACAATTCAATAAAATATTTCTTAAGCTGCTGTCAATATTAATAGAAACAACAAATAAGGA
This sequence comes from Rhinopithecus bieti, assembly GCF_001698545.2. Classification (NCBI taxonomy): domain Eukaryota; kingdom Metazoa; phylum Chordata; class Mammalia; order Primates; family Cercopithecidae; genus Rhinopithecus; species Rhinopithecus bieti. The sequence continues at coordinate 17,297 of NW_016814468.1, forward strand.
TGATAAAGTGCTTAAAGAAAGCAATATAGTTGCTAGGTAGCACTGTTAGCCAAGTAGTTTACAATATGCTGGGCTGATGCCTGAGCATTAATGAAGCCTAATGACTTTCCTCACTCACATCATGGGGCTCTGAGAAACAAGATAGGCTGCTTTGTATGTCCAGTAAATGTTTAAAAGATCACTGGGAAACTGTACATTTCTCCCTGAGAAACTTAAGAAGACATAACAATTTATTGAATTACAGCAAAACTCCAAAAGTGTTGTGCTCAGAAAAGGGCTGACCAAAGTAAGAAATTATATCTTGATAATGATCCATTAAAAAGGAGCTTCTAAAGTAAGAGAATCTAATAAGAAAGTTGACTGGCAGTTAAATACTGTCGAGCAATATATTTCTTGAGCTCTAAGGCAATTCCCATCAAAGAACATCCTGCCAAATTGTAAAATTGCTCTTTTCTTAGATTGACTGCAGTATTTGGCACCTATTAAATTGTTTCAAATGCAAAAGCATTATCTCTCCCAATGAATAGATAAATCTGAAGCAGTAGAAAATGTTCTAAAGTGAAATAAATCTGAACCTCAGTCTCT
>NW_016814468.1:21990-23917 GCF_001698545.2 Rhinopithecus bieti
ATAAATAAATAAATAAATAAATAAATAAATAAATAAATAATAAAGAAGTTGTAAGAATCTCCACAAAGCAATGTATATTAATAAATGTTGCTTAACAATCTAAAATCTGTTTATATCAATGCCTCTTCAAGGCTGCACAGACTCAGTAGGTAGATAAGTCTTGATCAAGTTACTTTCACACACAAAAATACTGCATTTCCCTGGTCACTCTCTCTAGGCTGTTCTGGGCTGTTCTGGGAAAATAACTGTTAAACATCTGTCACTGATGGTGGGTCCATATCATAATCATCATGCCTGAAGGGCTCCCCATAACTAAAGAAAACAAACACAACAAAAGCAAATACTACCTTTTCAGACTATGTTAGCTGTAACATTGGGCTTTTTCCTCTATAGTTGGTAAAGTGATAAGATTTCATTACAAAGGAAATTAAACACTTTCCTTTCAAGGGAGCCTAGCAACTTAGATAAATGTTTACCCACCAAAACAAATTTATTTGCCATAGGAAGAAGAACTAGTCTGAAGCCACAGCAGTGTGCCCCAGATGAACATACCAGAAAGCACTATGAACGTACTCTCAGACACAAGCCAAAAAAGCATGTTCCAAACTGCCCAGCTGAGAACAACTGCCATACATGACCTAATTAGTTAAATAAGACCAGAATCAAATGATCCAAGAAGTTAACCAACTAGTAAACAAAGGGTGCTAAAATAAAAGGGACTTGGGTCATATTCTATGGGCTCATTACTGAATTTCTGTGCAATTAATTGTTACCATAGTTATTTGAACTATGACTATCAAGAACAAGAGTATGTCCAGAAATAAGAACTACTGTCAAGAATGGTGGAGTCTGAGATTTCACCCTACTTGCAAACTAACTTGTAAGCCTGCCACAGTTTTAAGGATGCTGGCAGATAACATGAGACCCCTGGGCCACAGATAGAGCAGTAATCAGAGTATGAGCATTTTCTTTTAACTGCTTACTGATTCTCAATTCTACATGATGATACAGAGGGAAAGGATACACAATCTGAATCTGCAGTAAGCAAATTTACCCTTTGCTCTGAAGGGTGACACTATATCTTTCAAGGATATTTGCATCTTTGAAAAGATAATACAGAACAAAAGCGGTCAGTGCCACTGCTCACAAGATGTGCGAAAAAGCAAGAGACCAGTAAAAAATCGTATGCCAACGTCTACCATTTACAACTTATTTTGACTATTATAAAGTGTCCAGATTTTTGAAAAGGAAGGTCATCTGAACATTAAATGTTATGTTGGGTGATTAAAGCCTGTAATTTCACCACCTGGTTGAACAGAAAATGGTGGGTGTTAAGCTGTATAACAATTCAATTAAAAATAGGAGTCATGGATGCTTGAAGAATCCATCAACTGCCAGGCAAAGTGGCTCATGCTTGTAATTCCAGCACTTTGAGAGGCCAAGGTGAGAGGTTTGCTTGATGCCAGGAAATTGAGGCTTCAGTGATCCATGACCACGTCACTGGGTAACAACCCAGGTAACAGAGCAAGATTGTCTCAAAAAAAAAAAAAAAAAAAAAAACCAACCAACCAAACAAACAAAAACAAAAATATTCCATCAAGCTAGACTGAACTCTTCCATCTCCAGGGATGATAATACAATTCCTTCATCACTCTCTTGTTAAGTGAGTTATTTATTTGTGAAATCAATTATTGTAATCCACATTACATCTTTACCTATTTTCACTCCAAAAGCAAATCTCCATATATTTATCAAAAGACAAAAAGTAAATCATGGCCTCATTTTAAAGTATATACCAGCTACAAAGCATTTATTCACTCTATGAACATGCTTTTGCCTTAGGCATTTTGATCCTGATTCACAGAGTCACTTATTGACATAAATCTAAAAGTATTCAAGTTGAAAAAAGAAAATAACATGTCAGCAT
>NW_016814468.1:24180-29122 GCF_001698545.2 Rhinopithecus bieti
TGTTTTAATTTCATCAATATTAGTAGTAAGTATAACTTAAAGGAAATAAAATTGTAGAAATTCAAATACTCATTTTACCCACTGATTTTTAAAAATGCTGAACTGCTTACTGAAAATGTGGCTAAAACCTGTTGAAGATCCAGTGGGAGGCCATATATTAAAACAAGCTAGTTCAACCCAGGACCCGCAGGCCACATGTGGCCCAAGATGGCTTTGAATGTGGTCCAATATAAATTCATTAACTTTTTCAAAACATTATGAAACGTTTTGGAATATTTTTTAGCTCATCAGCTATCATTAGGGTTAGTGTATTTCATGTGTGACCTAAGACAATTCTTTTTCCAATGCAGCCCAGGGATGCCAAAAGACTGAATACCCCTTTACTGAAAAGCGAAGTTCAGTTATAAGCCAGTTTCCACGGTGAGAGAGTAAGATACATTTTCGCCATTAAAAATGATGCATGCATATGCACAAGTGGAAGGATTTATTCTATAGTATCTTAGGTGATTTATTCTAAAGTATCTAAGATACTTTGTTCTAAAATATCACTTAGTGATCCAACAATAGATAATTTATTAAAATATATCTAATTTACCTGAGCGTCTGACTAACTGACAAACAGGAATAACTGACAGCAAACGGGTATTGGATTCTGCCCATTATAACCTCTCTAAAATTTGAAGAAGGTACTAATCATCTCTGTGCTTCAGTACATCTCAGGTATGTTTCAGGTATATCTCAGGTAACATCTCAGGAATGTTTCTTTGTTTGTTGGTATAGATGCAGTTTCTGTAAATATTTATGGATATTTAAAAATATCTACATGACAAATATTTGTTAATGATTCTTCATCATAGAATACTGCAACTTTTTAACATTAGATTTGAAACAGACCAGCACCTAAGTGACTATCTTTTTAGGGGAATCGGAAAAAAGCACTAAATATTCCCAGCCTTCCAGAACATGTAGAATTCCATATAAATAATTCCATTTTTCTTGGTGTGAAAACAAGAAGTGTTAAGAAATAATTTAAAAAGACTGCTGCTATGTAGCAATTGTTTTTTTGAAGTTCTAATAAATTCTCAGTTGATCGGGGTTTATCTCTTAGCTCAATGTCATACAACCTCTACATGATGCAAGCATATGGACAAAAAGGATTTTAAACACAAAACCCTTAGCTCTGTGTCATAAATAAACTTGGGTAAAAACGCAGGCCTTCCACTGAGTCATCACAGCAAAGATGGCCCATCTTCTCTGCAAGCAGCAACCTTTCTTTGGCTAGAAGGACAGACATTCCCACAAGCTTAGCAAGCTCTTCCGATGTTAGGGATCCCTTTTCTGAAACTGTCTCCAGGACCGAGGCCACCATTTCCTCTTCCTTGTGAGACTGAAGCTCAATTACCATGACGCCACTGTCAAACACACGGAGCCTGAGAGGTAATTTCAGTGCTTCCAGCATCTTGCACGCATTCACTAAATCTTCTGGTGAGAGTAAACCTCCGTGAGTGACATTATTCCCTCTAGTTCCTCTAAAGGCACCTGCAATATTCCAGCCAGCTGTTTGACCAATTGCATGTGGTACTGTGTGCTTGAGCCTTAGGTTTCTCTGGTAACTGGGTTAGCTATTCCCATGCTCAGCAAGTAGGATTTAAACCTGATAGTCTCATCTTCTGTGATGTCACCTTGTTTGTCTTTAATTTTATTAGCAATTGATTTTGATAACTCCACCATTTCCTTAGCCTTGATCATTAGTTTGCCGAGGTCTTTAAAGGCCTGTAATCCCAGCACTCTGGGAGGCCGAGGCAGGTGGATTACAAGGTCAGGAGATTGAGACCATCCTGGCTAACACAGTGAAACCTCGTCTCTACTAAAAATACAAAAAAATTAGCCGGGCATGATGGTAGGCGCCTGTAGTCCTGTAGCAATTTTAAAAATGATTAATACTTTTTCTATATTCTTCAATTCATGTTTCCAAGAAATATCCTAGCAGTGGAAGCTACCCCCAAAGTCCTGTAGGTTAGTTCTGGTTCCACAGCCTCGGTTTTCAGAAAGCAAAAAAAAAATTAGAAAATACTATTTTTGTTTTAGAATGTTTAAAGTTTAGTGGGACATTAAAATTCAATTTGCCATACTTCAGTGAAACTTATGTGAGAATTATACATTTTAAATACTTATATCATATGCCAGACATGACACTAAGCACTGTGTCTCATTTTAATTAACGAGAAAACAGTTCTCAGAGCAGTTTAACTTTCTTGCCCAAGAGAACACAGCTAGAAAATGGTGGAACAGAGATTCAAACTAAACAGCTCAACTTTAGAACCCATGATCTTTACCACCATATTATACAAGAAGAAATTAAAGAATTAAGTCCTAAATAAAAAAAAGAATAACAGTAATTTGTTAAACAATCAGGAAATTTTTCATACTAAAAATTGAAAACGGGAAGCTAGCTAGTCAAACCAATGGAAAAAAAAAGAGTGGCTTTAAAATAATAAACAGAAAACTATAGTATTAAAATATAAAATTTCTTTTAACAGTTAAAAACACATTTTAAGCAGTTATTCTAATAAATATTTTTGTCTAATACATTTTCCAGCATTCATTTCTTTTCAAGTATAGAATTGAAATCAAAAACATATTTTAAATGGTATTGCATAAAATCCATTAAAATACAAGTAATTTTCATAAAATGTCCCAGATTGCCAATTTAGTTTATGATAATCAGTAGAGAGCTGGGTGTCCCTTGACTTATGGAAAGTCTTAGGAGGTTTCTTTAATTATGCAGTCTTCATTAAAAATCAGCAGGACTTTTTATAAATATCACAAACTTAAGATTAGAAGCTATGGTATAACTTAAAGCAGTATTTTTTAACTCTCTACCTGATGGTGTATTTATGAATATATTTTATTTGAGGTTTTGCTGAATACATTCATTTCCTAAATAAATACACATCTGCTAAACAGAGTACAATTCTTATCACAACTTCTGGTCAATATAATTTTGGGGTTCACCTACATGCAGGTATGATTAATGAAAGTCGAGAAATTCCAGTCTTTCTTACCCCAACATTGTGTAGCCAGTTTGATCAAAAGTTAAGGCTAGAAAACTTCTTGTGACTACTACATGTGCAGACACAGATGGAATTTATTTGCAATGTTAAAATTTTCCATTCAAAGAACAGCTGCAATTATTTTGCTCTTTTCTATCAAAATGTCTGATATATTGTAGCAATCTTTCCATGTAGCCTAGCACAGAATAGGGGCCTCATCAACCCCAATAACTTCTTGGCTAAGAAGTTATTTTCATAAAATGGTCTGATCTGGAAAGGAAATTTCCATCGTCTTTGCTTATTCAGCAGAGTATCAGGTCACAAAATGAAGCTATCTAGCTTTTCCATCCAACAGGGGGACCAGGTATATTTGGATACATTCAATGACTGCCTAGTGCCTATTATCTACTAGTACAATTGAAGGAAAAGATGGCTCATGACTTTGAACAGTATTTACTGAGAAAAAGAAAAGCTTAAACTAAGGTCTAAATTCTGCATTTTTATTGCACCTAGGGTGCTTTATGAATAACAAGAATTTGGCCTTGAAAGTTTGTTCTGAGGAGAAAAAAAATAATTGAAGTTGGTAAACTTTATATAAATCAGGCTACTGTATATCAATGAAGGCATAATTTCAACTATACTTGATAATTTCTTTTAAATGTGGAAAAGTAAAAAGAAGAGGATGGAGTACAACACCAAACTTGGGTTATACCAAAGTATTATGCGTGAGACTAGGAAGGGAAATAATCACCTACCATTATAGTTGAGACTATATTTTTTTCTTTTTTTTTTGAAATGGAGTCTCACTTTGTCACCCAGGTTGGAGTGCAGTGGCAAGATCTCGGATCTCGGCTCACTGAAATCTCCGCCTCCCACGTTCAAGTGATTCTCCTGCCTCAGCCTCCCAAGTAGCTGGGACTATAGTCACGTGCCACCATGCCCGGCTAATTTTTTGTATTTTTAGTAGAGACGGGGTTTCACCGTGTTAGCCAGGCTGGTTTTGATCTCCTGATCTCGTGATCCACCCACCTCGGCCTCATAATTTCATATGAAGTTACCCTTGCTATTATCCTATTATCAGTGTTACTAATAAGCGGTTCATTCAACCTTCACGCACTCATCACAACACAAGAACACCTCTGACTCCTCCTACCATCATGACCCTTGGCCATAATACGATTTATTTCCATATTGGCAGAAACCAACCGAGCTCCCTTTGACCTCACAGAAGGTGAATCAGAACTAGTCTCAGGCTTTAACATTGAATATGCCGCGGGTCCATTCGCCCTCTTCTTCATAGCTGAATACATAAACATTATCATGATAAATGCCCTCACAACTACAATTTTCCTAGGAACATTTTACCCCATTCACCCCCCAGAACTATTCACAACGTGCTTTACTATCAAAACACTACTCTTGACCTCTTTATTCCTATGAATTCGAGCAACATACCCCCGATTCCGTTATGATCAACTCATATATTTACTATGAAAGAATTTCCTCCCACTTACACTAGCATTCCACATATGATACATCTCAACACCCGTTACAATCTCCGGAATTCCCCCTCAAACCTAGAAATATGTCTGACAAAAGAATTACTTTCATAGAGTAAACAATAGAGGTCTTAGCCCTCTTATTTCTAGAATCATAGGCGTCGAACCTACTCCTGAGAACCCAAATTTCTCCGCGCTACCAGTCACACTCTATCCTAAAGTAAGGTCAGCTAAATAAGCTATCAGGCCCATACCCTGAAAATGTTGGTTACACCCTTCCCGTACTAATTAACCCAATAAACCAACTTATTATTTACCTTACCATAATCACAGGCACTCTCATTACATCACTAAGCTCACACTGATTCCTTGCCTGAGTAGGCCTAGAGA
>NW_016814469.1:0-1326 GCF_001698545.2 Rhinopithecus bieti
AAAGATTCACTAATGAAGAAGTAACTACAGATGTACTTTTTAAATCTTCTCCTATGTATCTTACTTGCACCCATTTCATTAAAGAGTTTTTTAAGCTTAAAACACCTGGGATAAAATTCCTCTTTCCTTCAGTTCTTTGAGCCAAACATAAGGCCTAATCACTGCTTTTATTCACATTTACCCTGTCATCTTCCTCTATTTCCCTCTCCTTCTTTCTTCAGTAGACTCTGAAGAAAACTGACAAGTAGATGTTAATTCCAAGGAAAAGCAAGCCAGGGAAGGGGAGAACCCAGGGGAAAGAAAGGCCAAGTTGGAGAATACAGCTGCTGCTTTGACTTGGCCTTTCCATCCCTGTGTATCCAGCTGGTATCTGGGAGCCATGATAAAAGAATTACCTGTTTTGTTTGTCTCTGGAATTAACATCCGCTCCTCTATCTATCAGCAGTTGACATATTGTTGGCCTACTCATCTGAGTAGCCAGAACAAGTGGTGTCCGCCCATCCTAAGCAAGAGGAAAAATAAAACAGCATTAAGACAACAGATCTCCCAAAATGTAGAAATGTAGTTGAAATGAGAATAAACATCATAGACTAACTTACTACATCTTTGGCATTCACAGAGGCCCCATGGTCACAAAGCAGCTGTATGCTAGAAGGACAATCTGCCATTGCTTTAAGGAACAAAAGAAAATGACAAATGGTGAACATCTGTTGGTAAGACACATGGTGTTTTTCTAGGTCCATATAAGGAATAAGTTCTTCAGTTTTTAAACTACCAAGCTTCACATCCTTCACTCTCAGTTTAGCATTATAAGTATCAATTTTTCATCTGAAAATGGATTAGACAAGATCATATTATAAATTGTCTACAATTTATTAGGACCAAGGAATAATGTCAAACTTGTAGAAGATAAGAACACACTACTATTCTAAGGATAAGCACAGATAATAAAAATCAAAGTTAAATTTTGTACTTACAGTATATTTTTAAACATGGCTATAACTGACTTGATCCTTGAAGTGTTGGCTCAGGTTTTTTAAAGAATCATATCTGTTTTTTATAGAATAGTCACTGTAACTAAAGTATGAATCATACAATCCATATTTCTCATAAAAGCAGAGATTGCAATGTCCACCTTTATGCAAAGTAAGGTCATTTTGCTAATAATTATAAAAATCACATTATGTTTCTTTGACTAACACTGTAGTTCATATTTGTATTAGGAAAACTTATTGTTAAATTCATAAAATAGGATTATGTTTACAATCCTCATGAATTTTTTAAGCCTTATGAGTTGACATAAATTATAAGCACAAAAAGTACTGA
>NW_016814470.1:0-55940 GCF_001698545.2 Rhinopithecus bieti
TAACTGAATTGCAACTGTGACTGTGTTGGCAACTTCTAGTGGTCCTAGGAGTCTTGATGACTTGAGAGTGATCAAAAAAGTCATGAGACTACCTGAGTTTTCAACCAAGAACAGTGAAAGAACTTCTCCTACTAAATTACTTTTAAAGGGACAATGAAAGAGAGAGGGAGGAAAGTTGCTTGCAGTTACATGCCATCAGTTGGCAGGCTGCACTTAACAATCCAAATCCAATGCAAACAGAACCCACTTCAGGAAGCTGTGATACCATAAGGCCTCCCAAGCAAGCAAGAGAACAGAACAGACCTCCTTTCATTTCATAAAACCTCTTCTTTGTCCCCCACACCACCCCCCTACATTTTTATAAAGCATCAGCAGATTGTGCTGTTTAAGGTTGACTTTGGGAGACAGGGAAATACATGAGAGCATCCCAAGCAGGCAGAAAGACAGAGTAGAAGGATGGAGTGGTGGGGCACCCTGGGGTTAGGCTCCTACTCTGGAGTCATGCCTGGGCCACCATTTTGGTGGTTTTGTTATGGTTACATCAGCAACAGTGACAGGAAGGAGACTGACAACTACAAGGCAAGCTGAGAAAGTCAGTACCTACAGTTTTCTTTACTTCACCTGGAAATGCTCATGCAAAGTCCTTTAGTCACTACACACCCAATCACATGGATTATTGGCTCGCCCTCTCTCTTCTCTTCAGTCTCTCTCTCTCTCTCTCTCTCTCTCTCACACACACAGACACAAAAGGGGGGGTATATTTTCATGAACTACAAGTAAAGTGAGTATCATTTCCAAGAGTCTGATAAATGATTTTTGTATCATCCCTGGAAAAGAGAAACTCTAGGAGATGCAGTTTAGGTGCCAAAACAATAGAATTCTTAGGATATTTTATAGTTTAGGTGGAAGCAATGGGTCAAAATATTTGTGATTAGGGCTGTCTCAAAAAACTGCAATTTAACAGAGCTTTAAAAAACCATTAATTCACATGCATACAAGTTCCATTTCTAACCCACCCCACAATCAGCTTCCAGCAATTTCATACTGTTTCCCATTTACTTTGACCACAATGTATGCCCCTTACCAAGACATGCTTTAAAGCTCAGCGCTATGCAAATGCTAAAAAGAAAACATGAGTGTTTCAAGAACAGGAATAGGTGACGGAATAAAATAGAACTAAACTATGTGCATACTAGCGATTCGAAATATGAGATCTGGAAACGCTGATGTACAAAGCATCTGTTCATCCATTAGGAACTGACACACAGATCACCTCTTCTATAAAGCCTTCTTGAATCCCTAAGGGAAAACTAGTATTTGCTAGAACCACTATCTGGTAGTTTTTTCTTTAGTTACTCTGTGAGGGAGATATCATTTTCCGCCTTTGAACAGGTAAAGAGTGTCAGGCCTCTGAGCCAAAGCTAAGCCATCATATCCCCTGTGACCTGCACGTACACATCCAGATGGGTGGTTCCAGCCTTAACTGATGACATTCCACCACAAAAGAAGTGAAAATGGCCTGTTTCTGCCTTAACTGATGATATTACCTTGTGAAATTCCTTTTCCTGGCTCATCCTGGCTCAAAAGCTCCCCCACCGAGCACCTTGTGACCCCTACCCCTGCCCGCCAGGGAACAACCCCCTTTGACTGTAATTTTCCTTTACCTACCCAAATCCTATAAAACGGCCGCACCTTTATCTCCCTTTGCTGACTCTTTTCGGACTCAGCCCGCCTGCACCCAGGTGATTAAAAAGCTTTATTGCTCACACAAAGCCTGTTTGGTGGTCTCTTCACAAGCAGGCGCGTGACAAAGAGAGCTGAAGTAACTTGCTCAAGGGCACATAGCTAATGTCTAGCAAGTGTCCCAGATAAGGTAGGAAATTAATCTGCATTATAAACAGCTATTACCAGGCAAAGTGCTAAGTAATTAAATATGTGCCTTCTCATTTAATACAATGGCCTCTGAGGCAGTTCATCTTACCGCCCAACTACAGATGAGCAAACTTGTCCAGACTTGCCCAGTGTTGCATGAATGATATGTAGCAGGCTGGGGCTCCCAGGCAGGATTGCTGACTCCCATCCCATGTGATTCCATGTCATCATGCTGCCTTTTCTGTAACAGCTTCTGAAATTGTCCACCCCACCCCACATCCACTGGCCAAACTTCAGCCCTCATCTAGGTTACTTCTGGTAAATGCGTCTCTTTTCACCTTGTATTCCACAGGCTCTATCAGAAAACCTCCTGCCTAGAGTTCAACCATCTTCTATCGCCTAGAGTAACACGATTTTAATGAATACTATTTCTATCAGACAAAATTAGGAACAATTTGGAAAAGAGTAAAGAAAAGATTTCTGAATATCTTTTCTGGGGAATAATGAGGCATTGTTCAAGGAACCCTTTCTGCACCATCTCATTTTATAGGTCTGCATCTTTCATTACTTTAACTGAGTTACTTTACAACTCTATAAATTGTAGAAAACTGATAGTAATGCAAATGAATTTTGTCAGCAGAGATGCAAATGGAAACCTTGCCTGGTCCCCAAGAGGCCAATTTTCCTTAGCAAATTCCTTTCCGCATTCCTGATGGCCTCTATATGTGTCTGTTCTCTCCTTTGAACCAGTTGTAACATCATACTGGTTCCCTTACTCATTAATGAGTTAAATAAAATCTTTGACACATGTTCGTTTTGTCTTTGAAAAGGAGTCATGATTTCACTTTTTGTTCTTAATATTCTTTAACATTTTCCACCGCTACCTGAGACACTTGCAAGTCAGCCTGGGTTACTCTATTCCAGAAATGCAGTATGCTCATTCCTTCCCTTTTCAGGTCTCCCCTGCCCAGGGATCACCAACACACACGTGTACACACACACACACACACACACACAAGAAGCAGTGAGCAGACTTCTAGGAAAAGATAAGGAAAGGTGAGACGGTGAGAAAGCAAAAAGGGAATATAACAGCCAATTAGACCAAGGTTGGCAAACTATGGCCCTTGGGCCCAATCTGGTTTACTACTTTGTTTTTTTAAATTTTTATTGCAATGCAGCCACATCCATTCACTTATGTACTATCTATGGCTGCTTTTGTGTGACCACAGCAGAGTTGGGTAGTTGTGACAGAGACTGGCCTACAGTCTAAAATATTCACTAGCTGGCCCTTTATAGAAGTTTGCCGACTTCTGAATTAGACACACTCTGTACCCTTTACAGCAAGCTTGTCCACCTGCCGCCCACAGGCCACATGCAGCCCAGGATGGCTTTGAATGTGGCCCAATACAAATTCACGAGCTTTCTTAAAACATTGAGAGATTTTTTTAAGCTCATCAGCTATCATTCGTGTTAGTGTATTTTACTAATTCACAATTCTTCTTCCAATGTGGCCCAGGGAAGCCAAAAGATTGGACACCCCTGCTTTACAGCATTTATAATTTGGTGAAGGGAAGCAGTGAGTATACATACAAAACAATGAAATAAAGTGGATCTCCATATGCGTGGTGGGAGGGGCAGGATGAAATTAGAGTGGGAATGCTGTGTGCGGAGGAAAACGGAACTCACTGTTGGCAGTAACTCCGGGGCATAGCACCAGGGCCATGCATGGAAATTAATTATGTATTGCAATTTTTCTTTTTTATTGCAAAATAGTTCAAGAATACTAAAAAGCGGTATGATCGATGTATGTACTTACCTTGACTCACTTTAACATTTTGTCATTTTGTCATATTTGCTTCTAATTTTATTTTCACAGTCTTTAATCTAGGAAGATGAGGCTAGGCTTTTCTCTCTCAATTGACTGTAAAATGAAAGGCAATTCATGGAATATTTATTCTACCCCAGATCAAAAGAAGCTCGTAGTGGTAATGATTTGTTTTACAATCTTGCCTTTGTTTTGTCTCATTCTTATTTCTGAAAACTATGATGCATATGGTTCAAAATTCAAAAGGTACAAATGAATAAACAATGAGATTCTCCTCCTACTTCTGTACCCCAGCCACTCATTATTACTTTTTTTTGAGACCTAGTCTCGCTCTGTCGCCCAGGCTGGAGTGCAGTGGCACCATCTTGGCTCACTGTAATCTCCACCTCCCGGGTTCAAGCGATTCTCCTGCCTCCGTGTCCCGAGTACCTGGGATTACAGGCATGCACCACCATGCCCAGCTAATTATTTTGTATTTTTAGTAGAGACAGGGTTTTGCGATGTTGGCCAGGCTGGTCTCAAATTCCCTGCCCTCAAGTGATCTACCTGCCTTGGCCTCCCAAAGTGCTGGGATTATAGGCATGAACCACTACATCCAGTTCCACTCATTATTCTGAATAATATAAATTTCTTATGTTTCCTTCCAGATATATTTAATGCATATTTGACCAAATATGTATATATATTTGTCTGCCTCTTTTTACACATTTTTCGTGTTCACTCAACACTTTGTTTTGGTGACTCGTCCAGATCAGCACACACAGAAAGTCTCATTTTCTGTTTTCAGGATTTCATAGCACTCCTTTGTATGGATGAAATATAATTTGACCCGTTTTTTTCTCCGATAGCATTGATACTGTTTCCAATCTTTTGTGATGACAAACAAGGCCACAGTGGATGATCATGTGCATTTATTTCTTCCTCCAAATAGTGAAATATTTGTAGGTTAAAGGTAGAATTGCTAGGTCAAAAAAAAAGTGCATTTATAATGTTGATAGATATTACCAAATTGCTTTCCACAGAGAAGTTCCCCAAACTACACTTCCATCGGAAATGTATGAGGAAGCCCACATCCTCAACGATCACAGGTGATATTAGCATTTTTGATCTTCGCCACTCTGAGGTGACAATAGCTTTAAGTTCCATTTTCCCCATAACGAATAAGGCTGAGCATCTTTTCATACAGTCAAGTCATTTGTATCTGCACCTTTAAGAACTGTATGCCAAGTATTTTTGTTATCTTTTCTTTTGGGTGATTGGCCTTTTTTGGGAGGTAGCACTTTAAAATCCATCCAAAGTGACATGGTCACAACAGAATCTAGGCACAGAGAAGTAGGTCAGCTACTAGTCACTTTTAAGCTCTTTCCCAATAAATGTTAAAAATACATGGATGGTCTTCTCCTTCAGTGGCTCCCCATTACCTACAGAATCAAGTCCAGGTCCCTCAGTAGGATACCCAGGGCCTTCCATGCTTTACAAACACCAGACAGCACGTGCCACCCTTGCCTGCTCACCTCTTCACCTTTTTCTTTCAGGACACTCCCTCGATCCACTTTTCTTTGCCTAGATAATTCTTCTCTATATAGTTGGTGATTCAGTTCAAGTGTCACATTCTCCAAGAAATCTTCCCTGAAACCCAAATTGTATGATATACCTCTCTACTAAGCTTCAATGGGATCATATGCACACTTCCATTAAAATTATCTCTAAGATATCCATCTCCCCTGTTAAACAATAGGCTCTTCAGGGTCTTCTTTCTGTTTATGCTTCTGGCTCAAGGAAGGCAGCTTAAGTGCTGACTGACCTGAAACTCTATTAAACATTAATCACATGATTTTGAAAATGCTCCCGTGTAAAGTGAGAAAGTGAGATTAGATAATTTCTAAAGCCCTCCTTGGATCTATGAATACATGAACCATGGATGAAAAAGGCATCTGAGGAAGAGTCATATGCTAGCAAAATACACAATTGGATTAGATGCTGGGGAGAGAGTCCAAGTACCGTAGTGAACCAAAAACGATGCACAACAGAATTGGACCCTACTAAGGTGGCAGTAGTAGACTAGAATGGCTAAGAGGGATTGTTTTTAGGCAAAAATATTTCTGGGTCTTTATCATATAAGGATGGCCACCATCAATTTCTTCCCTCACTGTATGCATATGCTGCTTCTCATATGAAGAGATAGAGCCTAATAACCCATCCTGTTGAATCTGGACTGGCCTTAGTAACTTTCTTGACCAATAAAATGTGCTGGAAGTGAAGACCTGAGATTCTAAATAGGTCATAAGAAACACTGCAGCTTCCAACTGGATCTTTTAGAATGCTTGTTCTGGGGAAAGTTCACTGCCATGTAGGAAATTTGACTACTCTGAGACCACCATGTTGTAAGGAAGCCAACACAACATGGGCTTCCTCACCTGGGAAGGGAGAAATTCTCCATCAGCCCCCAGCTCTTCCTCACGTGCCAGATAAGTGCACGAAGAAGCCTTCAGATGAATCCAGCCTCAGCCACCATCTGAGTACAGCTGCAGAAAAGACCAAGCAGGAATCTCCCAGCTGAGTGCAGTCAACCCCCAGAACCACGAGAGATAATAAACTGTTCTTTAAGCTACTCAATTTTGGGGTGGTCTGTTATACAGCAATAGACAGCCAAAACACAGAGGAAGCAGCAGACACAAGATAACAAAGTGGGAACGACAGAAGATGAATCCTCACATCTTTCCTTCTCTCTTTTTTTTTATTGCTTTTTTGTTTGTTTGTTTGTTTTTGAGACAGAGTCTTGCTCTGTCGCCCAGGCTTGAGTGCAGTGGCAAGATCTTGGCTCACTGCAACCTCTGCCTCCCGGGTCCAAGCGATCCTCTCACCTCAGCCTTCTGAGTAGCTGAGACTACAGACTACACCACCACACCTGGCTAGTTTTTCATATTTTTGGTAGAGATGGGGTTTCCTCATGTTGCCCAGGCTGTTCTCAAACTCTTGAACTCAAGCAATCTACCCCCCTTGCCCTCCCAAAGTGCTGGGATTACAGGCGTGAGCCACCACACCCGGCCACATACCTAGATTTCAATCCCAGCGTGGCTTATTACTGAGTGACCTTTGGGAAGGCTCTTAACCTCACTAAGCCTCAGTCTGTTCATCTGTAAAATAGTATGAATACAGCTCCTACCTGCCAGGGTTACTGTGAAAACCAATGAGATAACATAGGTAATGTTTTTACTAAATAGAAGGTACTATATCAATAGAGTCAGAATCAAAGATAACTCAAGATTAGTAAGAGGACAGTGATGCGAATGATGCAATGGGGGTCCGAAAAGAGTTTAAGCACGTTAAGCCTGACCACAAAAAGAGTGCCTTACACATCTGTGCCCCTATGCCTCCTCGCACTGTCCTGGCTGTGTACAAGGTTCTTGTGACTGTCTGAGTAATTCATAGCAGAAGAGAAGATGCAAAGGGGAGGACTGGAGGGTGGGAAAAGGTGTCGACTCTTTCGACTGAGGATTACATTAACTTATACCAAATGAAAATTAGTAACAAGGATTATCCTTACCATTACACAGCCAGCTTCGCTATGGTAAAATGAATCCTCTATCTAAATAGCTGTAAGGGTGGGCTATGCTTAGGCAGGGCGTGCTGGGGAGGGACAGGGGAACTCATTTTTGCCATTTCCACTGGGTGTCAGGCCCTAAGCTGACTGTCTTCACATTCTCTCTCTTAATCTTCTTGGCAACCTCCACTAGTATCATCCCCATTTTATACAGAAGGAAGCCAAGGTTCAGAGACGCTAAGTCACTTGCACTGGGCCACCCAGATAGTAAAGAAAGATGATGATGACAGCGGTGCTGATGATGTTAAGTGATACTAATTGAGCAGGCACTATTTTACGCATTTTACATGTATTATTCAGTTAATTCTCATAGCAACCAGAGGTAAATCCTATTTTTGCTTCCATTTTACAGATGGGGAAACCCATGCACAGTGAAGCGAAGTCTTTGTCCAAGGCCATGCTGTTGATAAGTGGCTCAGCCAGAATACGAATTTATGAAATCTGGCCCCAGAGCTGAAGCTCTTGAAAGCCTCATGCTTGTTCCTGTCTGTCACGCTGTGAGGATAGGTCAGTCCTATCAAATGATTCTAAATGGACACCCATCTGATGGGATTTCTGTTGGATGGCTGCCCCAAGTTCTCTCTTATGACACTCCACAATTAAAGTACAGTTACTAACAGTCACTAAATAGTCCCTGGACTGATTATACAGAGGTTTTGCCATATGGGAAACCCTGATATGGGAACTCTCCATTAAATCACCAAAAAAAGAGGCCAGGGCAGAATTTTAAGGAACAATTTGGAAGGAGGGGAGGGAGGCTGACACCATATCCTGGGGTGAGACAGGCACCTTTGAGGCTCTCCAGCCAAATGTGACTACGCCCTTCAAAGCCTAGAGAAGGGGAAGGTCAGGAAGACCGTGCTATGGGCACTTTTCTGGAAAAGAGGGAGAAGCCAGCTAAGACCTGAAAATGGGATCTGGCCACCCCTTCCCAAGGAGGCTGGGCCTCCAGTTCTCATGTCCATAGCTGAGTCCCACAATCTTCACAGCCAGCAAAGCCACCTCTTAGAACCTCACCCAAGTCTGAGATATTTGGTAGGAATCACCGCAGCACAAGGCCAGTGTGAACGCTTTTTCCTCCTCTTCGAATAAGTAAGGCAGTTGGTAGCGTGAAGGGAAACAAGAAAAACCTCAAAACAGATTATTTTACAAAATAATATAACTCAATTATTTTCAGACAGCAGAAGGGGAAAATCCATTTCTCGCCACATTTAATTTTCTCACTCTCTTTCCTTTATCCTTCCCAAATCTCCATCCCTGCATCTGGAATGTGATCCTGATGTGCACTCCCCTTCCTCTGCCAGAAAGGACTCCGGTTGCTGGATTCTGCCCAAGACACTTAATCCAGGCCCCACCCTTATTAAAACTGCAGGCAGGAGAGCGAGGAGGGGAAAGGGAGCAAGGGCGTGGGGCTCTGCACAGCCTCCCCAATGCCTCAAATACTTTCTCGAAACCTGGCAGCCGCACCCACAGCTCTTGACTGCTGCAGCCCACGCCCTCTCAGAGAAGCCAGTCTGCAGGGAGTCCCACTGGGTGGACTTGCTGAAATACACACTGCAGAGTGAGCCTGTCAGCTCCCACCAGGGACAGGAGTGGTGGCCAAGGAAACAAAGGCCTCCCAGCCCAGCCCTCTCAGCAACACCCCGGTGATGGGGTCTAGCGCAGGGAATGACACCCTTTCACAACCAAGTTTAGAGTCCCTGCAGTGCAGATGTCCTACAGTCGGCTACCTGTTCATGTAGTGGTCACCAAATCTAAAGACTATCGGAAGCCACAGGGCCAGCTAGGATGCAAGGCAAGAAGGCAGGAGGTAGAAGGACATTCCTTTGCACTCTCTCCATCACCTAGGGCATGCCTGGAAGCAGTTTTCTTGGCCCACAAGTCACAGGGCACAAGTGGAGCAGCTGCCATGCCCTGTGCACCTACTAATGCTGGGAGCACTGACATAGATATGCTCTTCTTACCCCAAATCCACAAGGCCAATGTCATCTCTCACACTTTTGATGTGCACAGCCATGGTCTCTCTCTGCTGCCCCCTGGGCTGGACTCAGTAACCACCTTGTGCGTTGTCCCCTGGTGTCTTCCTGGTATACAGTGCTACTCAATGCTCTAGGAATAAAATTCCCCGTAGAGAAGGGGCTGTGAATGTGAAGAAAGTCGGGGGAGGGAGAAAAGAGCAGATCCAGGCTCCCAGCTACGAAAGACCCCCCTGTGACCTAAGGCAGGGCTGCGGGGCTCCAGGGAGTAAATGGACCACCATAAGAGAAGGCAGTGCCCTGCATGAGCCCTGAGAATTTTGGTCTCCTCAGCCCCAGTTGCTTAATAAAAGAGTTAGTACCCCTGCTAAAGCCTCCTCCCTCCCTGCCTTCCTTCACTCTCCCTTTCCTCCCTTCCTTTTTTCCCTTTCCTTCCTTTTCTCCATTCTTTTGTTCACTCATTCAACAAAGTTTGATTTAGCACCTACTATGTACCAAGTATTTTTTCTAGGCTCTGGGGATACAGCAGAGGAAGAGGTCAATAGGTCCCAGTCCTCAAAGAGCTTCCATTCCACTGAGGCTGAAGAAAGGCAATAAATTAACAAGAAAAAATGACCTCCTTCCATGTTGGACTGTAATAAGTGTGCAATAAGTGTGAGAGCACAGGGGGGAGTGACTGCATGGCCACCTCAGGCTAGGTGCTCCTAGAAGGGCTTCAGGCCCCAGAAGCAACAATGTGCAGAGAGTAGCCATCAGCTCAGTGGGAGAATAAACTAATTAGAATCTTCTGGAGAAGAACCTCATTAGACTAATTAGAAGAAAGTAAATTAGGGCCAGGCACAGTGGCTTACCCCTGTAAGCTCAGCACTTTGGGAGACTGAGGTGGGCTGATCACTTGTGGTCAGGAGTTCAAGACCAGCTTGGGCAACATGGTGAAACCCCATCTCTACTAAAAATACAAAAATTGGGCCGGGCGCGGTGGCTCAAGCCTGTAATCCCAGCACTTTGGGAGGCCGAGACGGGCGGATCACTAGGTCAGGAGATCGAGACCATCCTGGCTAACACGGTGAAACCCCATCTCTAATAAAAAATACAAAAAACTACCCAGGCGAGGTGGCGGGCGCCTGTAGTCCCAGCTACTCGGGAGGCTGAGGCAGGAGAATGGCGTAAACCCGGGAGGCGGAGCTTGTAGTGAGCTGAGATCCGGCCACTGCACTCCAGCCTGAGCGACAGAGTGAGACTCTGTCTCAAAAAAAAAAAAAATTAGCCAGGTGTGGTGATGCATGCCTGTAGTCCCAGCTACTCAGGAGGTTGAGGCAGAAGAATCGCTGAAACCCGGGAGGCAGAGGTTGCAGTGAGCCAAGATCATGCCACTGCCCTCCAGCCTGGTCAAGAGTGAGACTCTGTCTCAAAAATACAATACAATACAATACAATACAATACAATACAATACAATACAATACAATACAATACAAAAAACCTAAATTAGAACACTTGGAAAAGGGTTACTCTAAGACTCAATTTTTTTATCTGTGAAGAAAAAACTTCATCCCTGACCCTGGGTCCTGCTGATTCAAACTCAGTCAAGCCAGCACCACCCTCTTTGGGCCCCTTCCATCCATTAATTCAGCTCTCCACAGACCCAGCCTGACTGCTCAAGAGCATGTTCTCCGCTGAGCAGGGGCTGAGCCTGCAGCCTCTTTCCTCTCCTAACTGACCAGCACCCAGGACAGTCCTCTTTTCATCATTATCCTTCCTCTAGGCACCACTGAACAACACACAATCCAGTAATACTCAAGGCTACAGGTCCACATTTGTCTTGAAAACAAGAAACAACTTCCTGGGTAGATAGGGAAATGCAATAAACTGAGAGACATTCTTTTGGAGCCTCTCTTTGGAGCAAGTATCTGCATTCACACACAGGCACATGCATGCACACACACATACGAGACACACAGCCTTCAAACTAGCTGGAGGAAAGCATGTCTTGCTCAGAAAAGCGTCAGGTTTGGAAGCCAATTTCAAATAGAGAAGAGCTCCTTGGTGAGCTGGGTGTAAGCAGGCCAGGATTAACACTCACCTTATGTAATAAGCATGTTATATCAGTCTTTTACTGCATGTGGTTTTGCTCCAGGAAAACCTTTATTTGAAACATGATTTGATCTGCAGTACATAGAAATCTCCAGAAAGAGGACTTTCAGCCCAAACAACGTCGTGGGTATGAAAGACTCTAACATAGGGCTTGACTCATGGTCAGCATTCGGCAAATGTTATTTTTGTTTTACAAAACATTTGTCAATGCTTCCATGTTAAAACAAGAGGATTCCCTGGGGTTGGGAAGGATAATCCTCAGATGCAATAGGTTTGTCCATTCACTAAACATAAGTACAGGCACAGGAAATTCAAGGAAGAACAAGAGGAGTGTGAAGTTTACTAGAGGGACATCATACAAGATGAATGTTCTAAGCATAACCAGAGTTTTGCATATGGAAGGCATTTATTGGCCACCACTCTCAGCCTGCATCTTGTCTGGGCAGTGATGTAGGACTTATCTGGACTAGGGAAACTTAAGATAATCTAGTCTTCACGCTTAAACCCGAAGAGGTCATGTGGCCTGCCCAAAGCCACACAGCCGGCCTATCTATTTTCTGATTGGGAAATTCTATGCTTAGCAACCGCAGGGCTAGAAATAATGTTAGAGCCCAAAGTGTTTAAAGGTGAGACCTCATGAACCAAGCTCCTTCAATGGCTTTATTTGGCACATACAGGGCATTTCACAAATTTATGTTGAATTAATAAAGGAGGAGTCTTTTTAGTTAATGAGATACTTTCTTAGCCACAATTTGGAAAACTCTCCACCTAGGTTGACAATGAAAAAACAAAGATGGCTTCTCATTCCTTACCTAGGTAGATCAGTCTAAAGCCACTCTGATCCCCGCTGCTTAACATTCTCTCTTCTGGATACTTTTCCCTTCTGGTTTTTATCGGAGCTCCCTGGCCTCTCCCCTCAGTCTGCTTCATCAGTCCCCTTTTCTTTTCTTTATATAAAGACAGGGTCTCGATCAGGCTGGAGTGCAGTGGCATGATTATGGCTCAATGCAGCCTCAACCTCCTAGACTCAAGTGATCCTCCTGCCTCAGCTTCCCAATAGTGGGGACTACAAGTATACGCTACTACGCCTGGCTAAATTTTTTAACCTTTTTTAGAGATGAGGTCTGTTGCCTAGGCTGGTCTGGAACTCTTGGGCTCAAGCAATCCTCCCACCTTGGCCTCCTGGGTAGCTGGGATTACGGGCATGAGCCATCACCTCCAGGTGGCCCCTTTTCCAGACAGCCCCTGAAATTCTGATGTTCCTCAGGGTTCTATCTTCAGTGTCTTCCCTCCTCAATCACCTGGCAATCTTATCTGCTCTCTTTAGTCATACGTGTAATAATCTTATCTGTTCCCATATTACTTGCTACATTTAAAGAGGAGGGAACTAAAGCTCAGAGGTCACACAAACAGCAAATGGCAGAGGCAGCATTTGAATACCAAGTCTGATTCTTAAGTCCATGCCTCCCATGCAAACAAGCAGGAATTTTATCATCCCGGCATTGAAATAGTTGGGACAGTGCATTCTATAGATACACTATAAATCCTGGCTCCTCTTTCTTTGGGCTAACCGACTCTGTTGAGAATTGTATAAAAGCATGGGCTTTCTCCAGAAAAGCTGCACATGGGAATGTGTTCACAGAGAAAACATTTTGTATACAATATAAAGGGTGTCCTGGATCCCTGGAAGCTCATCAATGACTCCTTCTGGGTCAGGGACCTCAGATGTAAGAATTTATCACATAAAGACTCAGAAAACACCTTTGAAGTACTTTAAAGGAAACCACAGTTTAGGTGTTCTTTCTCATCTGCTCTGACTTGCTCTAGTAAGCAAACTGAAGACTGAATCACATTATGGTTTGTTTTGCAATCAGATTTAAGTGTTTGCTAACAAAAAGTGGACATAATTATTATCAACATGGCTTGTTTATCAAACAATTACATTTGACCCAAACCAGCTAAAGATGTTGTATCACATACAGATTATATGTTCCTCATCCCACACTGCTGTTCTCAGAGTGACATCCCTGGGTGAAAATAAAGTAGGCTTAAAGTGTAGCACATTGCTTCTGCTTCACATGTCAACGTCTGTTGATGCCAGAAGAGTCTGACTGGGATGCACGCTCACTATATGAAGCCTCATGTATAGAGTGCTCAGAAAAGTGTCTGGTGCATGAGATAGTGTTGAACGAATGTGAGTTATCGCCTGCAAGGTCCTTGGAAAGCCTTTACAGCCTCCTCTCCCAATCCTCACACCTACCCAACCTCTGGACCAGTCTCAAGGATGATGCAGCACTTCCCAGAACTTTTGGGCTTCTGAGCCATTGCTCATGATGCTCCCTTCTCCTAGAATGCCCTTCCACCCATGTCCCTGTGGACAATTCCATTAAGACTCAGCTTAAATGTTAAGCTTTCCTCTATCCCCTCCCAAGACTCTGGTTGGAATTCATTTTTCTTTCATCAGGGCTCATAAAAGTAATATGGATAAGCCTCAATCATAGCACATAGGACATTGTGTTACAATTATTCATTTCTTTTCTCCTGGTATCTCTGAGCTCTTTGAGAACGGGACCCATATGTCTAAAATTTGTATCCCTAACTGACAACATAGGCTCTCAATAAAATTAAAATTTGAAATGAACTCAACTATATCAGCCCATCCTTTCTAAGTCCTAGGGTATCTAGAAGCTTTAGTAAAGTTCCACCGTTTCCCAATTTACCTGGTTTTTAAAGACCCATACTTTTTAACTCCACTCCTAACAGTTTCAGCATACACAGTAACGCCTGCTACTTGGTTACAGGGCCATGACCGTGGGAAACATCCTGTAATTTATCTCCATACAAAGTTGTTGGCAAGGGAAAGAAACATGTCTGCTTCTCAGGAAGAATGGCTGGCAACCATCAGGGCTTTGGATAAACTCCGGCCATGTGTCTTCAGCCAGAAGTTTGCCTTGTGGACCCATCATCAAACCTTAACCTGGCTGAGGACTGCACGTAATAGTAACACCAGAAGTGACGGTCCTGGAAGCTTCAGTCTTTCCAAATGAACATTCAGCATGTTCCTGGTTGGGAAAGGATATTAAAAGACAAAGAGGACAAAGAGGACAGGAAAGCATCAACTCTGACAGAATCATGAACCTGCCAAAAATAAACTGACATGGCAATCTTTTTGTTTAATTACAAGGCTCACTTTGGAAGCCAAAAAGGACAGATGTGAGAGTACAGGGTTGACATGGTTCTTCAGAGGGGCTTTTACACAAGTGTATCAAGGAGTGTCAAAGAGAACCAGGGCAGGCAAAGTGTGCCTGGTAAAGCCAAATGACAGAAGGTACTGGGTTTCCTAAATGCAGACAAGGGTAAACACATTACCATTACTTGGTAATTGACTTCTGAATCTATATGGCCTCAGGAAGCGGGTAGGGAGATAAAAAGCAAAGGCATGGACGAAGTTGGGAGAAGTGTTGCAGAAAGGAAACTTGTTTCCATGTTGTTTTCAGTCCAATCCAGCCATAGAGAACCATCACCAGCCTAGCAGAGAGGCCATGCAAACACCATCTCCACTCATTGGTGACAGTCTCAATAAGACAATGGAGATTGCTGTGTCCTAGAGCTTGTAAGCCTTGCCACAGATAATGTAAGCAAAGAGCACATGTGAGAAGCATTTTGATATTTTGAGGTTATAAAAGATTTGCTTAGTTTGTGTACAAGAAGAAACTCAAAAGCAGATGGCTAGGAGATGCAGCAAGGCGGAAGGCCTGATGAAATCCATAATTTGAGAGGAAAAAACAGGGTGAAATCAATCAACAGAAGAAATGTTGGTTAAGGGTCTGTAGTACATGTGTGTTTCCTGTATGTATAGTTTCCCTAAAGAAGGGATTTTTCTTTTCCTTTTGTAATCATGATATATGGCGTATTATGGTGGGAAATGCAGAAAGCTCAGCTCGGCACCAGGTATCAGATTGGTCCTGCCCCTCACCAGCTAGGTTTGGGCCTCTGCTCTACAAAAGACAGGCTTGCAGCAGATGATCTCCAAAACCTCTTGCAGTGCTCACGGCCTGTGATTGATTTACCATGCAATGTTTAATTGTGGTGCAGAGGCTGTTTTCCCACAGAATACAGATGGACTTCTGCTACTCCCCAGGGCAGTTCCCCAGCCACTGACCTGATACCCCAGGACCACAGCTGGCCTTGGAAAGCACTTCCCAAACAGAGGTCATCGGTGCCCCAACCGATGCAAAGCTGTTCCCACCACAGCGTGCTGACAGACTTGTCTGACTATGCACCTTGAACACAGGGACTTGAGTGGCCTCACGTTATCAGGTCAGCTTAAAGGTAATAAAACAGCCACTGCCAGTGAGGCTTCTTAGAAGAGTTATGAACAAGCTTAATACAATAAAAAGTGTGGAAGTGTGGCCACGTGGCTCGCCTGGAATGATACACTTGCACACAGGAGACGCCCCGAATCTGGTGATGGCACACCCTTGTTCTCAGCTCTGTTATTTTTCCATGTGCCCTCCCCCAAGGCCTCAGCTCACCTCCCCTCCTCTCCTCTGCATCATCCTCCTAAACTTCCATAGACAGCTCAAGCTTGTTGGCCATTCCTTCTAGCTGAATTTCTTTCAAATTAAGGAAATTAAACTTCAGAGTTTTATACAGGGCTATGTTGGGAGATTTTTATTTGAAGCGATGAAGAAGAAAGAACAATAAAAATTCAAGTAAAAAAATAGTCACTTTTAGGAGTTGCAACACCTTGGTTCCTTATGTGCGAGAGAGCCAGAGGGGAGGTCACTTAAGTGGTCACTGGCAGCCCCAGGTGCAGAACTCAGGGGTCCTGATTCCCAGTGAAGGGTTCATTCCTGTTCCACTTCTCTGCTCAGCATGGAATGACTAAATTCTAGGGCTCCCCACCAGGAATGTGTGCTTCAAAGTGAAGGTGCCAAAAACGAACATTAAACAGACACCAATATCCCTTCTTGTTATATGCTGAAAAATATGCTGAAAAGCATAACTTTGAGATATTTTTAGTGAGTGAATGCTGGTCAAACTCAAGGACAAAGGCTGAGTTCAACTTAATGAAGTTTTACATTAATATATCCCACCTTGTTTTTGGCATGAACGTTCACTTTTTTTTTTTTTTTTTTTTTTTTTTTTAGTAAATTTGCAGTTTATATAATTATGAGGCTGGAAATCTATCACCCCAGCTGAGCAAGGATACACTATAAATGTGCTAGAATAAAATATAGATGGAGATTTAATTATCATGCTACTCATGCTTTTTAAATAACAGCATGTCAGCACTTCCATAAACCGATTTGCATTACGTTAAAATTAATGGACTGGAAAACTTTGCTTCTGCTGAAATGGACCATCCCCATCTTTCCCTCTCGCCCTCCACCTCTCCTTCCTAAGACCAGCTGTGTTTCAGCTCCCCCTTCCCTGGGACCACACTGAATCTCTGCTACCCTTACAAACTCCTGCTGCCTCTAAGAGTGAGGGCCGCTATCCCATCCCAAACTCAAACCTAAGCACATGCAACCTCATCCCATTTCTCCAAAACACATGAAAGCAAAAGAAAATAAAAAACTAACTCAGCAATCTTGCCCTTCCTCTTTGGCTACTGCTGGGTGTGGCCCACTTTCACCTGTGAGAGGGCCATCCAGTGAAGAGATGATGGGAATGCTACCTCCCAGAGGTGAGCCCAGTAGGGAAAATACAGCCTTCTCAAGGCTAAGGGCGTGTGCTCAGGGGTCAGGGGTCACTGACAGGTGCTAGGTAGACAGAAAGGTGATGCAAGCAGCCACTGGCCACACCTTCAAGACTTGTTGATAGGAGCAGAGGGAGATGGACTAGCATGTGGAGAAGTGAACAGGCTCCTGTCATCTTTGTTTTCTACATTGTGCAAATGTACGCATGTGAATGAAGAAGGAATGAATTAAGAAAATAAGTAACTAATACTAAAGAGAAAAAAATGAGAAAGGGAAACAACAATTTTCGGTGCTTTTCTGGGCTGGCCACTTCTGTATCCGATTTACCCTTTGTATACAATATATCTACTTTAATCCCTGTAACTCAGAGTAGCCTTGTTTTTAATTAGAATGCTGAAGGTCAGAGAAGTTAAGAAATTTGTCTGTGATCTCACTGCTAAGAATTGAAATGGGATTTGAAGCTGGGTCAGCTTGCTCCTATGTTGTGGTTTTCCTACCACTCCACGTGGCAAAATATTGGAAGATGGGGTGGACTTGTGTACACAGATAGGAAGCATGGCCCAGAAAAAGAGAATTTATGTCTGAAATACAGAATTGATAACTATAGAGATTACAATACAAGAGTAACTTTAAAGGAGAGTAGATTTCATAACAAAAATGCAAGAACCTGTATATCCAAATGACAGCACTGCTTCCCTTTAGCAGGGTTCCTCTGGAGGCGTGGCACTTACTCTAAAGATGCCGCTGTCTCAAAACATTTATGTAACTCCTTGTTAGAATGCAGTTACACAGCAAGTGACACATTCCTTTTAAATAGCTCAGTGGTAACAGGTGTTCATCCTTTAGCAGGTAAATGTGGTTTTTGCTAACAGTTGTATCCTTTGGAACCAAATCTGGAGCAAAAATTTGTATTGGGAAGCGTAAGTTTTAATCAACGGCTACAACAGCCATTAGATTAGGTGTGACTATAAAATAGAGAGTTGTCTCTTCTATAGCTCAATCTGGCTCTGAATACAACTAAGAGCTAAGCTCTGAGCTATTTTCTGGAGTGGTGGCATTGCCAGAGTACGGACTCACAAGATATCTCTGTTGAAAACCAACACTCACCTGGATGTATACAGGTCATGGTGAGCAGGTGTTCTGAGGGAAGACAAAAGAAAAGCAGGGGGAGTGTTGACAATTCTGAGCTTCAACATCACAGACATTCAGGGCCTGCTGGCATGGTCCTCAGAGCAGCAACAACAGCCTCAATTGAGGTTCATTAAAATGCAGAATCACAGGTTCATATGGACCTACTGAATCAGAATCCACATTCTAACAACAGTTTTCAGTGGTTCTTCTGCACATTAAAGTTTGAAAAGCACTGGTCTGGAGGAGGAGGCTCTACAAAAGGGTTGAGTATTGAGGAGCTGAAAAGACAACCTGGAACTGAGATTCCCAGGGATGACCTGAAAACAAGCATTTCAAAAGCTCAGAAAAGTAGGAGTTTGACTACTCTCATTTTATCACAACTACATGTCCAAGATTTTACAAAATAGCCTGAGTTTCAAACACTCTGTTTCATTTGCAGATCATGTATTATGGATGGTCTGCGGTAACAGGGATAGACCCATGGGTATTGGGAATGAGTATGCAGGGGGTGAGATTAGTGAAATTGTTACTATGTGGGTATGGAGACAGGCTAGTTAGCATGAAGGACTGCTGAGTGTTTGGATGGTCTGGCTGATCATCTGAACACTGAAAAATTAAGTTGAAGTCAGGGAAGGATCAATGTTAAGTTAGGAGAATAAGAGAACTTTCTGTGATGATGGAAATGTTCTATAACTACACTGTCCAACATGGTAGCCACTAGTCATATGTGGCTATTGAGCACTAAAAACACAGCTAGCAGAAGTGAGAAACTGAATTTTAAATTTTGATACAGGACTACTGGCTAGCACATTGGACAGCACAGGTATACAAAAACCCCATGGCAGCCCCTGTACCTGCCTCAAATCTAAAGAGGACCAGGAAGATCCCCGCCAAAAGAAGGGTAATCGGTGGGACACTAAAGGTATCAGTCAAGTAAGGCAGAAAGGCTTGAATGAATAAATGTATATAGATAGAAAGTGGAGACCTTGATAAAGTCAAACTCCTTGTCTTTACAAGTGTGTGTTCAGCAGCCAAGCAAGGGAGATGTCCATATGGGGTGACCCAGGGCAAGGTGTCAGAGCCCTAGTGCAGGGAGATAGCATCCATGTATGGGGGAGGATGATATGGTGCTAACTGGGCATCTACACAGGGCAGGGGGACAGTGGTGATGTGAAATTGATTACATTCAGGGTGATGGAGTACATAGTAAAAATATAAAAGATAATGGAATCTAGATTTCTCATGGCCAGACAGTTACAACTACAGAAAGAGAGAAAATGAGAATGAGCCGGGCACGGTGACTCACACCTGCAATCCCAGCACTTTGAGACACCGAGGCGGGCGATCGTCTGAGGTCAGGAGTTCGAGACAAGCCTGGCCAGCACGGTGAAACCCCAACTCTACTAAAAACACAAAAATTAGCCAGGCGTGGTGGCGGGAGCCTGTAATCTCAGCTACTCGGGAAGTGGAAGCAGGAGAATTGCTTGAACCTGGAAGGCAGAGGTTGCGGTAAGCCGAGATTGCACCATTGTACTCCAGCCTGGGCAACAGAGTGAGACTCCATCTCAAAAAAAAAAAAAGAAAAAGAAAAAAGAAAATGAAAACGAAACTTATGATGCTATATTGGAATTTGAGATGTGTGTAAACTGACAATTTTTAACATATAGATGAATACATACACACATAATAAATATGTGCATATATACATACGACGTATTGCCCAGCTCTGTGACTGAAAGGATCTAGGAGCAGCAACACCACAAGAGCAACAGGTAATTTATTGCCCAGATTTTGGCTTGTAAATACTATTCTCCAAAAAAATGGACCAGGGCTCCTTGGAAAAATGGCTGATTCCAGGGCTAGGTCTGGAAAAATACAATACAAGCTTGGAACATCTTGTCATACCTGAAAGTGAGGAAGTGCTCAAAGAGTGATGGAGATGTGTCAAAAAAGACACTGAAGCCAGACCAAAGTGGTTCTCACTAGCTAAACATGGGGCAATTAGAGCTTCAAAATAAATAATAATGGTAACAGCTCAAAACCCATTGAGTAGAAGGGAAATCCATGTGTCCATGCTGATACAAATAAATGGCTGAATAAAGGAGCAAAAGGACAAGTTGTATCACCTGAAGGATACAATAAGAATACCCCATCACTTTCATGATTTTCCTGCCAAAAATTCATCGACTGAATCTAATCATGAGGAAACACTGGACAAACCCAAACTGAGGGCCACGCTACCTAATAATGGTTTATATTCTTCAAACATGTCAAGGTCATGTCATGAAAGTTAACAAGGGAATAAGAAATACTTCCAGGCTGAAGGAGGCCAAAGACATGTGACAACTAAATACAGTGTGTGATTCTGAATCAGATCCTTCCACTCTAAGAACATTATCGGGATACTCAGGACAACTGGTGAAACTGGAATGATGTTTGGGGACTGGGTGCTAGCAATATATCAATATGAATGTCCTGATTCTGATGGTTGCTTTGTGGTTATGAGAATTTTTTTGTTTACAGGAAATCTGGGGGAGTGGCAATGTATCACATTGGCAACTTACGCTCAAATAAGTCCGAAAACAAAAAATCTCTTGGTACAGGGCTTTAACTATAAGTTTGAGACTGTTTCAAAGTAAAATAATTTTTTAAAAAAAAACCTGTAATCCCAGCACTTTGGGAGGCCAAGACGGGCGGATCACGAGGTCAGGAGTTCGAGACCATCCTGGCTAACAGGTGAAACCCCGTCTCTACTAAAAAATACAAAAAAAAAACTAGCCGGGCGAGGCAGCGGGCGCCTGTAGTCCCAGCTACTCAGGAGGCTGAGGCAGGAGAATGGCGTAAACCCGGGAGGCGGAGCTTGCAGTGAGCTGAGATCTTGCCACTGCACTCCAGCCTGGGCGACAGCGAGACTCGGTCCCAAAAAAAAAAAAAAAAAAAAAAACCCAAAGAACTACGTTCACTTATTCTAGCCAAGGTACTCTAAAGGAACATCTTTAGGGACATCTTAGAAAGATGTTCTTCTCTAGTATCAACTGCCTGAAGGAAAAGTGCTTCCTTTCCACCGACATAGACATTTACCCATCAAAGCTGAGGCCTGGAGCTGTCACAATCATTTTGCAAATAGGGAAAAGCCACTGAAAGTCATCCCAGAGATCTGCCATTGTTGAGCTGCTAAATTAGCAAGCCCTCAGACTGGTTACCTCCAGATTTCTTGTTATGTGTGATTTATTACCAAATCCAAATTGTTTAAGTTAAAAAAAATCTTAATCTGCTTTCAGACAGCACCAGCTCTGTTTGAAGAAAGGGGCCAATCACAGAGGTCAGCACTCTCCTCTCACAGGCAGCCCGGGGTGCGTTTGGCCCTACCTTGCCCCAGTATCAGACTCCCTCCTACACACCCTCTGGCCCAGGATGGGAGCTGCTGGCACTTGAAAAGCCCTTTCTATCTGGCAGGCTACTAGTATACAACTCCTCCTTATTCACAATCAATCCTTCCCTTTGCCCCCTACCCCCTCCACCCCCCACCACTTGCATACTGAAACAGAACAAAAACACACCATACAGAAACAAGAAATCACATATATAATTACAGCCAATGTCACAGACCCAGGCTACACAAGGAAAGGACCAAGGATAAAGATGAAGAACCCTGAGAACAGTTTCCTTTTGAACTTTGTCTCTTGATTTTCTCTGTGACTCTTTTGCCTGATGTAACCCACACACTGTCTCCCACATGACCACTCACATACTCAGAATTCTTGGCTCACTTTTCTGCCATCATACCTAAAGGGCATCTCCCACCTTGGCAGATCTCACGAGCTGGACCTGAGACACAGACATGGAGAACACACCATTTTCAAAATCCTTCCCATGGCCCCAAAGATGCTGGTTTGCCAAGGCTACATTTGTTGAGTAGACCTTGTACATCCGTGGAAGTAGGCACAAGAAATCTTTGTGAATGCTCATGATACAACTTGGTGTTTCTACATTTTTTTTTTCTGATTATGAAAGAATGCCCCTACCTTGAGCCCAGAGAAATTTTCACCCAATTTATTATTTTTCCTAAATTAGCATGTTTGGCATGAAACAAAGATATGCTTAGTTTCTGTGCTGAGTACTGTGGAGGACATAAAGGATAAAGGATGTGAGGTCTATGGAGCAGGCATCCAGCCAGCCCCCTGCATGTATGCTCCCTGAGGCAGATGAAACATGTTTGGAGAGGTTGTCAATGCTCCATAAGGTGGAAGTGGTGAGCTGAATGGTGCCCTCCTTCTCCCAAAATGCGTCCAAATCCTGACCCTGAAATCTGCACATATCACCTTAGTTGGAATTAGAATCTTTGCAGATGTTATTAAGAATCCTGGCTGGGTACAGTGGCTCACGCCTGTAACCCCCCACCCCCATCACTTTGGGAGGTTGAGGTGGGCTGACTGCTTGAGCCCAGGAGTTTAAGACCAGCCTGGGCAACATGGCGAGACCCCGTCTCTACGCAAAATACAAAAAATTAGCTGGGTGTGGTGGTGCGTGCCTGTAGTCCCAGCCACTTGGGAGGCTGAGGTAGGAGGATCATCTGAGCCTGGGAGGCTGAGGCCGCAGTGAGCCATTTTGCCACTGCACTCCAACCTGGGTAACAGAGCAACACCCTGCCTCAAAAAAAAAAAAAAAAAAAATCCTGAGATGAGATTATCCTAGATTTAGGCCTGCCCTAAATCCAATAATAGGTGTCCTTATAAGAGAAAAGCACAGGGATATTTCAGTAACAGAAACACACAGAGCAGAAGGTCACGTGAAGACAAAGGCAGAGGCTTGAGCGACGTGCCTAAAAGTCAAGGAAGGACAGTGATTGCTGGGTGCCACCAGAAGCTGGAAGAGGAAAGTAAATATTCACCCTCGGAGTCTCCAGAAGAAGCCAACCCTGATGACACCTTGACTTTGGACTTCTTCCCTCTGAAATGGTTAGAAAATAGTTTCTGTTGTTTTAAACCACGAGGTTTACAGTCATCTGTTATGGCATCCCCTGGAAACTAATACAGTGGGCAAGACAGGCTATTTATTATCTATCAATCAATCAAGACAGGGTCTATCTAATCTATCTAATTCATCTAACATATCCATCTATCTATCTATATATCTAATATATCCATCTATCTACTTACCTACCTACCTACCTACCTACTAAAGATAGGGTCTCACTATATTATCCAGGCTGGTCTTGAACTCCTGGCTTTAAGAGATCCTCTGCCTCTGCTCCCAAAATGTTGGGATTCCAGGCATGAGCCACTGGCTTGGTCAAGGCAGATCATTTAGGGGTGGACTGACTTTGTCTAGAGAAGAAATGATTTTCCCTCCCAGCTCTGATAACATACGCCCAGTAAGCACAAAGGCCCTGGCATATGGGTAAAGTGGAACCTTTTAGCATATGGCAAAGGCTGTCTCTTAAGACCCTACTGTACACAAGATGGACCAGTGGGGAGGAAGAGAGCAGAAAAACTCGGGCACAAACAGGGAACTCAAAGACCTTCTGAAGCTCAACACTTGTTGACTGTCTCTGAGGATCTGGGTGTGCCTGGCACAAAAGGCCTCAAAAGAGAATTCGCCACAAGAAAGAAGACATCTAGTTGGTATCCAAGGGCCCCCATTAGTTGCTGTGGGGTGGGGAGGGCTGCTCCAGGCACCGTCCACAGCGGAAGTGGCATCCCCTCCAACACGGCTGCCTGGAGAACAAGGACGAACATGTCAGAGTAGCCAAAGTGGCTGCAGCCACGGAATGTCCCCAAGGGCCACTGTGCAGCCTCTGCAGGGTCTGTGCCTGCCAGAGCACACCAGGGCAGGGGCAGAAGGAAACACTGGGGGGCGGGGGGCGGGGAGGAGGCAAGGAAACCCAGAGAGAAAGCTATTAACCTGCATGGCAGTCAGCTCAAGGTGGGGGTCAGAGGAGGGAGGGACTCCCACGCTGAGACTGCACCCCTGTCGTTTCTTCTCTCCTGTTTTCAGGCTGTCCTCTGACTTCAGGCTCTCCAAGTGTCTGCAGGCAGAAGACCAAGGGTGCAAGCCCAGCACAGGCCCCCATTTGTTGCTTCTATGCATCATGTGCACCATGAGTACTGTGTACTTCCCGTGGCAGTCTCTGTAACACAAACTCTCTCTGTTCCAGATTCCCAAAGCATATTTTAAAACCTCATCAGCTATGTTATTTTTAAACTCCAGGAAATACATGGGATTTAGTAGATGTTATTAAGTAACACCTACTGTCCCCGCTTTTTTTTTTATGAAAAAGTGTTTCAGTCAATCAATCAAAGGATGTATCGGTTTCTACATCTGCATGCTCACCCCTCAATCCACTTATCCTACCCCTCCCCACCTACTGTTAAATACAGCTATCCTCACCTACTGTTAACAAGAGTTAATCCTCTGTGGTGGGATGTGGAGTAATTTTTTACTGTCTTTTTGACTTTCAATTGGATTGTTTGAATACTTTATATTGAACACAAGCTACTTTTAGGAAAAAAAAGAGCATTAAGGTCATTATTCTAGATGAAATAATAAAAACCTAGTAGGTGGAAATAAACCAAATGAAAGGAAAGGAAGGAAGGAAGGAAGGAAGACAAGAAGGTTGTGAGGGAGGTAGGAGAAAAAAGGAAGAAAAGAAAGGGGAGAGAGAGGGAAGAGAGAAAAAAGAGAGGATAGAAAAGAAAAGGCAAGGCAACAAAAGAAAAAAGAAATGAGAGAGAGGAAACGCAACACATTGGGAAACAATGAGGAGACCATTACCTGTACATCTACCTCAGGAACTCTAGCGACCAGTGTAGACTCTCCCACTCCGTTTTCACAAGTGAACTCCCAGGGAAAGCTTATGAAAAGAAATCTCTGGGGCCCTGGCACGGTGGCTCATGCCTGTAATCCCAGCATTTTGGGAGGCCGAGGCGGGTGGATCACCTGAGCTCAAGAGTTGGAGACTACCCTAGTCAACATCGCAAAACCCTGTCTCTAGTAGGAGGCTGAGGCAGGAGAATGGCGTAAACCCGGGAGGCGGAGCTTGCAGTGAGCTGAGATCCGGCCACTGCACTCCAGCCTGGGCGACAGAGCGAGACTCCGTCTCAGAAAAAAAAAAAAAAAAATTAGCCAGGTGTGGTGGTGGGCGTCTATAATCTCAGCTACTCAGGAGATTGAGGCAAGAGAATTGCTTGAACCCAGGAGGCAGAGGTCGCAGCGAGCAGAGATTGTGCCACTGCACTCCAGCCTGGATGACAGAGTGAAACTGTGTCTCAAAAAAAAAAAAAAAACGAAAAACAGAAAAAGAAAAAAAAAGTCTCTGGATGCTCGTTAAGGCCCAAACATAGACCTACAAAAGACAGCCTGGGAAGTGGAAGGCAGTCACGGCAAGGGAGCTCCAGAGGGTGAGCGAGCTCCCAGCACAGCGGGAAACGGGCCACACAGCCTGGCTTGTCCAGCTCATCCCTCAAGGATTTGGTTTGACAGGCCAGAGCCTTAAAGCTACAGGATGGATGGCATTTTGGAAGCACTGGTCTAAGCTCCCACTCAGTTCCAGGACTTCTACCATATTCTGGTCTTTAAAGTGACCTTCAGCAAGTCCTTCAACCTCTCTGAGCCTCAATTTCCTCATCTATGAAATGAGGATGAGAGACCCATCCTGGCAAGATGTGAAGCCAAGGTGTATGCCAACGAGCAGGTGTACCCACACAATGCCTGAGCAAGCACAGGGTCCCGTCAGAGAGACACGCAATACAAAGCCAATCTGCAAACATCTACTGACAAAGTGTTAAGGTCCAAATGCAGTGAACGAAGCCTAGAAATTCGGATCAACATCAAGAATAACTAAGACTTGGCCAGGCGCAGTGGCTCATGTCTATAATCCCAACACTTTGGGAGGGCAAGGCAGGCGGATCACCTGAGGTCAGGAGTTCGAGACCAGCCTGGACAACATGACAAAAGCCCGTCTCTACTAAAAATACAAAAATTAGCTGGGCATGATGGAGTGCGCCTGTAATTTCAGCTACTCAGGAGGCTGAGGCAGGAGAATTGCTTGAACCCAGGAGGCCGAGGTTGCAGTGAGCGGAGATAGCGCCACTGCACTCTAGCCTGGGTGACAGAGTGAGACTCATCAAAAAGAAAAAAAAAAAAAGTTAAGACCTACTGAGCAGTTATCTGCTTTACACATATTTACCATTTAATCCTCATAACATCTTTATGAGATAGATACTTTATTATTTCAGTTTTAGAGATTAGGAAACTGAGGCACAGGGAGGTTAAGAACTTACCTCAAGTTATGGTAGAGAAGTTCCTACCACACTAGGTAGTGCTGCAATTTCAATGCGGGCAACCCATCTGTTAAACACTACACCTCATACCTAATCTATAATAAATAATGTATGGCTCTCATTTTTAATGAGGTTATATTGTTAAGATAGTGACAAGGCAAGTAAAAAAATATAAAGTAATGCACTGTGATCGGTTTCATGGGACATTTGTGCAAAGTACAGAGGTGACGGTGGGGGGAGGGGATAATTAAATATCTGAGAGGGTCGGCAAAGATTCCCCAAGAGTCATTAAACTTAATAAGGGGTTTGGAAGGATGAGTAGGAGTATTTCTGGATTAAAAACATCAATCAAAGGGAGGCCCAGGCAGAAGTAACAGTTTGGGTAGACAGAAGCAAAAAATGCAAAAAACCCAGCATAGAACATTGAAAAAGTTTAATGGAGATAAAACATACTAAGAATGCTAAAATGCTATGAAAAGCCCAGAGGCAGTGATATCTTAAGCGCAGAACACAAAGCTAACAAAAAGATCTGGGGGCAGGTGAGGTCAGGACAAAATGGCCTGAGAAGAGGTGAGGCTGCAGAGATGGCCAGTGGCTGGAGCAAGACACAGTGTGATGCCCTGCAAGGAGCCTGCTTTTATCCCGTAAACACTGGTCACTCAGGCGCCTATTTCTATAGGAACAGAGGTGACCTTTAGGACAGACAGCTCTTCACTGACAGCCCCAGAACTCCAACTCTGGTTTCCAGACAATGGCCAGACCCTGACCTCAGTTCTGGCTACATCAAACTGGAGATTTCAGTCTTTCATAGGTCCACTCGGTAGGGTTGAGTTGGAAGGTCTTTTCTCCCTTGTCCCATTTCCCCCTTCTCTTACCTCCCACCAAGTGTCTGTTACTGCAAGAGGCCAGTTAAGGGTATCTTTTCCTTCTAATAATCTCAATGTTCAGGCACAGATTAACCAAACCCAAACAACAGAACTAACTCAAAAACAAAAGCTAAGCTCCAGCCCTGATGCAGTGAATACACGTGTTTGTAACTCAACTACCTCCTAACCTCCTGCTTGTCTCTAAAGACACCATAAAAGGAGAAATCAGAGCCGAAAGAACCTCACTGCAGAGTAGAACAGTGCATTAATTTATAACAGTTCACATACTCTTGGCATTACCTCACGGCCCAATTCTAGGATCCACGCGCAAGTATGAACTGGAGCAATGTGAACCTCCCTGGTATCTATTAAGTGTTCAGACTCAGGTCCAAAGAGCTTTTCATGCTACATGAAGCAGACCCCTTGCTTTCAGATCCTCCTGTCCTACTGCTGAGTGTTTGGGAAGAAGCTCAGAGTGGGGCTGGGGGTTGGGGGGGTCTGAGCCATCACCTGGAGAATCCTCCCATTTCATGGGATGCCAAGACTGTGGGATTGGCTCAAGGTCACACAGTTAATTAGGGAAACTCCAGGATTCAAAGCTCAAACTTCTGATTCTTCAGTGTTTGAACCCATATTTTGAACATAGTTCTTAGAGATAAATAAGCAGATAAGATTTTGGGGCATTGCTGGGGAACAGTTTAATGATAGAACAGGGAAGAAAATACGAGCACAATTCTTTTCTAGGTACAACTAGGCATTTTACATACATTTTCCTAATTTAATCTTCATAATCCTTCCAGGAACTTATCGGCTCCACCAGTTTACACAGAGAAGGGGCTGAGGCTGGAAAGACCAGAAAGTTGCCCACAGTCATTCGTAAATGAGAGCCCCATTTGACCTTCAAATTGCCCATTCTGCCTACATCACACTGCATGCAGAAATCACTTTCCTAACCTTCACTCAAGCCTGCTGGGAACGTCTCCTGTGGCCTCAGCCTCTACTAGGTTCACCTGGGGTACGCAAAGGCCCTCCTCAAGTCTGCAGGCATAGCCTCATCTTCCAGGCTGGCTGAGGGGCCATCTCTCCCAGAGCCCAATAAGAATTTGCATAATGAATGACCTGCGGGCCAGAATGTCCAAGGCCTCTCTCATCCCATCTCTGACTGGGAAACATTTAGCTATGTATCAGGCCAGACCTGTTTATCCACTTTCCATTTAGGACAACTTTTTACATGTTAACTAGCTGATCCTTGTTAAGCTAGGGTTTGGCTCACAAGGCAAGTATTTGTGGTTTTTCTCCTGAGCTGAAACACTGAGTAAGGAGCACCAAGCCCTACAGGGGCAGGTTTCCTCCCACTGCCTCGGGCTCTGCCCACTTTTCACTCCTGGCTCCCACAGGGGCACTAGGCCTGGCTCTACTCTGGGTCCCCCTGGACTGGAATGTAGCCACATGTTGTGTGTCTAGGTGGGGCCACTCCAGACCCTACCTCGGCCTGACTGCTGCAGCCACTACCACCCCTTACAGTTCTTGGGTTGGAAAATGACCACTTCATGTTGTTAGTGTTGTACCCAACTAAGATACATCCACATGCACAGGCTTCCTCAGTCTAGCCCAGGACCAGGGCGGTCACTACATCATTACAGTCCTCTTTCCTCCTCGCCTCTCACTTCTCTCCAAAACAAAGCACGTGCATGCACGCACACACCCCCTCTCCCCCGTCTCTCTCTCTCTGATTTAGCCCAAGGACTGGAAGGCCCTCAAGTAAACTGTGCCTTGCAAATACCGCCCTTTGCCATCCTAAGGCATGTACTAAAATGTGATCAAAGTTACCTTCCGTTGACATGAATGAACAGCATTTTCCACTGGTGAAAGTGTGAACGTCTAGCTCATTTTGACAGGTTTGACAGGGTTGCATGTCATTCTTAGACTCTCCTACTTCTTACAGAAAAATTAGATTGAGGTTAAATCCATTTACTGCTTCAGACACTGTATCCGAATTGCCAAGTAAGGGGAAATAAGTCATAAATTAAAATTGATACTTTAAGGAACAGAAATGATAAATTTTTAGATTTGGGTTTGGAAAGTACCACTTACAGAAATGTAATACTTTATGTCTCTTACCAATGAGTTATATCTTTGAACATGTGATACTTCAAAACAAACTCAGATATGGTTTCACGTGGAATATAACTCATGACCTGTGATAACTCCAAACATTCTGTATGCTGATCTTCAACTTTAAGAAAAACAATCACACCCAGATTACTTTTTTTCCTTAACCGTTAAAATGATAAAGTATAAAATTCCTTGCTTTAAATATTGCTAATTAGAAATTTTAACTTTTCTATAACTTGAATTTGAATCGCTTCTGTTTAAATGACAACTGAATTTCAGATTTAACAAAATATTATAAACGCATAATAAAGGGTATTAATGTATTTGTTATCTCTACCACTTCCTTCCCTGTATCATTGGGCCCTCATGACTCAGACCAAGGCTGAGTCATAAAAATAAAAAAAAACATTTATTTTATTCTAGACGTTGAAAAACACTGCCCTAAATCCCTTACTTGATTAAAAACATTCTAGAAGCTTGAGCATTTTGTGGGGAGAGGGAGACAGTGCGTGAACATGCCTCACATGTGTTGGCTGAGCAGGGGATGGCCTCCATCACTGTATTTCCTCTCCCTAATAGATTGCAATGCGAAAGGCCATCCACCAAGGTGATCTCTCCCCAATGATTGAGATTTTTTTTTTTCATTGACTGTGTACTGCTGCAGTCCAGCCCCTCAGGTTTGGCCTTCCACATCATTCCCCCACAACCCACCCCTATGCCCTTCTACAAGAAGAATGACCTTAAGTGCGAAATAATCTCCAGCATCTGTTTGGGGCTTTGATTTTGTGCGTTTATTTTACACATCCTAATTCTGCAGGAAACTCCCTGCAGATGTGGAGGAGCCCTCAGTCACTGACCTCTTGTTAAAAGAAACAGCCAGAAACCAGAAACATGACTGGGAAGATAAACAGCTGTTGAGGTCTCAGCTGCTCTCCTGAGTGGCATCATCTTCGGAAATAAACCTTGCATTCATCTTCATCGAGGAAGTTGGGCCTTGAAGTTCGTTTAGAGATGGTAAAAGCATGGCACACATACCCCCCACCCTTCTCTCGCACCCATGAAAGACATCACTAATCAATCACTATATCCTTTTCCTCCGGGCCTGAAATCAGCCCCAGAATTCTCCTCAAAGAGAAGTCCAGACAAACTCTGTAAAACCATATTAAATATATTTGTCATTCTAGAAGTCTAGGTTTTAAGGGATAAAGATTCTGAAAAGAAAAATTAAAATCTGTGCATTTTGTTGGGAGGGGTTGGAGGGAAGTTAGGGGGTACTTGGCTCAAGTCCTAAAGAGAGTAGGAAATTCTGTTTCCTTGAAATACCATCTCAAAGCCCACAATACTGATTTAAGAGTCCTCAACTAAAAGCAGAAGTTGTTGCTGATGCTGACAAGTATTTGCATTTCCTGAATGTAAGCTGTGTTCCAGGCACTGCTCTAAGCACCTCACATGTATTGTCTCGTGTAATTAATAGAAGATGATTCTGATGCTAACATGACCCAGGATTCAAGACTCATTTCTCAGATCCAACATGATTCACAGACGAGTGCAGCACAAGTCACACAAGACAGCTGCCTGCCAAGAGTGTGCTCACCCTCCCCGGACCTGAGCTCCATTAATTCTGCTCAGGAAGGAGGGCCTTTTTCAAATCCAGCACAGCCCTGGCCCATCTGTTCCAGTGTGTCACTTAGCCATAATCTGTTTCTGAAAGTGCAGCTTCAAAAAGCAGATTTTGTAACAGATTCCCCCTTTGTCCCAGATAGATGGCACAACTTTCATGAAAGATGTGCACCTTCCTTCCTCCAGTGAAGAAGGTCTGCTGACAGTTCTGAGCGCTATGAGGGCCACAGGTCTATCCTGCAACAAACAGATCAGGCTAAGGGCTTACTTTCAAAGAACTAGAGAGAGGGAGACTGTTTTGTTTCTTCTCCTAGGCTTGGGTCAGACACTGGCAAGCTGAGTCATTTGCCTTGATGGGCTGGTAGTTGGCCGCAGCCTTGGTCAATGCCAATTTCAGCATTATTTGGCCCTTGTGGATTCTCCATGGATCCGGGGTGACAGCCTTGCACCAACTGCCCCCAGAGTTGGGGAATGAGAAAATGACATGAACAATGATAAAAATAATAAAAATGAGAGCTGACTGTACTGGATGTTTAGTAAGCACTCAGAAAATGTGCCAAAGGCTTCACATATACTCTCACGCTGAATCCCCAAATTCTTCTGTGACCAGTTCATCTAGAAAGCGGCCGATGTCCACCTCTTAGAGAAAGGGTTCTGTGGTAGTCGAGTGTTGGTTTCAAAGCTAGGATTTTGAAGAAGTCCTTTAACTCTGTTTCCCCATTTGTGAAAAGGGATTACCCTTGTTTTCATGTTATGTGTCATGAAGAAAATGATCCACAAAATATGCCTTGGCTATTCTGTGGAAAAGAATGAAATAAGTTCTCAGTTTATGACTGCTATGGTTGCTGATATAGTGCTCTGGCTTCCGGTTTGCTGGGTGTATCTTATCACAGTGTCCTCCATATGTGAATCCTAAACCTTAAAAACAGTGTTTCTTTACTTTCATCAACTCAACTCGAAACTAAAACAACAGGCTGGGAGGCAGTGAGTTTCTTGAGGGCAGAGGTTGTGTCTTACTTGTCCGGAGCCGTGAGGCCCAGAAATTGCCGCGGCCTCTGTTGCTTAAGCTCCGCATTGCGGAGACAAGATGGCGCACTTCCTGGTTCTTCATCATCAACTTTTTCCGTGCGCGTGAACTTTTCCCGTGCGCGTGAACTTTTCCCACACGCGCGTAGATAACTTCCCGCGCCCGGGAAAGACTAAGTCTACCGAGCATGCGCCTGGTGACATCTCTCATTATTCTCCTCCCCGCCTGCTCTGCCGCACTTCCTCTTCCCTGCCAGCCTATATAAGGCATTGCACTGCCGCCATTAAACGAGACTTGATCAGGATACTGTCTTGTCTCCATTTCTTGTGTCTCTTGTCTCTCTGAATTCCCACCCCCTCCTCCAAGGTCTGTGTTAACGATCCCGCTGGACAGGACACTTACTCATCTCTGAATTCCACATATTTGGTTTAAAAGAAACAGCCGAAAATGTTATTTGAGGATAAAGACCAGAGGGAGGTAGAGAAAGGGAAGAAAGAAGCCACAACCCTCTGTAGCATTATCTTGTCAACGAAAGTTCATATTTTTTCAATAAGCATCTACTAAGCCCCATAAGAGAAAAAGGTTTGTTGTCTGCTTGGTGCTACCTTAAACACTGGGTGTTTGATGCAGTCATTGCCTTTATTGAGTGGGAAATAGCCTTGAGTAAAGTGAGAAGCAAGACTTAATAAGTCCTTAACGACAGTCACAACCATTTGTACCCTCAGTCTGGCTGATTCTTGGAAAAATTAAAAATGCCCATGCTGATGCCAGGGAATGTCCCCTAAGATCACTGCCTTTCTGCACTCTATCAGTCGCCAGCCACTCAAATCTCCAAAATTACAGATGCCAGAATGACAAGGCTTTTGGCCAAGAAAAAAACAAAGGCTCAGCCTAATTAAAGTATGTTG
Organism: Rhinopithecus bieti; assembly: GCF_001698545.2. Taxonomy (NCBI): domain Eukaryota; kingdom Metazoa; phylum Chordata; class Mammalia; order Primates; family Cercopithecidae; genus Rhinopithecus; species Rhinopithecus bieti. The sequence continues at coordinate 33,023 of NW_016814470.1, forward strand.
AGGGTGAGAAAGCTAAAGTCTAAGAGGCCCACATATCAGAAATGGGAAACTAGAATAGACATCTGTTTGGAATCTCCATGAGCAATTCTCTATGATCACAATGAGCTTAACAACTGCAAGGACAGTAACAAGGGGGCTTTAGGTTGGCTCTGCCACTCCCTCTCTTCCCCCATAAATGCCTGCTCTGAAAGCCAAAACTCAGAATGCCCCTCCCAAGACGCTTTCAGCCTCGAGACTCCAGAGAAAGGAAGCTCACACTCTTGGGCTGAGCTGCTAATGCTTGCATTGCACCTGCTTTTCCAGCCACAATGCACAAGTGGCTCTTTATGCCCCCACCTCGTGGGCAGCAAAAAGGGAAGATGTCCTTCTCACCCAAGCATCCCAGTCTCCCCATAGGAAGAGCACTATTAGGGAGGTCTAAAGACGGGAATATTCAAATGGAGTCTGGGTGAGCTAGACAGATACCAAGCTTAAAGGCAGAAGTGTCCAATCTTCCCTGGGCCACACTGGAAGAACTGTCTGGGGCCACACATAAAATACACTAACACTAACAATAGCTGATGAGCTAAAAAAAAAAAAAACAAAAAAAAACACTCAATGTTTTAAGAAAGTTTACAAATTTACATTCCGTCTTGAGCCACATGTGGTCCACAGGACGCAGGTTGGACAAGCTTGTTTAAAGGGCTCAGCTTGCAGTTAATGAATTCATCACTCAACTATTTGGCGAGTACTCTCTGCATATCAGGCGTAATTCTAGGTATGGCAAAAGAGAGAGAGACATCTGCTGTCAGGGTGAAATGTCCCTATCTTAAGCTTGTGACAGCAATCTGGCCATAAAATGTTAACGTCACAAGACTTCAACTGGGGTTCAAATCCCAGGCATGCTGCAGTCTAACTTTGTGACCTTGGGCACCTGACTTCCCTGAGTTAAGGGAAGGATCAAATTAAGGGGCAAATTTGAAGACCAGGGGCAGAGTCCTTTTCTCCTTCTAGGATTCCTGATTCCATGGCTGGTGTTACTCCTGCATTTTACAGCCAAGAATATACACATAAACACATACCCATGTACACATACACCTCATCCTTTAAATAAGACTTACCATACCTTACATTTCTCTCTTATCCTCATAGTCATCTGACCGTGTAGGTATTTGTGGTGCCCATGAGAATGAATGCTGTTCGCAGATCTCCCACTACAGGCAATGAAATTGACCAAGGGCTCCAGCTGCTGTGCTCTGAAATCCATCACTGTAACTGTGTTGGGACCAGACTGCACTTCTCATGGGCTGGTTCCAGAGGCAACAGCAGAACCCAGCAGGGGTACTGAGACAAACCTATTCCTGGGAGACATAGGACTCCTCTGACAGCTGAGTTTGGCTGCAGGACTCCCTGATGGCATTGTGGACCCTCCTTGGCAATCTAGGACCCTTCCCTACAACTGCTCCTTCCTCTTTCCTTCAGTAGAGATCAGACTTGCATTGCTATCTGACCATTCTCCTAACCTGTTTCTTTTAATAAAATCCTGGAATGTACAGTCCTGTCTTGATGCTGCTTCTTGGAAGATGGTGACAAACAGAATTTTATCATGTCTGTATTACAGATGAGAAAGCTGAAGCTCAAGGGACAAATAGGCAACCCAATGTCACAGTGTTGCGGGGGCTGGCAAGGAATGCACTGTAATTCAATATTAGCTATTTGTGAATCAAAATGCCACAGAGGCCTCCCATTCCCTCCACAAAAAGTCCTGGAGACAGGCCCTGAGGTGTTCTCTGCGAAGCAGTATGCCTTTCCCCATTTCCCTAGGTCCTACAACTGACTAGTGGTGGGCCAAGATCAAAGCCTAGGTTTTCAGCATCTAAATCAGGGGTTCCTCCTCCCAGCCCACCATGCTCTGGGAGCCAGACTGCAGAGCAATCCCAGCTAGAGTGAAGCTCTGCAGCTCACCCTGCCCCACGGTGCCTGTGGAGCCACAGCAGGTTTTTGCATTTAGTTAGTGTCTGGAGACAATCATTTCATAAAAGTTAATCTGCTCTGGGCTGGAACCAGCTGAGACTGATAACTCCAAGTCTCCCCAAATGAGAACTTCAAATGCAAAGTCACATTTCTTCCCAGTGATCTTGGCCGCCTGAGACCCGACTACCTTCAGATGAAACCAGGCATTCATGTATCCACATCCAAATTTTCTTGGCCTACCCCAGCTGGAGATTTCAGAGCTGCTTCTTCAATGCCAGAAAAAGTAAGAGGAAGGGCAGCTGCCCCTCTGTCACCATCACAAGCCAAACACGCTCCCTCTGTACCTAGGTGGCTGGGGAGACGCCCAAACAGCACCTCAGGAAAACTAATCAACATTGTCCAAATGGCTGTAGCAGAAAACTAGAAAGGGAGACAAACAGCTTTGCCAGCCAAAGGCCACTGAGAGGAGCGCAGGAGAAAGGAGCTCAAAGCTCTGTCTACACCCGGGAGCCACACAGGTGGGAGAACAAATTAGCACAGCCTCCCTCCCTCCTCGACAAGGCCAGATCACCAATGGCACCCGGTAAACAGGTTAGTGTCCGTGTCACTCAAACCTCTGCTCTGTGTGTAGACTGGTGTCTGTTTTATTTGAAATTACTGACCAACCTAGTCTCTCTCTTACTCTTGGCAACCAACAGAGTGACGGACTCGTGACAGCAGCAGCAGAGGCAGAGAGAGAAAGTGAGAAAAAATGAGTGGGTTTATACAAGAGTATTGTACATCAGAAGGAACAGAGCACAGGACTGTTCTCTTCAACTGGGTCCTGGAAGAATTGAGAGGGGCAGGAAGGAAAGTGCTAATAGTGATTGAGGGGTTTACTGCATGCCAGACACTGCTAATGGATTTACATGCCTTATGTCATCTAATCCTCATAGTAACTATAGAAAGCTGATACTATTGTTATTACTTCCATTTTACAGAAGAAGAAACTGAAGTTCAGAATGGCAAAGCAACTTTCCCAAGGCTTCCCAACGAATCACAATCCTGGCCTGGATTTTAGCAGAGTTAGTGTAACTTGAGAGCTTCCTCTATTGACCACCACGATACACAATTCCCCATGTTTGTTGAATGCCTACTGTGTGCTACGTGTTTTAATTAATGACAACTGCATGCCATTCTTAGAATAGCTTTAGAAAGTACGTCATACCCATTTCTGAGGAGTGGGGACTGAGACTCAAAGATGAACTTAACAAAGGTCCTATAGCTAGGAAGTAGGGGAGCTCAGGTTGAAAGTACGTCTGAGTGACTCCACAAGACCATGAGGCCCTCCTCATAGGCACACCCAGGGCAGCTCCCACCTCTCCTCATTTGGCCCAGGAGGGCACAAGAGTAAACAATACTAGAACAATCATGGTGGTCTTTTTTTTTTTTTTCCTTTGGCGACAAGGTCTTGCTCTGTGGCCCAGTTTGGATCGTGCAATGGCGCTATCACAGCTCACTGAAGCCTCGACCTCCCAGGCTCAAGTGATCCTCCCACTCCATCTTCCCTAGTTGCTGGGACTACAGGCAAGTGCCACTATGCCTGGCTAATTTTTTTTTTTTTTTTTTTTTTGTAGAGATGAAGTTTCACCATGTTGCCCAGGCTGGTCTCAAACTCTTGGGCTCAAGCGATTCACCTGCCTTGGCCTCCTAAAGTGCTGGGATTATAGGCGTGAGCCACCGCACCCAGCCCATAGCAATAATGGAACACTGCCTGAGGATTTTCAATGTGCTAAGCACCCTTCATTTTATTGTTACCACAGCCCTGTCTGTGAGTGAGTGGCTTGACCTCAATTTCACGATGAGTAATTCGAGGCTTAGAAGGGCAGGGCACACGAGTCACCTGAGCAGAGCTGGCATCTCGGGAATGTCCAGCATACTGCCTGAGACATGACATCTCACAGGGGACAACAACGACTCCATCCTCTCCTTTCCACTCTACAGACATTCACCTTTTGGCTGAAGAAATTCTCTAATGCAAATTGTTAAGGAGGCAGCAAAGGATGTTTCAGGGTTTCATTTCTAAGCAGGTTTCCCTAAAAGAACCTTCTAGAAGTTATAGGCAATGTGGGTCACTCAAAGGTCTGGCAACCTTTCTCTCCAACTTGAACTTTCCTCAGGCTGAAGCCTCCCACATTCTGCCGCAGACATCCCAGGAAACGTCTCTGTCCTTTCAAGTCCGTGAGATTCCAGCCGAGGCCTGACCTCACACTCAGCCTGGCCCGCTCCCTGTCGCCAGGCAGCCAGTTCCTTGTTTTTCCTCCCATGATGATGGATACAACCTGTCAGGAAAGCTGGGAATATTTTTAGCTCCTAACTGATTTTTATCTAAATTTAACTCTGAGCCACAGCACAGCACCAGCAGACTTGCATCCGGAGGGCAGCCAACGTTTTCATGGCGACACATCACAACGGAGGCTTGGTATTTCTCAGATGCCCTGGCTCAGCTTGAAGCTAAAATAAGACAAACGGCTCTTTAGGAAAAGGATCTTGATCTTGTAGTACTGGAACCATCAGACTGTAGAGTTGGACAGAAACTTAGATTTACCCAACCTCCTCATTTTACAGATCAGGAAACTGAGGCCCAGCAAGCACAGGCCACTTGAACCGCAAAGCTCGGTCTTGTTTTTTTCACACCACCACATTGCCTCTAAGGAAAACAATGAGCAAATCAGATGGGACGTTTGCAGAGGGCCATAACTTTTTATTTTGTAAATCATAAAATCAAATGTTCTGGGTCATGGAGCCAACGCTGGTTGAACCCTGATCTCTAGTAAACAGTACCAACTGTCTGATTCAGCACATTTAGTAAGCCCATGGAAAGTGGACTTTTTCCAAGGTTCAGAGTCTAAAAAAAGTTCCAACTGAAACAATTCAGTAAGTCATTCTCTCTCGCCAGAATGCTGGCTCCTGGAGAGGGGGGCATTATCAGTTTGATTCACTGTTCTATCTCCGAAGCCTGGAATCACACCTGGAACACAGTGGATGCTTGATAAATATATATTGAATGGCAGACTGAATGAATGAACAAACAAATGAATAATTAGGAGGAACAGAATCATTAGGCCTGAACGACTGCTTGTAGGAAAGGGAGGGCAAAGTCACCAGCAAAATAAAGTGAGATTGTGCTTTTCCATTCTTTACCCATCAAGTTATGCAGAAATCGATATCTTCTAGGAATTAGATAAAATGTTCTGCATGGCCATACAATAAAAGGCAGATGGAGATTCCCAAGTGGCCACCATCATTCACACACTTGATTGAAGATTGGACTCAAAAGAAAAAGAAATAGAAGAACAATAAAAACAAGAAGCATGAAAATATAGTGTCCCAGCTGGGACCATGACCCAGAGAGTCATCATGGATCTCCCGGCAGAATGAAGCAGTGAACTAGAGGCCTCGCCTCTGAGCCAGCGTTTGAGAAAGGAGGACACAGCCTATTGTAAGGGAGGAAAGAGGGTGGCTTTACTTTTGTCCCATTCCTCACCTTAGTATCTTTGTGCGGAAAGAGGCCATCATTGCTACAGTACATTTAATTGAAAAATCACCATTCTTGCATAGACCCGACTGAATGAATACATTCTGAGGCTCAAATGATATCATGTGTCCTAGGCCCCACATTGTAACACATTTATTTTCACAAGCGGGTCACTATATATTATACAAAAGGTTGTATTTGTGTATATTTGAAGGCACATGATATGGGGAGTAGGGTGAAGCAAAAGGGGCAAGAGAAAAATCAGGATTTATAAAAAAGAAATCCAAATACAGCTTTATTTATTGAATGCCATATACATTCAGCATTGTGCTTTAAAGAATTTTTTTTTTTCCTGCAGTGGGTGGGGATGACGACAAGGGGATGGGGATTTCTAAAAGAAAGGAAATGACATTCAAAAAGTAAATAAAATAGAATTCTTGACTTCTTAGAGCTTTAACTTATTAGGAAGACAAGACAAACACAATGAAACATTCACAGATAAAATAAACATTATATATATTAAAACATAATAAAGCTTTAGTGAATTGGTTTTATAAAATGTGTGGTTCAGGGAATCCCAAGAAAGGAAGTTCTAGGTGGGTCAGGTCAGTCAGGGAAGGCTTCCCAAGGGAGGTTCCAGAACCTGGTGGAAGAAGGCTAAGGTTTAGTTGACAGGAGCTGTTTGAAACAGTGAGATTTGCCATAATGTATTTTACATGCGTATTATTAGAATTACTCAGGGGTGAGGAAAAAAAGATCCCAGTAAAAATCTTCGGACTTTTTTGGTTCTGGTTTTGATGTTGTCATAACCTATAGGTGTCCCCTGGACAAGCTATCTAGAGTTCTTGGAGATTTTTTTTGTTATTCTTTAATTAGCATCATACATAAAAGTCAAATGGGCTCTAATTTAGCATTTCCTCTGACTAATCTCTGACCTGGGCTTGGCATTTCAATAGCTGAGCCCCAATCACAAGAGGTTTGAAAAAAAAATTCCTAAGCAGTCAGTATTAACAGCCCATTGTACAAATGTGGAAATTGAGGTTTGCAATAATCACAAATCATGTAACCTTGTACTCTGACTTGAGTTCCAGGGAGGACTAGGACTGTGACATGTCCCACTTTTGAACTCCCTTAGAACATTCGCTGGACATTTCTGGTATCCAGGTTCCTCACATCCTTTTCATCCCCACACTCACCTCCTTCCTTCCACTGGGCTGTGAGCGCTACATGCAGACAAAATCAGTTTCTTGGCCATCTCTCTATAACCAGTGCCAGCCTCAGGACTGGTTGGCACTCGGTAAGTACTCAGGGACTGTTGAACTGAGGAATAAAGAGAAAGCTGATGGTCTTGCAATGCAAGGAAAAGGAGAATAGCATACTGGAGGTTACAGATAAGAGTCATTTTTCTGGATGAGAGAAATGATTACTGTACATGTATGAGGAGTTTCTTACAACACTGGGCATGACAAGTCAAATCTATATATAACCCATATCTTCAGCAAGAAGGGTTGGTTATATAAATTATCATATACTGGGAGCAAATTATATGAACAGGCATTTCTCAAAAGAAGATATGCAAATGGCCAACAAACATGAAAAAATGCTCTACATCACTAATCATCAGGGAAATGCAAATTAAAACCATAATGAGATACGTACATACTCCTGCAAGAATGGCCATTAAAAAGTCAGAAAACAATAAGTGTTGGCATGGATGTGGTGAAAAGGAAACACTTATACACAGCTGGTGGGAATGTAAATTAGTACAACCTCTATAGGAAACAGTCTGGAAATTGCTTACATAACTAAAAGTAGATCTACCCTTCCATCCAGCAATCCTACTAAGGGGTATCTACCCAAAGGAAAATAAGTCATTATGTCAAAAAGACACCTGCACATGTATGTTTTATTGCAGCACAATTCATGATAGGAAAGCTATGGAACCAACCTAAGTGTCCATAGGCCAGTGTTTGGATAAAGAAAATGTGGTATGTATACACCATGGAATAGTACTCAGCCATAAAAAAGGAGCAAAATAATGTCTTTGCAGCAACTTGGATGGAGCTGGAGGCCATTATTCCAAGTGAAGTAACTCAGGAATGGAAAACCAAATACTACGCTATGCTATGCTATGTGTACACAAAGGCATACAGAGTGATATAATCAACTATGGAGACTCAAAATGGGGAGGATGGGAGAGAGAGCAAAGAATTAAAAAAGTACATATTGGGTACAATGTACACTACTCAGGTGACAGGTGGGCTCAAATCTCAGACTTCACCACTCTACGATTCATCTACATAACCAAAAACTACCTGTACTCCAAAAGTGATTGAAATAAGAAAAATATTTTTAAAAAATTATTGCACACTCATATAATGAAATACTATAAAGCTGTATATGGTGCTATTGTGCATGCATTGTCAAAGAGCCAAACATTTGTTCTCGGGAGGTTAAAAAAAAAAAAACAGGTATCACAATTATTTGCTGCCTTCCAAAGGACCCCAGTATATAAACAGATACAGAGTATACCTGCGGTATTAACATTTCATGGTGGTATTCAAAAGGCTCCTATGGGAGCAGTAATGAAGAGAGGGTTGGGAAACAGTGCTGTAGTAGAATCATTCACAACAGAGACAGATGCTGAAGATGAGTGCTGCATGAGAAAAGCAGGTTACAGAGGTGCAACACAACTTTGGTAAAATGCATGCACACAAACACAATAATACACACACACACACACACACACACACAGAATGATACATTTATATCATGGGAAAACATGGAAACCATAATTGTAGTAGCATTCTTTGAATAGTGGGGTTGCAGATTATTTTTACTTTCTTCTTGCTTATCTGCATTCTCTAAAGTTGCTACCATAAATACATTCCTTATGAGAAAAACAACTCTGTGTGTGTGTTTCTAAGAGTCAGATCATTGCATTACTCTGGTGTTCTGCCAAAGGAATATATAGGCAGCCCTTGATTTTTGCTGCTTCATTCTCTATCTTTCTTCCTATCAATAAGCTTGTGTACTGCCACCTCAGGACACCCACTCAAGTTAATAAGGATCCATCCGCTCTGGCACCCACAGCTTTAAGCTCAAGACGACCCACCTGGAACCCAAACCCGCCTGCAGCTCTTCAACCAGTTTTGAGGGAACCTGAGAGAATGGAATAGGCTTTTCTACCTGCCCCCTTTTCACTCTGTCCTGCTGCGCTCCTCCTCAGCTCCTCACTGGCTCTCTGAACAGTCCCAGCTTCTTTTCAGTTGGCCTCAATGGCTTAAGCTCCTTCTTTCTCCTTTTCTAAGCTGCCACCATGTGTCTATTTCCTAGGCTTCCCCCTGCAAGGCTGGCCACAGGCAAACATGAGATTTCTGTGTTCTCTTCAAGACCTTTAATCTTTGGTTGTGGCAGTCAGCTTCTGAAACGGTCCCCAGCGATTGGTGCCTTCTCGTATCCATGCTTTTCGGCAGTCTCCTCACATACTGAATCTGCACTAGTCTGCATAACCAACAGAGAATGATGAAGTAAGCACTTCATAACTTTCAAGATGAGGTTAAGCATTAGGAGACTAGGTTTTTTTTGTTTTGTTTTGTTTTTTTAAGACAGGGTCTCACTCCAACAACCAGGCTTGAGTGCAGTGGCACAGTCATGGCTCACTGCAGCCTCATCCTCCCACCTCAGCCACTGGAGTAGCTGGGACTACGGGTGTGTGTTACCACGTCCAACTAATTTTTGGAGTTTTACTCGAGACTGAGTTTTGCCATGTTACCCAGGTTGGTCTTGAACTCCTGGGCTCAAGCGATCCCCCAACCTAAGCCTTTTAGGTGCTGGGATGACAGGTGTGAGCCACCATACCTGGCCACCACCCGGACTCTTTGATTGGCTGCCTTGAGGAAGGCCAGTCACCGTGTCAGGAGGACACTCAAGCAGCCTTGTGGAGAGGCCCACGTGGAGAGGAACTAAGGCCTCCTGCCCACAGCCAGCAACAGGGAGTGAGCCACTTTGGAAGTCCATCCTCCAGCGCCAGCCAACCTGACTGCAACCCCATGACAGACCCTGAACCAGAACCACCCAGCCAAGCCACTTCTCAATTCCTGACCTATAGAAACGTTTTAAGATAATAAATATTTGTTGCTGTTTTTAAGCCACTAGGTTTTAGAATAATTTGTTATGCAGTCATAGACAACGAATACATTTGTGTTTTTAGAGTTCTATTACCCCATACCAGGTGAAATAGACAAAATTTAAAATAGAAGGAAGTCACAAAGATTTAACAGGCCTAGTAAGTTTTTCTGATCTGTTCCTTGGACTAAATTTCCTCACTTTTTTCTGACACATTTTTCTGGATGGTTTTAATAACTAAATATCCTCCAGCAAGGGTTGAGTGTTGTCTAGTTTGCCCACCTACAGTCTTAGCCTCTCAGACACTTCAACTCATGGTAATCCTGTTTCCTAGCAAGCGAGTCAGCAGGTACAAATCAGGAGACCAAGGAGACATTTCCTCAAAGTTCCTAAAAAGTCACTGATCCCTTCCAGGTTAAATTCCGTAACACTGTATAAATGTCAATGAATTTTTAAAAACCATTATTAGGTGCATTTTAATGTACTCCAAGCTTGTTTTCAACTTAATTTGACCCACTTTTTTTTTTTTTCAAGTCTATGTGATCATTTTACTCAGTTCTACATTTGCCCTTTAGTTCTAATGGTCTTTGATTGTTGTTAATATTTGCAGTTGATGACTCTGGCTTTTATTTGTTTTCACTGCTTTTCGGGGTCTTAAGAAAGTAAAATTTTTTGCCCATATTGAATTGACTATAATATTTTAAGATTCTTTTAAATATTGCTCACATTAGCCCATTTGTTGTTTTAATAGGTCTTAAGTTGTTTCAGCTGTTTTTCAGTTAAATATTTTAACTTAAAAAAAACTGTCTGAAGTTATAGCATTTTAAGAATGCAATTACATTTATTTCAGGACTCTCACATTCATAACTGCTTTTAATATTTTAATAACTTAGTTATTAAATAAATCTATTCTTGGAATATGATTTCAAAATGCTGCAGGGAGGGGAAAACAATTTTAAAAGATTCTGTTAACCCTATGTTTTAAGAGAAGGCTGGCTGGGCGTGGTCGCTCACGCCTGTAATCTCAGCACTTTGGGAGGCTGAGGTGGGCAGATCACGAGGTCAGGAGATCGAGACCATTCTGGCTAACACGGTGAAACCCTGTCTCTATTAAAAATACAAAAAAATTACCCTGGCGTGGTGGTGGGCACCTGTAGTCTCAGCTACTCGGGAGGCTGAGGCAGGAGAATGGTGTGAACCCAGGAGGTGGAGCTTGCAATGAGCCGAGACCGCTCCACTGCACTCTAGCCTGGGCAACAGAGCGGGACTTCATGTCAAAAAAAATAAAATAAAATAAATAAATAAAAGAGAAGGCTGATACTAAAGCTTTTTCTTTTTTTTTTGGAGACAGAAACTCGCTCTGTTGCCCAAGCTGGAGTGCAATGGCGCCATCTTGGCTCACTGCAACCTCTGTCTCCCAGATTCAAGAGATTCTCCTGTCTCAGCCTCCCGAGTAGCTGAAATTATAGGCGCCTGCCACCATGCCCAGCTAATTTTTGTATTTTTAGTAGAGACGGGGTTTCACCATGTTGGCTAGGCTGGTCTCGAACTCCTGACCTCAGGTGATTCGCCTGCCTCAGTTTCCCAAAGTGCTGGGATTACAGGTGTGAGCCACCATGCCCAGCCTGATACAAAAGTTTTACAGAGGGAATACGTGAAGCTGCAGAAGATCTTGGGTCCAGCTCTGGTTATCTCAGTCAAATAACTGGCACATCACTGAGGCAGTCATTTCATCTCTGCTAGAGTAAGCTGATACATCTGTAAAACGGGGAATCATATGTTTTGGGTCAACTTTAGAAGGTTACAAGGCAGCTGTTAGGACAGCAATTCTGATCTTCCCAATACACTCTTATTTGTTTAAATGTTTTAACGTTTATTTTCAAAACAAATTTTATCTTGCCATGGAATATGGAAAAGCTACATCACTTTCCATGGATAAAAAGTTATAGTAAAATAAATACAAAAGAAAATGAAACAATGTTATTAAATCCTAGCTAGACACAATTGAAGACTAGCTCAATTTGAGAATTGTTAAAGACATAACTAGCACAACACCTTCCTTGATGTTGAAAAAAAAGATGTATGGAGTTGAAAGAGAACTGAAAAAGGAATGACTTTCTCATTCTAGGATTCAGTGTTATTTGATGCGGTTTCTTGGTTCCACTAAATCAAGGGACAAGCAGTATGAGTCCCACATTTTTTAAAAAGCTTTCGTGAGGAAAGATATGGATGGAGCAAAAAGTTTGATCATGTTCCAGGAACAGGCTTTCTTGGACTACTTAGATCTTTTTTTTCCCACATGTTGTCTGTCTCTTTACCAATCTAAGGTGGGCTACATTGTATGAAAAGGCCAAAAATGTGAGCTAACCCATTTTAAGTCTTAGTAACATCTGGGACCTTTAGGAGAAGGAAATAATTTGTGATCCAAAGGAGAATTCAGCTTGCTGGAAGCTGGTATCCCCATGGAAAAAGGAAAATGGACCTGCTCGTGGGAAGGGGAGTTGCTGTAATATGGAGATGTTCAGAAGATTATAAATAACTTTGAGGTTGTTTTAGTGTGAGTTAACTTGTGGTCTTTAGTACATTCCAAATATACAAAGATGTTTTATGAGTTTACAACTTATACAAAACATAAGGCATTATGGAATTGTACCATTAAACTGTGAAGTGGTTATCATGAGTGACTGCACAATGATCCTCACACAGTTCACCCTGATGGGGGAAGAGGACTCATCCAGTCCAACTTTAGGAACCAGAAGTTCACCTAGGGGTGACCCGGTGGACTCTGGGCTCAGTAAACATGAATCTGAGTCAGCATTTCCCTAAGCATATTCTCAAGAATGTTACTGCCAAGAGATCTAACAACAACAACAACAATTTAAAAACGGTTCTATGATCCTTTTGCTGGAGTCTAGTTACTATACCCTCCTGCTGAAGATTTATAATTCATGTCAGCACAGTAAGAGCTCTGATAACTCCTGTAATAAAGAATTTGCTTACCTTTGCTTCATCACGTGTTTGTAACACTTGTTGGCCAAATAAACAGTCATCAATAACCTAGCAAAACTCATATTCAGGACCATTCTAACTGACTTTTAACAGGGCAGCACCACCAACAGGGCAATTTAGAATCAAAACAAAGCAAAACACTGAGTTCTATTTTCTTAAATACTTTAAGGAAGAGTGGATTTATCTGGAATTAACTTAAAAGAGTATTTGCTGAAGATTTCAAGATGGATTTTTGGACATTTTAAAGAGATTTTAGAATCCTTGTTTGATGTCAACATTGTAGTGTTCCCCATTTCCTTGATTAGACATAGCAGAAGTGTCCTAAGGTGATCAGTCCTGATCATGGTGTGCTGGAAACAGGCCTGGAACAAATGTCATCAAATGTGATCCCTTAAGAGAAGTATGTTGCAAGCACCAATGTCCAGCACAAGCATAAATTGTTACTTCCAGGAGATCTGGTTCTAAATCAAGTTCTGCCATTAACCAACATTATGACCTAGGGCATGATCATCTACATTTTGAAGATAAGGAAACTGAAACTCTGAGAAATACAACAAATTATCCAAAGCTAAACCCCAAGCTAGGAGAATCATACTGCACCCAGGGCCAGGGCTCCGGCTCTCAGCTCAGTGTTCTCTTCACTGCTGTACTCTGCCTCCCCAGCCCTCCTGCCTCTCAGGTTCACACTTGGGATCATCTGACTCTTCTTCAGGTAACCTGGATGTCTGTGCTCCTTCTGTACTAAGTCTTAGATTCATTGCTCCTGCTTCCCCTAGGATCTTCATTCCAGTCATTTCCAACCCAGAATGAAATGATCCAGTGTGGTTCTGGCCCTTCTGATTGCTGATGGGCTGAGTCCCAGCCTCAGCTATAGGCCCCTGGTTTGTGTTGGTCTGAATCACCTTAACAACTCTTGACCCATCAATGACTGTGGCCAAACCCTGAGTGCCTCCAAGAGGCTTTAGCTTTTCCCATTAGGATACTTATTCCAGGAGCCTTTATGTTGGGCTAGGAACTTAATGACTAAAGGACAAATAGTGGCTCCTTCCCACTAAGATTCCATCTCTCAGTGTGATAAAGGAACAAAGGTCCCAGGTGTAGAAAACACCGAACTAACTCCACTTCAAACCATGCTCCATCCTATGCCTACTGCCACTCCCTGGCTCTCTGTCTCTACTCCTGACACCCTCGGCCTTCATTCTGGTGGTCATCCATGCTGCCTCTGTCCTAGTCTGTGGTGACTTTGGAGGCTCAGTTGTCTTGAATCTGTCTTCCCAAATTCACTGCCTTATCTCTGGCTCATGGCATGCCTCCTGGGAAGGAACTGGGACTGTTCTTCATGAACTTCCCCCAAAGGCAGACCAAGCAGATTAGGAACATGTAACTACATGCTCCCTGAATCCTTTTTCCTTTCCCTACTGCCCCCTCAAAAGCACTGGTAGGTGGGTGTTGGGCAAGAAGCACCATCCTCCTGGGCATATAAATTCTAAGCTCCACCACCTCCTCCCTTAATAAAACAGCAGTGAGGATCACAAGGGACACTGACACTTACTCAGCCCTGACCAAATACCAGGCATTTGCTAACCAACTGTGTTAGGTAGTGTATCTCATTTAATGCCATGAGAATTCTATGAAGGTAGGTATTATGAATTTCTCCATGTTTACAGATGTGGAAAATAAAGCTGGAAGAAGTTGAGCAATTTGTCAAATGTAAATACTAAGTAATGGATCCAGGATTTGAAACCAGACCATTCCCAGTCCTCAATTATCCCACTGTCCCCCTACACAGGCAGCCTCTTCCTTGGAATCATATGAAAAAACAAACTTCCCAAAGGGTACATTTTGCCTTCTGATATGGTTTAGCTCTCTGTCCCCACCCAAATCTCACCTTGAATTGTAATAACTTCCATATATCGTGGGAGGGACCTAGTGAAAGGTAACTGAATCATGGGGGTGTGTTTTTCCCCTGCTGTTCTCATGATAGTGAATAAGTCTCATGAGATTTGATGGTTTTATAAAGGGCAGTTCCCCCTCACACGCTCTCTTGGCTGCCGCCATGTGAGACATGCCTTTGTTCCTCCTTCACCTTCTGCCATGACTGTGAAGCCTCCCGAGCCATGTGGAACTAAGTCCATTAAACCTCTTTTTCTTTACAAATTACCAGCCTTGGGTATGTCTTTATTAGCAGGGTGAGAATGGACTAATACACCATCTTCAAAAACATTCTACCCTGTGTACACAGAAATGGGTTCACAGGAGACAACATCCTTTTTCCTTTTATGGCTACTCCTCACTTCTAATGCTCTCCATCACAAATATGTTTCAGAGATTAAGGGATTGGAGGTTTAGTCGCTTGTATGTTGACTATTTTAAACACCAATATCCAGCTCTGAAAATTCTCCCTCTGCAGTTTATTCAGACTATTATTATACAAAGCAAACACTTAGGCAATCTAATCTGTCTAAACATTTATATCCCACCCAATCTTTTTAAAACTTTGGGCTCTGCCAAGCACTTTCTAAAGAACCTTGAAAGGCAGTTCCCATGGCTCATTTTGTGTCACATGAAAATATAAATGTCAGCATTGACAATGGTTTATTAGGTCCCACTGACAACTACAAAGTATAATACATTGGTATTTTCCCAACATGGGCTCAGTCCTCAGATTTCGGCCCTAATATCCACTACATTTGTGTTCTCAGAACTTCACTGAGATGCTTGGACCATTAATCTTCCAGCCAGATCCTGTTGCTTGTTGGGGGCCCAGCCTTCCCCAGGTCCAGGGAGCCCCACTCTGGTCAGCTGCTGGAACTGAGGAAGCTTGCCCCAGGTTCAGTTGTATCTAGGCCTTCAGCCACCAAGCCAGGCCTGGAAGCACGACGGGTCCCCCTCCCTAGCAGCAATGGGCCTAGGGCCTAGGTTGGTGTGTAGTATATTTAAGGAACCAAAATGACACCTAGACCTCTGTAGAGTGACAGTTTTGTATCACTCACCCTAAATAAAGGTAGACTTGCCCTTGGCCTACCAATTCCACAAAAGTGGACCAATCGCCATAATGCCTTGGGGATACCTTCAACATTGTAAAATAGGTGACTGAAGATGTCCCATCAGTATTGTCTTAACGTAACCCCTTGGTTGGAGTAGGGGGGGTTAAGGTTTGTCAGTGTTTATTTGTTTTGAAAAGATGAGTTTAGGTTTAGATGTACGTAATTGGAAGTAAAGTTGAGCTATTAAAGGCGGGGCTGTTTAGCAGAAGTTGGAGATGTGAGAATGAAGACCAGAAGAGAGCGCAGTAATGGCAACAGACATAAACGCCTGTTTCAGCTTAATCAAGTGGTATGTGACTTCAGTCATAGCCAAGAGCCTGTTTTGCAAGCAGATTTCCATACAGGCTAACAGGGATAACTCTGAAGTTATCTCCAACTCCTTACTCTGCTCATACCCACTGAACCCAAAAGTCTTACTAAGATTTCTTCTATAATTTCTATTTTACTTCTCATTCAACTTGACTTCTAATTTGAAAGTCATCCTACATTCACTTTTGAGGATGAGGTTATATATATACACACACACATATATACACACATATACACATATATACACACACATATATATACACACACACAGTCATTTGTTATTAATCAGTACATTTTACTACTAAGAATGTAGAAGGACAATTTTTTTTTGTGGTGGCGAGATACAATCTAATATATTTTTATTCCTTGTGTTCCTACTTCCCTAAATCTCTCCACCTCCTGAAACTGAAGCATCTACATCCTCCTTCACAGCAAGGACAGATAACAACTTTGAACAAGGGAGTCATTCCTAATCCCGAAAGTTTAAAATAGTGTTTTCTAAATTCCTAGTCTAGAGACTTATCTGCAAACAAAGCCTGCCCCCTCCAACCCTCAGTAACAATAATCAGGCTTTGTTCAAAATAAAATAAAATATATATATTTGTCGGTTTCAAGGAGGCAGAGCCTGGAGGACTGACCAGAGGACACAGCTGACCTCCTAGCCTGGGTGCTTTGTTTCCCATTTGCAACTCTGGGAGAAGACCACCCCCTGTGTGCCCTACATCAACAAGAGCTGGCCATGGTGGAGTAGAGAAGACAAAATGTCATGCAGGCTTTGAAATATCTCCCTGGTTTCCCACAGCCTAGAGAGAGGTGAACCAGGAGCTCATGCATGGCTCAGTTTCGTAATAAAAGTGTGAAGGGGGTCTGTGGATGATTAAAAGTCCAGGTTTTGGGCAAGACTGGCTGAAAACCAAGGCAGGGATGGTCACCAGCTGCACAATTAGAGCCAGCCCAAAGCACAGGTGAATGCAGGTATATCAGCCAGAGACGAGGAGATGAAGGCAGGCAGCCTAGGCCATGCTGGGAGGACAAAGGGCACCTCTAGGATGCCAACAAGGACCCAGAGGGCAGAGAGTGTACTTAACAGTCCTCCCTGTTACCACTGCCATCAACATACTCCTGATTGCAGAGGTCATCCTGGGGAGTGGGGGCAGGAGGCAGAGAACCCCAGGTGGAAAATAGCCCTGGAGCTTGAATTAACTATGAGCCTGAATCTTTAGAAAAATTATCCCCAGAAAACTGTTTTAAACTAGATAAGAGAGTGAAAGTATGAGAATATTTGAAAGTTTAAGTTTATATTCTACTGTCTTTGAAAATAAGACACAATAAGTTATGTTTGTTTAAAATAGAAATATTTTTAAAGTAATCGTTCTCTTTATTTGAGTCTATTGCAGAAATTTAAAACCTGCTGCAAGAGGTGTGTTTAGCATTCAAAATATCTAACCTGCACTACAGCACACTGAACCCAAGGTGTGGCGATACCTGGATCACAACTTTGTGATACAAATAATAAGATTATGTTGTAGGCATGGTTTCTCTGAGGCTGAAAGCACAACTACTTTTCTCTTTCAAAAGAATAAAAATGGCCAGGCGTGGTGGGTGGCTCATGCCTGTAATCCCAGCACTTTGGGAGGCTGAGACAGATGGACCATCAGAGGTCAGGAGTTCAAGACCAGCCTGACCAACATGGTGAAACCCCATCTCCACTAAAAATACAAAAATTAGCTGGGCGTGGTGGTGCACACATGTAATCCCAGCTACCCGGGAGGCTGAGGCAGGAGAATCACTTGGACCGAGGAGTCGGAGGTTGCAGTGAGCCGAGATCACGCCACTGCACTCCAGCCTGGGTGACAGAGTGAGATTTCACCTCCAATAAAAAAAAAAAGAATAAAAATATAATATTTTCTTATAGTAACTTATCAAAATTGATATTACTAGGCTAAGTTTCGAGATAAGTTCTTTCAGCCTAAATCAAACAAAAGAAAAAAATCAAGGTATAATTCAACCTCTTTCTCAATAAACTGTAACTGTTATTAAACCTTTAAAAAAGGCTATAATCACATGGCTAAAATGATCTTTTCCAACTCACTCAGAAACACTTCTTAGGATAAACATTCTCAAACCACTGAGAAAAGCCGCAAGACTTTCAGCACATTTGCGTTCAAAGCCCCTCTGGACAGAAGAATTCCTCCAATAAAAGCCTTCCTATGCCTCATCATCTGTACAGAGCATTGGAACTAATTAACTGAAAAGATGGCTTTAATCTGCTTTAGGAGCTCGTGCCATGTTTTTTTCTAACTACCTAAGTCCTCATTCTAATAGGAACAATTGATGCCAGTAATGATACCAGCAATAGCATGAAAGCTATGGAGAGCCCCCAGTCGCTACAAACCTGCAGAGATGGAGGGAGCCGACAAGCCACAGCCAGCAGGTCAGCTGCTTTGGGGGAGGGGTAAGTATGAAAAAATCAAAAAGTAACAAATGACATGCTTCTCCTAAGAAACACTTTTATGAAAAGCAGACTCTCTCCTTCCCTCAAAGCAGTATTTTTAAGATTTTGAAATAGTCTATATATTAAAACTAATTTTACATAGGTAAACATGTGCCATGGTGGTTTGCTGCACCTACCAACCCATGACCTAGGTATTAAGCCCAGCATGCATTAGCTATTTGTCCTAATGCTCTCCCCTGACCCTCCCTCAACAAGCTCCAGTGTGTGTTATTCCCAAAAATAAAAATACCAAAAAATAAAATAAAAAAGTACCAGAGCTTAATCCCAGCACTTTGGGAGGCCGAGATGGGCAGATCACGAGGTCAGGAGATCGAGACCATCCTGGCTAACACGGTGAAACCCCGTCTCTACTAAAAAACACAAAAAACTAGCCAGGCAAGGTGGCGGGCGCCTGTAGTCCCAGCTACTTGGGAGATTGAGACAGGAGAATGGCGTAAACCCGGGAGGCGGAGCTTGCAGTGAGCTGAGATCCGGCCACTGCACTCCAGCCTGGGCCACAGAGAGAGACTCCGTCTCAAAAAAAAAAAAAAAGTACCAGAGCTCCTTGAAGAAATGGCTGATTTGATAACTGGGGCAGGGAATACCCAAGTTGAACCTGGAGCATCTTGTAGTGCCAGAGAGTAAGGAAGTACTAAACACATGTGCACACACACACACATATGTGAGCACATGCACGTACACACACAGAATGACGGGGTTGTGCCAAAGGGATACCAGAGGCCAACTCAATTCAGTGACTAAGGCTTTAACAATTTGAGCAATAAATAAAGTAGAAGTGAACTGTAGCCTAAAGTATAAAATAAATATCCATGAGTCCATACTGATATCAATAAATAAATGATACTGATATAAATAAGCACATAGGGAAAAACCCTAATTTTATCATACATCTACTTATTCATTCCAATGAAATATTCATTAAGTGCTGTTATATGCCAGGCACTGTTCCAGCGAGTGAAGATGTGGCAGTGAACAAGACAGAGGAAGTCCCTGCTCTCGCAGAGCTTTCATTCTAGGGGAATAAATAAACCAACTCCAAAAATTTCAGATACTTGAGTGGTGAGGTATGACAGTGAAGGTCTCTTGCAGGAGGGGACAATCAGAAGGGGGGCCTGAATAATAAGGAGGAAGCCATAGGAAGATCTGGGGGTCAGAACATTCCCAGAAGCACGAAGAGCAAGTGCAAGGGCCCTGTGGGGCGGTGGGGAAATGGGGAGAGGGAACCAGAGTCGTGCTAGAGTGGAGTGAGAAAAGGCAGAGGAAGTTATGAGGCCAGAGGTAACTGACCATGTGTGGCTTGGCAGGTTATATGAGTTTTCTAGGGCTGCCATAATGAAATATCACAGAGTGGGTGGCTTAAATAACAGAAATTTATTTTCTCAGTTTTGGAGGCTGGAAGTCTAAGATCAAGGTGCCTGCAGGAGTGGTTTCCTTCAAGGCCTCTCCTCGGCTCACAGATGGTCAACCCCCTGTGCATATGCAGCCCTGGTGTCTCTGCATGTCATAATCTCCTCTTCTTAAAAGGACACTAGTCAGATTAGGTTAAGACCCACCCTGACAGCCTCATTTTAACTCAATTACCCTTTTTTTTCTCTCTCTCTTGAGACGGAGTCTTGCTCTGTAACCCAGACTGGAGTGCAGTGGTGTGATCTCGGCTCACTGCAAGCTCCGCCTCCCAGGTTCAAGTGATTCTCCTGCCTCAGTCTCCCGAGTAGCTGGGATTACAGGCAGCCTCAATTACCTCTTTAAAGATCTTATTTCCAAATACAGTTACAATCTGAGGTACTGGGATCTAGAGCTAAACATGAATTCGAGGGGGATACTATTCAGTCCCTATAACAGAGGGCAGGGAAAAAAGAGAACTCTGGATTTTTCTGAAGCACAACAGGAAGGCCATGGAGGGTCTGCAGTAGGACAGTGTCACAAAAGATAACTGCCTATGGTGCTGTGTGGAGCATGGGCTATTGGGAGGGGTTAGTAGGAGCGAAAGCCAGAGGCCAGGTGCGAGGGTGGCTGCAGCTGCCCAGCTGGAGACAATGGGGTATGTACTAGGGTGACAGCATGAAGATGGAAAGAGGAGGACAGATATAGGGCATGGGAAGAAGAAAAGACAGGATCTGCTGATGGACTGAAGAGGGACGAGAGAAAGGCTATTCTTCAGGATGACTCCCGAGCATTTGGCTTGAGCAATGGGTAGATGGTGGTGCCATTTACCGAGGTGAAAACAGATGTTATTATATGATACACACGGATAAAAGGGAAACATGATATCAACATACAACGCTAGGTTTGTCATCTGTAAGTCTAGAAAGAGGACATGTGGAAGTGGAAGGCAAGGCTCAGTGCACAGTTAGAAAGTGAAGCAGCAACTGTACTATGAAACCCCAGGATCAGACAAAGAGGGACAGGGAGCACATCACTCCTCTAATTAGTTCAAAGAATGTCTTGGAAGAGGCTGGATTCTAAAAGCTGTTCAAATGATGCACCCATGCCAGAGAATGTCGGATGTCTTCCAAAACCCATTATCTTCCAAAACAATAGACTTTTTAGCTGAGCTTATGGCTATCCCCTTCTAAGATGACATTTCCAGGCCTTCCTTGAAGCTAGGTGTTGCCAGTGGGGTGCATTTCTGGCCAGTGCATTGTAAATAGAGGTGGCCTATGACAACTTCCTGGAAATCTATGTTAACAAACAGCAGGTCTATGGCCTTTGCTCATTGTCCTCCCTTTTTATTCTCTATCCGTATGAAATTGAAATACGATGGTTGGAACTTTGACGGCCTCTTGGAATGTTAAAATTAGGACCGAACCCAAGGGATAGAAGAGTAAGAAATTGGAAGGCTCCAGGCCCTGAGGACTCTGTGGAGTACAGTCACCTTTAATCCACTTCTGTCATGTTTAAGTCACTTTATTTTGGGTCTCTGCTACTTAACACTGAACTAAATCTGAGTGGATACAATAAGCTAGGTAATAACGGGCACATGGTGGGGAGATGTTGGGGCTCAGTAAATAATACCCCAAAACAAAGACCTCAGAAGTAAAAGGTTTTCTCTGACATTCTCCTGCCCTACTGTCTCTCAGTCCCATTCTCTACCAAGGCTAGACAGAGAAACTGAATCCCTCTTCTCCCAGGTGGGTCACAGAAACCAGAACCTCTTTTCCCCAAAGCCAACCATAAAACCTAAAAATACATCTCTAACTTTCCCAATGGCTTTCTGTGTAAAAACTGGCCACAAAGAAATTATCTGACCTACCTTGTTTCACAGTCATAAGAACCCCACTCCATTCAAGAGAAGGTCCTACCCACACTCAGAAGGAATGAATGCAAGCTTAGAGAAGCCAAGAAGAATCTAGACAGGCAGGCCCTGCTGAGTTTCCCTTCAGTCTATTAGCATTAGATCATATCCTTTTAGTCAACCATGTTTCTACATGGCTGTCCATACTTTGTTGAACCTAAGCATAAAAATGGATACTTTAAAAATATGGACACTTTTCCCTATATCTTTAAGTCTTCGTTCTGAAGGCTCCTATGTACACATTTCCCCAATTAATCTGGCTTTTGTGAGCTGATTTCTCAGTGAACCTTCAGAAGGCAAAGGGGAAGTTTCCTTGGCCCCCCCAGAGACATTTACATATGTTCCAGGCATCCTTTCAACTTAGTGATAAACTGGATTCTAATGGATCTCTCCTAGTCCCATAGCATAAGAGAATCATAAGGTCTGTGTTGATTTTCTAAAATGAAATTATGCTAAAAGATAGATAGGTAGGTAAAATAATAAAAGCAGAAGTACTTGAATTAGAGGAGGCAGGGTATCAAGGACCACAGTATGAAAACCACCTAAATGACAGTGATGCTAGCATTATCCAACTGATAGCTTTCTATGGTATGCCAGCTGACATCCTTCCCCAACCTTTTAGGAGTTGTATGAATAATACATATTTGCAGGGTGAAGACAAGCTGTATAGGTGGAGAGCCATCAATGCTGGGTGTCCATCTGGAGTACATGAGGTAGGGAGGAAAGCAGCAGAGGTCAGCACTGGGGCTGTTTCAGGCAGCCCATATTCTCTGTGTAACACGGCCTGCATGCCACACCTTCCTCTGTCAAGTATATCTTTTTTTTTTTTTTATACTTTAAGTTCTAGGGTACATGTGCATAACGTGTAGGTTTGTTACATATGTATACTTGTGCCATGTTGGTGTGCTGCACCCATCAACTCGTCAGCACCCATCAATTCGTCATTTATATCAGGTATAACTCCCAATGCAATCCCTCCCCTCTCCCCCCTCCCCATGATAGGCCCCGGTGTGTGTTGTTCCCTTTCCCGAGTCCAAGTGATCTCATTGTTCAGTTCCCACCTATGAATGAGAACATGCGGTGTTTGGTTTTCTGTTCTTGTGATAGTTTGCTAAGAATGATGGTTTCCAGCTGCATCCATGTCT